>NW_025727842.1:0-300000 GCF_021461385.2 Schistocerca piceifrons | reverse complement strand
CATAGAGAGTAAGAAGAGTCAGTCTTCTTGTACTTACGTCGACATTGTGCCCTTTCTATTTAAATCCGATGCAATTTCTGTGTTTCATCGTCAATATGAAGGTCCAAGGGATACAGTAAACCTGAAGTGAAGCTTCGGAATCTATAGCTAGTGTCACAGGAATGGTTCAAAACATAGACAGTAAGAAGTGTCAGTCTTCTTGTCCTTAAGTCGGCATTGTGCCTTTTGTAATTAATTCCGAAGCAATTTCTGTGTTTCATCCTCAATAAGAAGGTCCAAGGGAAACAGTAAACCTGGAGTGAAGCATCGGAATCTATAACTAGTGTCACAGGAATGGTTCAAAACATAGACAGTAAGAGGAGTCAGTCTTCTTGTACTTAATTCTGCTTTGTGCCTTTTGTATTTAATTCCGATGCAATTTCTGTGTTTCATCGTCAATAAGAAGGTCCAAGGTATACAGTAAACCTGAAGTGAAGCATCGGAATTTATAACTAGTGTCACAGGAATGGTTCAAAACATAGTCAGTAGGAAGAGTCAGTCTTCTTGTACTTAAGTCGGCATGGTGCCTTTTGTATTTAATTCCGATGCAATTTCTATGTTTCATCGTCAATAAGAAAGTCAGAGGGGTACAGTAAACCTGAAACCTGAAGTGAAGCATCGTAATCTATAGCTAGTGTCACAGGAATGGTTCAAAACATAGACAGTAAGAAGAGTCAGTCTTCTTGTACTTAATTCTGCTTTGTGCCTATTGTATTTAATTCCGATGCATTTTCTGTGTTTCATCGACAATACGAAGGTCCAAGGGATACAGTAAACATGAAGTGAAGCATCGGAATTTATAAATAGTGTCACAGGAATGGTTCAAATCATAGACAGTAAGAAGAGTCAGTCCTCTTGTACTTAAGTCGGCATTGTGCCTTTTGTATTTAACTCCGATGCAATTTCTTTGTTTCATCGTCAATAAGAAGGTCAGAGCGATACAGTAATCCTGAAGTGAAGCATCGGAATCTATAACTAGTGTCACAGGAATAGTTCAAAACATAGTCAGTAAGAATAGTCAGTCTTATTGTACTTAAGTCATCATTGTGCATTTTCTATTTAATTGTGATGCAATTTCTGTGTTTCATCGTCAATATGAATGTCCAAGGGATACAGTAAACCAGGAGTTAAGCATCGGAATCTATAACTAGTGTCAAAGGAATGGTTCAAATCATAGACAGTAAGAAGAGTCAGACTTCTTTTACTTAAGTCGGCATTGTGCCTTTTGTATTTAATTCCGGTGCAATTTCTGTGTTTCATCGTCAATAAGAAGGTCCAAGAGATACAGTAAACCTGGAGTGAAGCATCGGATTCTATAACTAGTGTCACAGGAGTCGTTCAGAAATAGACAGTAAGAAGAGTTAACCTTCTTGAACGTAATTCGGCATTGTGCCTTTTGAATTTAATTCCGATGCAATTTCTGTGTTTCATCGTCAATAAGAAGGTCAGAGGGATACAGTAAACCTGAAGTGAAGCATCGGAATCCATAACCAGTGTCACAGGAATGCTTCAAAACATAGTCAGTAAGAAGAGTTTGTCTTCTTGTACTTAAGTCGACGTTGTGCCTTTTGTATTTAATTCCGATGCAATTTCTGTGTTTCATCGTCAATAAGAAGGTCCAAGGGATACAGTAAACCTGGAGTGAAGCATCGGAATCTGTAACTAGTGTCACAGGAATGGTTCAAATAATAGACAGTAAAAAGAGTCAGTCTTCGTGTACTTCAGTCGGCATTTTGCCTTTTGTATTTAGTTCCGATGCAATTTTTGTGTTTCATCGTCAATGAGAATGTCCAAGGCATACAGTAAACCTATAGTGAAGCATCGGGATCTATAACTAGTGTCACAGGAATCGTTCAACCCATAGTCAGTAAGAAGAGTCAGTCTTCTTGTACTAAAGTCGGCATAGTGCCTTTTCTATTTCATTCCGATGCAATTTCTGTGTTTCATCGTCAATAAGAAGGTCCAAGGGATACAGTAAACCTGGAGGGAAACATCGGAATCTGTAACTAGTGTCACAGGAATGGTTCAAATCATAGACAGTAAGAAGAGTCAGTCTTCGTGTACTTCAGTCGGCATTTTGCCTTTTGTATTTAATTCCGATGCAATTTCTTTGTTTCATCGTCAATAAGAAGGTCCAAGGGATACAGTAAACCTGAAGTGAAGCATCGGGATCTGTAACTAGTGGCACAGGAATCGTTCAAAACATAGTCAGTAAGAAGAGTCAGTCTTCTTGTACTTAAGTCGGCATAGTGCCTTACCTATTTAATTCCGATGTAATTTCTGTGTTTCATCGTCAATAACAAGTTCCAAGGGATACAGTAAACCTGGAGTGAAGCATCGGAATCTACACCTAGCGTCAATGGAATGGTTCAATACATAGACAGTATGAATAGTCAGTCTTCTTGAACTTAATTCAGCATTGTGCCTTCTGTATTTAATTCCGATGCAATTTCTGTGTTTCATCGTCAATAAGAAGGTCAGAGAGATACAGTAAACCTGAAGTGAAGCATCGGAATCCATAACTAGTGTCACAGGAATGGTTCAAAACATAGTCAGTAAGAAGAGTTAGTCTTCTTGTACTTAAGTCGGGATTGTGCCTTTTGTATTTAATTCCGATGCAATTTCTGTGTTTTATCGTCAATAAGAAGGTCCAAGGGATACAGTAAACATGAAGTGAAGCATCGGAATTTATAACTAGTGTCAATGGAATGGTTCAAAACATTGTCAGTAAGAAGAGTCAGTCTTCTTGTACTTAAGTCGGCATTGTGCCTTTTCTATTTATTTCCGATGCAATTTCTGTGTTTCATCGTCAATAAGAAGGTCCATGGGATATAGTAAACCTGGAGTGAAGCATCGGAATCTATTATTAGCGTCACAGGAATGGTTCAAAACATAGAGAGTAAGAAGAGTCAGTCTTCTTGTACTTACGTCGACATAGTGCCCTTTCTATTTAAATCCGATGCAATTTCTGTGTTTCATCGTCAATATGAAGGTCCAAGGGATACAGTAAACCTGAAGTGAAGCTTCGGAATCTATAGCTAGTGTCACAGGAATGGTTCAAAACATAGACAGTAAGAAGTGTCAGTCTTCTTGCCCTTATGTCGGCATTGTGCCTTTTGTAATTAATTCCGAAGCAATTTCTGTGTTTCATCCTCAATAAGAAGGTCCAAGGGAAACAGTAAACCTGGAATGAAGCATCGGAATCTATAACTAGTGTCACAGGAATGGTTCAAAACATAGACAGTAAGAAGAGTCAGTCTTCTTGTACTTAATTCTGCTTTGTGCCTTTTGTATTTAATTCCGATGCAATTTCTGTGTCTCATCGTCAATAAGAAGGTCCAAGGTATACAGTAAACCTGAAGTGAAGCATCGGAATTTATAACTAGTGTCACAGGAATGGTTCAAAACATAGTCAGTAAGGAGAGTCAGTCTTCTTGTACTTAAGTCGGCATGGTGCCTTTTGTATTTAGTTCCGATGCAATTTCTATGTTTCATCGTCAATAAGAAAGTCTGAGGGGTACAGTAAACCTGAAACCTGAAGTGAAGCATCGTAATCTATAGCTAGTGTCACAGGAATGGTTCAAAACATAGACAGTAAGAAGAGTCAGTCTTCTTGTACTTAATTCTGCTTTGTGCCTATTGTATTTAATTCCGATGCATTTTCTGTGTTTCATCGACAATAAGAAGGTCCAAGGGATACAGTAAACCTGAAGTGAAGCATCGGAATTTATAACTAGTGTCAATGGAATGGTTCAAAACATTGTCAGTAAGAAGAGTCAGTCTTCTTGTACTTAAGTCGGCATTGTGCCTTTTCTATTTATTTCCGATGCAATTTCTGTGTTTCATCGTCAATAAGAAGGTCCATGGGATATAGTAAACCTGGAGTGAAGCATCGGAATCTATTATTAGCGTCACAGGAATGGTTCAAAACATAGAGAGTAAGAAGAGTCAGTCTTCTTGTACTTACGTCGACATTGTGCCCTTTCTATTTAAATCCGATGCAATTTCTGTGTTTCATCGT
Source organism: Schistocerca piceifrons (assembly GCF_021461385.2). Classification (NCBI taxonomy): domain Eukaryota; kingdom Metazoa; phylum Arthropoda; class Insecta; order Orthoptera; family Acrididae; genus Schistocerca; species Schistocerca piceifrons. The sequence goes on along the minus strand of NW_025727842.1, from coordinate 295,940 downwards.
CAATATGAAGGTCCAAGGGATACAGTAAACCTGAAGTGAAGCTTCGGAATCTATAGCTAGTGTCACAGGAATGGTTCAAAACATAGACAGTAAGAAGTGTCAGTCTTCTTGCCCTTATGTCGGCATTGTGCCTTTTGTAATTAATTCCGAAGCAATTTCTGTGTTTCATCCTCAATAAGAAGGTGCAAGGGAAACAGTAAACCTGGAGTGAAGCATCGGAATCTATAACTAGTGTCACAGGAATGGTTCAAAACATAGACAGTAAGAAGAGTCAGTCTTCTTGTACTTAATTCTGCTTTGTGCCTTTTGTATTTAATTCCGATGCAATTTCTGTGTCTCATCGTCAATAAGAAGGTCCAAGGTATACAGTAAACCTGAAGTGAAGCATCGGAATTTATAACTAGTGTCACAGGAATGGTTCAAAACATAGTCAGTAAGGAGAGTCAGTCTTCTTGTACTTAAGTCGGCATGGTGCCTTTTGTATTTAGTTCCGATGCAATTTCTATGTTTCATCGTCAATAAGAAAGTCGGAGGGGGACAGTAAACCTGAAACCTGAAGTGAAGCATCGTAATCTATAGCTAGTGTCACAGGAATGGTTCAAAACATAGACAGTAAGAAGAGTCAGTCTTCTTGTACTTAATTCTGCTTTGTGCCTATTGTATGTAATTCCGATGCATTTTCTGTGTTTCATCGACAATAAGAAGGTCCAAGGGATACAGTAAACCTGAAGTGAAGCATCGGAATTTATAACTAGTGTCACAGGAATGGTTCAAAACATAGACAGTATGAAGAGTCAGTCCTCTTGTACTTAAGTCGGCATGGTGCCTTTTGTATTTAGTTCCGATGCAATTCTTGTGTTTCATCGTCAATGAGAATGTCCAAGGCATACAGTAAACCTGTAGTGAAGCATCGGATTCTATAACTAGTGTCAAAGGAGTCGTTCAGAAATAGACAGTAAGAAGAGTTAACCTTCTTGAACTTAATTCGGCATTGTGCCTTTTGAATTTAATTCCGATGCAATTTCTGTGTTTCATCGTCAATAAGAAGGTCAGAGGGATACAGTAAACCTGAAGTGAAGCATCGGAATCCATAACTAGTGTCACAGGAATGGTTCAAAACATAATCAGTAAGAAGAGTTTGTCTTCTTGTACTTAAGTCGACGTTGTGCCTTTTGTATTTAATTCCGATGCAATTTCTGTGTTTCATCGTCAATAAGAAGGTCCAAGGGATACAGTAAACCTGGAGTGAAGCATCGGAATCTGTAACTAGTGTCACAGGAATGGTTCAAATAATAGACAGTAAAAAGAGTCAGTCTTCGTGTACTTCAGCCGGCATTTTGCCTTTTGTATTTAGTTCCGATGCAATTTTTGTGTTTCATCGTCAATGAGAATGTCCAAGGCATACAGTAAACCTATAGTGAAGCATCGGGATTTATAACTAGTGTCACAGGAATCGTTCAACTCATAGTCAGTAAGAAGAGTCAGTCTTCTTGTACTAAAGTCGGCATAGTGCCTTTTCTATTTCATTCCGATGCAATTTCTGTGTTTCATCGTCAATAAGAAGGTCCAAGGGATACAGTAAACCTGGAGGGAAACATCGGAATCTGTAACTAGTGTCACAGGAATGGTTCAAATCATAGACAGTAAGAAGAGTCAGTCTTCGTGTACTTCAGTCGGCATTTTGCCTTTTGTATTTAATTCCGATGCAATTTCTTTGTTTCATCGTCAATAAGAAGGTCCAAGGGATACAGTAAACCTGAAGTGAAGCATCGGGATCTGTAACTAGTGGCACAGGAATCGTTCAAAACATAGTCAGTAAGAAGAGTCAGTCTTCTTGTACTTAAGTCGGCATAGTGCCTTACCTATTTAATTCCGATGTAATTTCTGTGTTTCGTCGTCAATAACAAGTTCCAAGGGATACAGTAAACCTGGAGTGAAGCATCGGAATCTACACCTAGCGTCAATGGAATGGTTCAATACATAGACAGTATGAATAGTCAGTCTTCTTGAACTTAATTCGGCATTGTGCCTTCTGTATTTAATTCCGATGCAATTTCTGTGTTTCATCGTCAATAAGAAGGTCAGAGAGATACAGTTAACCTGAAGTGAAGCATCGGAATCCATAACTAGTGTCACAGGAATGGTTCAAAACATAGCCAGTAAGAAGAGTTAGTTTTCTTGTACTTAAGTCGGCTTTGCGCATTTTGTATTTAATTCCGATGCAATTTCTGTGTTTTATCGTCAATAAGAAGGTCCAAGGGATACAGTAAACCTGGAGGGAAACATCGGAATCCGTAACTAGTGTCACAGGAATGGTTCAAATCATAGACAGTAAGAAGTGTCAGTCTTCGTGTACTTCAGTCGGCATTTTGCCTTTTGTATTTAATTCCGATGCAATTTCTGTGTTTCATCGTCAATAAGAAGGTCCAAGGGATACAGTAAACCTGAAGTGAACATCGGAATTCATAACTAGTGTCACAGGAGTGGTTCAAAGCATAGCCAGAAAGGAGAGTCAGTCTTCTTGTACTTAAGTCGGCATTGTGCCTTTTGTATTTAATTCCGATGCAATTTCTGTGTTTCATCGTAAATAGGAACGTCCAAGGGATACAGTAAACCTGAGGTGAAGCATCGGAATCTATAACTAGTTTCACAGGAATGGTTCAAATCATAGTCAGTAAGAAGAGTCAGTCTTCTTGTACTTAAGTTGGCATTGTGCCTTTTCTATTTAATTCCGATGCGATTTCTGTGTTTCATCGTCAATAAGAAGGTCAGAGGGATACAGTAATCCTGAAGGGAAGCATCGGAATCTATAACTAGTGTCACAGGAATGGTTCAAAACATAGTCAGTAAGAAGAGTCAGTCTTCTTGTACTTAAGTCGGCATAGTGCCTTTTCTATTTAATTCCGATGCAATTTCTGTGTTTCCTCGTCAATAAGAAGGTCCATGGGATGCAGGAAACCAGGAGTGAAGCATCGGAATCTATAACTAGTGTCACAGAAATGGTTCAAAACATAGACAGTAAGAAGAGTCAGTCTTCTTGTAGTTAATTCGGCATTGTGCCTTTTGTATTTAATTCCGATGCAATTTCTGTGTTTCATCGTCAATAACAAGGTCCAAGGGATACAGTAAACCTCAAGTGAAGCATCGGAATTTATAACGGGTGTCACAGGAATGGTTCAAACATAGTCAGTAGGAAGATTCGGTCTTCATGTACTTAAGTCGGCATTGTGCCTTTTGTATTTAAATCCGATGCATTTTCTGTGTTTCATCGTCAATAAGAAGGTCCAAGGAATACAGTAAACCTGAAGTGAAGCATCGAAATCTATAACTAGTGTCACAGGAATGGTTCAAATCATAGACAGTAAGAAGAGTCAGTCTTATTGTACTTAAGTCGGCATTGTGCCGTTTGTATTTAATTCCGATGCAATTTCTGTGTTTCATCGTCAACAAGAAGGTCCAAGGTATACAGTAAATCTGTAGTGATGCATCGGATCTATGACTAGTGTCACAGGAATGGTTCAAAACATAGTCAGTAAGAAGAGTCAGTCTTCTTGTACTTAAGTCGGGATTGTGCCTTTTCAATTTAATTCCGATGCAATTTCTGTGTTTCATCGTCAATAAGAAAGTCCAAGGGATACAGTAAACATGAAGTGAAGCATCGGAATTTATAACTAGTGTCAATGGAATGGTTCAAAACATTGTCAGTAAGAAGAGTCAGTCTTCTTGTACTTAAGTCGGCATTGTGCCTTTTCTATTTATTTCCGATGCAATTTCTGTGTTTCATCGTCAATTAGAAGGTCCATGGGATATAGTAAACCTGGAGTGAAGCATCGGAATCTATTATTAGCGTCACAGGAATGGTTCAAAACATAGAGAGTAAGAAGAGTCAGTCTTCTTGTACTTACGTCGACATTGTGCCCTTTCTATTTAAATCCGATGCAATTTCTGTGTTTCATCGTCAATATGAAGGTCCAAGGGATACAGTAAACCTGAAGTGAAGCTTCGGAATCTATAGCTAGTGTCACAGGAATGGTTCAAAACATAGACAGTAAGAAGTGTCAGTCTTCTTGCCCTTATGTCGGCATTGTGCCTTTTGTAATTAATTCCGAAGCAATTTCTGTGTTTCATCCTCAATAAGAAGGTCCAAGGGAAACAGTAAACCTGGAGTGAAGCATCGGAATCTATAACTAGTGTCACAGGAATGGTTCAAAACATAGACAGTAAGAAGAGTCAGTCTTCTTGTACTTAATTCTGCTTTGTGCCTTTTGTATTTAATTCCGATGCAATTTCTGTGTCTCATCGTCAATAAGAAGGTCCAAGGTATACAGTAAACCTGAAGTGAAGCATCGGAATTTATAACTAGTGTCACAGGAATGGTTCAAAACATAGTCAGTAAGGAGAGTCAGTCTTCTTGTACTTAAGTCGGCATGGTGCCTTTTGTATTTAGTTCCGATGCAATTTCTATGTTTCATCGTCAATAAGAAAGTCTGAGGGGTACAGTAAACCTGAAACCTGAAGTGAAGCATCGTAATCTATAGCTAGTGTCACAGGAATGGTTCAAAACATAGACAGTAAGAAGAGTCAGTCTTCTTGTACTTAATTCTGCTTTGTGCCTATTGTATTTAATTCCGATGCATTTTCTGTGTTTCATCGACAATAAGAAGGTCCAAGGGATACAGAAAACCTGAAGTGAAGCATCGGAATTTATAACTAGTGTCACAGGAATGGTTCAAAACATAGACAGTATGAAGAGTCAGTCCTCTTGTACTTAAGTCGGCATTGTGCCTTTTGTATTTAACTCCGATGCAATTTCTGTGTTTCATCGTCAATAAGAAGGTCAGAGCGATACAGTAATCCTGAAGTGAAGCATCGGAATCTATAACTAGTGTCACAGGAATAGTTCAAAACATTGTCAGTAAGAATAGTCAGTCTTATTGTACTTAAGTCAACATTGTGCAATTTCTATTTAATTGTGATGCAATTTCTGTGTTTCATCGTCAATATGAATGTCCAAGGGATACAGTAAACCAGGAGTTAAGCATCGGAATCTATAACTAGTGTCACAGGAATGGTTCAAATCACAGACAGTAAGAAGAGTCAGTCTTCGTGAACTTCAGTCGGCATTTTGCATTTTGTATTTAGTTCCGATGCAATTCTTGTGTTTCATCGTCAATGAGAATGTCCAAGGCATACAGTAAACCTGTAGTGAAGCATCGGGATCTATAACTAGTGTCACAGGTATCGTTCAAATCATAGTCAGTAAGAAGAGTCAGTCTTCTTGTACTAAAGTCGTCATAGTGCCTTTTCTACTTAATTCCGATGCAATTTCTGTGTTTCATCCTCAATAAGAAGGTCCAAGTGGTACAGTAAACCTGGAGTGAAGCATCGGAATCTATAACTAGTCTCAATGGTATGGTTCAAAGATAGACAGTAAGAAGAGTCAGTCTTCTTGTCCTTAAGTCGGCATTGTGGCTTTTGTATTTAATTCCAATGCAGTTTCTGTGTTTCATCGTCAATAAGAAGGTCAGAGGGGTACAGTAAACGTGAAGTGAAGCATCGGAATCTATAGCTAGTGTCACAGGAATGGTTCAAAAGATAGTCAGAAAGAAGAGTCAGTCTTCTTGTCCTTAAATCGTCATTGTGCCTTTTGTAATTACTTATGATGCAATTTCTGTGTTTCATCATCAATAAGAAGGTCCAAGGGATACAGTAAATTTGGAGTGAAGCATCGGAATCTATAACTAGTGTCACAGGAATGGTTCAAAACATAGACAGTAAGAAGAGTCAGTCTCCTTGTACTTAATTCTGCACTGTGCCTTTTGTATTTAATTCCGATACAATTTCTGTGTTTCATCGTCAATGAGAAGGACCAAGGGATACAGTAAACGTGGAGTGAAGCATCGGGTTGTATAACTAGTGTCAAAGGACTAGTTCAAAAATAGACAGTAAGAAGAGTCAGTCTTCTTGAACTTAATTCGGCATTGTGCATTCAGTATTTAATTCCAATGCAATTACTGTGTTTCATCGTCAATAAGAAGGTCAGAGGGATACAGTAAACCTGAAGTGAAGCATCGGAATCCATAACTAGTGTCACAGGAATGGTTCAAAACATAGTCAGTAAGAAGAGTCAGTCTTCTTGTACTTAAGTCGGCATTGTACCTTTTGTATTTAATTCCGATGCAATTTCTGTGTTTCATCGTCAATAAGAGGGTCCAAGGGATACAGTAAACCTGGAGGGAAACATCGGAATCTGTAACTAGTGTCACAGGAATGGTTCAAATCATAGACAGTAAGAAGAGTCAGTCTTCGTGTACTCCAGTCGGCATTTTGCCTTTTGTATTTAATTCCGATGCAATTAATGTGTTTCATCGTCAATAAGAAGGTCCAAGGGATACAGTAAACCTGAAGTGAAGCATCGGGATCTGTAACTAGTGTCACAGGAATCGTTCAAAACATATTCATTAAGAAGAGTCAGTCTTCTTGTACTTAAGTCGGCATAGTGCCTTACCTATTTATTTCCGATGTAATTTCTGTGTTTCATCGTCAATAACAAGTTCCAAGGGACACAGTAAACCTGGAGTGAAGCATCGGAATGTATAACTAGTGTCAATGGAATGGTTCAAAACATAGACAGTAAGAAGAGTCAGTCTTCTTGTACTTAAGTCGGCATTGTGCCTTTTGTATTTAATTCCGATGCAATTTCTGTGTTTCATCGTAAATAGGAACGTCCAAGGGATACAGTAAACCTGAGGTGAAGCATCGTAATCTATAACTAGTTTCACAGGAATGGTTCAAATCATAGTCAGTAAGAAGAGTCAGTCTTCTTGTACTTAAGTTGGCATTGTGCCTTTTCTATTTAATTCCGATGCGATTTCTGTGTTTCATCGTCAATAAGAAGGTCAGAGGGATACAGTAATCCTGAAGGGAAGCATCGGAATCTATAACTAGTGTCACAGGAATGGTTCAAAACATAGTCAGTAAGAAGAGTCAGTCTTCGTGTACTTAAGTCGGCATTTTGCCTTTTGTATTTAATTCCGATGCAATTTCTGTGTTTTATCGTCAATAAGAACTTCCAAGACATACAGTAAACCAGAGGTGAAGCATCGGAATCTATAAGTAGTGTCACAGGAATGGTTCAAAACATAGTCAGTAAGAAGAGTCAGTCTTCTTGTACTTAAGTCGGCATTGTACCTTTTCTATTTAATTCCGATGCAATTTCTGTGTTTCATCGTCAATAACAAGGTCCAAGGGATACAGTAAACCTGGAGTGAAGCATCGGAATCTGTAACTAGTGTCAATGGAATATTTAAAAACATAGACAGTAAGAAGAGTCAGTATCCTTGTACTTAATTCTGCACTGTGCCTTTTGTATTTAATTCCGATGCAATTTCTGTGTTTCATCGTCAATAAGAATGTCCACGGGATACAGTAAACCTGAAGCGTAGCATCGGAATTTATAACTAGTGTCACAGGAATGGTTCAAAACATAGTCAGTAAGAAGAGTCAGTCTTCTTGTACTTAAGTCGGCATTGTGCCTTTTGTATTTCATTCCGATGCAATTTCTGTGTTTAATCGTCAATAAGAAGGACCAAGGGATACAGTAGACCTGGAGTGAAGCATCGGAGTCTATAACTAGTGTCACAGGACTGATTCAAAATAGACAGTAAGAAGAGTCAGTCTTCTAGAACTTAATTCGGCATTGTGCCTTTTGTATTCAATTCCGGTGCAATTTCTGTGTTTCATCGTCAATAAGAAGGTCAGAGGGATACAGTAAACCTGAAGTGAAGCATCGGAATCCATAACTAGTGTCACAGGAATGGTTCAAAACATAGTCAGTAAGAAGAGACAGTCTTCTTGTACTTAAGTCAGCATTGTGCCTTTTGTATTTAATTGCGATGCAATTTCTGTGTTTCATCGTCAATAAGAAGGTCCAAGGGACACAGTAAACCTGGAGTGAAGCATCGGAATCTGTAACTAGTGTCAGAGGAATGGTTCAAATCATAGACTGTAAGAAGAGCCAGTCTTCGTGCACTTCAGTCGGCATTTTGCCTTTTGTATTTAATTCCGATGCAATTTTTGTGTTTCATAGTCAATAAGAAGGTCCAAGGGATACAGTAAACCTGAAGTGAAGCATCGGGATCTATAACTAGTGTCACAGGAATCTGTCAAAGCATAGACAGTAAGAAGAGTCAGTCTTCTTGTACTTAAGTCGGCATAGTGCCTTTTCTATTTAATTCCGATGCAATTTGTGTGTTTCATCGTCAATAAGAAGGTCCAAGGGATGCAGTAAACCTGGAGTGAAGCATCGGAATCTATAACTAGTGTCAATGGTATGATTCAAAACATGGACGGTAAGAAGAGTCAGTCTTCTTGTACTTAAGTCGGCATTGTGCCTTTTGGATTTAATTACGATGCAATGTCTGTGTTTCATTGTCATTAAGAAGGTCAGAGGAATACAGTAAACCTGAAGTAAAGCATCGGAATCTATAGCTAGTGTCACAGGAATGGTTCAAAACATAGTCAGTAAGATGAGTCAATCTTGTTGTCCTTAAGTCGGCATTGTGCCTTTTGTACTTAATTCCTATGCAATTTCTGTGTTTCATAGTCAATAAGAAGGTCCAAGGGATGCAGTAAAACAGGAGTGAAGCATCGGAATCTATAACTAGTGTCACAGAAATGGTTCAAAACATAGACAGTAAGAAGAGTCAGTCTTCTTGTACTTAATTCGGCATTGTGCCTTTTGTATTTACATCCGATGCAATTTCTGTGTTTCATCGTCAATAACAAGGTCCAAGGGATACAGTAAATCTGAGGTGAAGCATCGGAATCTATAACTAGTTTCACAGGAATGGTTCAAATCATAGTCAGTAAGAAGAGTCAGTCTTCTTGTACTTAAGTCGGCATTGTGCCTTTTGTATTTACATCCGATGCAATATCTGTGTTTCATCGTCAATAAGAAGGTCAGAGGGATACAGTAATCCTGAAGGGAAGCATCGGAATCTATAACTAGTGTCACAGGAATGGTTCAAAACATAGTCAGTAAGAAGAGTCAGTCTTCTTGTAGTTAAGACGGCATTGTGCCTTTTCTATTTAATTCCGATGCAATTTCTGTGTTTCATCGTCAATAAGAAGGTCCAAGGGATACAGTAAACCTGGAGTGAAGCATCGGAAACTATAACTAGTGTCACAGGAATGGTTCAAAACATAGACAGTAAGAAGAGTCAGTCTTCTTGTACTTACGTCGGCATACTGCCTTTTCTATTTAATTCCGATGCAATTTGTGTGTTTCAACGTGAATAAGATGGTCCAAGGGATACAGTAAACCTGGAGTGTAGCATCGGAATCTATAACTAGTGTCACAGGAATGGTTCAAAACATAGACAGTAAGAAGAGTCAGTCTTCGTGTACTTAAGTCGGCATTTTGCCTTTTTTATTTAATTCCGATGCAATTTCTGTGTTTCATCGTCAATAACAAGATCCAAGGGATACAGTAAACCTGGAGTGAAGCATCGGAATCTATAACTAGTGTCAATGGAATATTTCAAAACATAGACATTAAGAAGAGTCAGTCTCCTTGTACTTAATTCTGCACTGTGCTTTTTGTATTTAATTCCGATGCAATTTCTGTGTTTCATCGTCAATAAGAATGTCCAAGGGATACAGTAAACCTGAAGTGTAGCATCGGAATTTATAACTGGTGTCACAGGAATGGTTCAAAACATAGTCAGTCAGAAGAGTCAGTCTTCTTGTACTTAAGTCGGCATTGTACCTTTTCTATTTAATTCTGATGCAATTTCTGTGTTTAATCGTCAATAAGAAGGACCAAGGGATACAGTAAACATGGAGTGAAGCATCGGAGTCCATAACTAGTGTCACAGAGATTGGTTCAAAAATAGACAGTAAGAAGAGTCAGTCTTCTAGAACTTAATTCGGCATTGTGCCTTTTGTATTCAATTCCGATGCAATTTCTGTGTTTCATCGTCAATACGAAGGTCAGAGGGATACAGTAAACCTGAAGTGAAACATCGGAATCCATAACTAGTGTCACAGGAATGGTTCAAAGCATAGTCAGTAAGAAGAGTCAGTCTTCTTGTACTTAAGTCGGCATTGTGCCTTTTGTATTTAATTCCGATGCACTTTCTGTGTTTCATCGTCAATAAGAAGGTCCAAGGGCACAGTAAACCTGGAGTGAAGCATCGGTATCTGTAACTAGTGTCACAGGAATGGTTCAAATCATAAACAGTAAGAAGAGTCAGTCTTCGTGCATTTCAGTGGGCATTTTGCCTTTTGTATTTAATTCCAATCCAATTTTTGTGTTTCATAGTCAATAAGAAGGTCAAAGGGATACAGTAAACCTGAAGTGAAGCATCGGGATCTATAACTAGTGTCACAGGAATCGTTCAAAACATAGTCAGTAAGAAGAGTCAGTCTTCTTGTACTTAAGTCGGCATAGTGCTTTTTCTACTGAATTCCGATGCAATTTGTGTGTTTCATCGTCAATAAGAAGGTCCAAGGGATACAGTAAACCTGGAGTGAAGCATCGGAATCTATAACTAGTGTCAATGGTATGGTTCAAAACATGGACGGTAAGAAGAGTCAGTCTTCTTGTACTTAAGTCGGCATTGTGCCTTTTGGATTTAATTACGATGCAATGTCTGTGTTTCATCGTCATTAAGAAGGTCAGAGGGATACAGTAAACCTGAAGTGAAGCATCGGAATCTATAGCTAGTGTCACAGGAATGGTTCAAAACATAGTCAGTAAGAAGAGTCAATCTTGTTGTCCTTAAGTCGGCATTGTGCCTTTTGTATTTAATTCCGATGCAATTTCTGTGTTTCATCGTCAATAAGAAGGTCCAAGGGATGCAGTAAACCAGGAGTGAAGCATCGGAATCTATAACTAGTGTCACAGAAATGGTTCAAAACATAGACAGTAAGAAGAGTCAGTCTTCTTGTACTTAATTCGGCATTGTGCCTTTTGTATTTAATTCCGATGCAATTTCTGTGTTTCATCGTCAATAACAAGGTCCAAGGGATACAGTAAACCTCAAGTGAAGCATCGGAATTTATAACTAGTGTCACAGGAATGGTTCATAACATAGTCAGTAAGGAGAGTCAGTCTTCTTGTACTTAAGTCGGCATTGTGCCTTTTGTATTTAATTCCGATGCAATATCTGTGTTTCATCGTAAATAGGAACGTCCAAGGGATACAGTAAACCTGAGGTGAAGCATCGGAATCTATAACTAGTTTCACAGGAATGGTTCAAATCATAGTCAGTAAGAAGAGTCAGTCTTCTTCTACTTAAGTCGGCATTGTACATTTTCTATTTAATTCCGATGCAATTTCTGTGTTTCATCGTCAATAACAAGGTCCAAGGGATACAGTAAACCTGGAGTGAAGCATCGGAATCTATAACTAGTGTCAATGGAATATTTAAAAACATAGACAGTAAGAAGAGTCAGTATCCTTGTACTTAAATCTGCACTGTGCCTTTTTGTATTTAATTCCGATGCAATTTCTGTGTTTCATCGTCAATAAGAATGTCCACGGGATACAGTAATCCTGAAGTGAAGCATCGGAATCCATAACTAGTGTCACAGGAATGGTTCAAAGCATAGTCAGTAAGAAGAGTCAGTCTTCTTGTACTTAAGTCGGCATTGTGCCTTTTGTATTTAATTCCGATGCACTTTCTGTGTTTCATCGTCAATAAGAAGGTCCAAGGGACACAGTAAACCTGGAGTGAAGCATCGGTATCTGTAACTAGTGTCACAGGAATGGTTCAAATCATACCCAGTAAGAAGAGTCAGTCTTCGTGCACTTCAGTGGGCATTTTGCCTTTTGTATTTAATTCCGATCCAATTTTTGTGTTTCATAGTCAATAAGAAGGTCAAAGGGATACAGTAAACCTGAAGTGAAGCATCGGGATCTATAACTAGTGTCACAGGAATCGTTCAAAACATAGTCAGTAAGAAGAGTCAGTCTTCTTGTACTTAAGTCGGCATAGTGCCTTTTCTACTGAATTCCGATGCGATTTGTGTGTTTCATCGTCAATAAGAAGGTCCAAGGGATACAGTAAACCTGGAGTGAAGCATCGGAATCTATAACTAGTGTCAATGGTATGGTTCAAAACATGGACGGTAAGAAGAGTCAGTCTTCTTGTACTTAAGTCGGCATTGTGCCTTTTGGATTGATTTACGATGCAATGTCTGTGTTTCATCGTCATTAAGAAGGTCAGAGGGATACAGTAAACCTGAAGTGAAGCATCGGAATCTATAGCTAGTGTCACAGGAATGGTTCAAAACATAGTCAGTAAGAAGAGTCAATCTTGTTGTCCTTAAGTCGGCATTGTGCCTTTTGTATTTAATTAAGATGCAATTTCTGTGTTTCATCGTCAATAAGAAGGTCCAAGGGATGCAGTAAACCAGGAGTGAAGCATCGGAATCTATAACTAGTGTCACAGAAATGGTTCAAAACATAGACAGTAAGAAGAGTCAGTCTTCTTGTACATAATTCGGCATTGTGCCTTTTGTATTTAATTCCGATGCAATTTCTGTGTTTCATCGTCAATAACAAGGTCCAAGGGATACAGTAAACCTCAAGTGAAGCATCGGAATTTATAACGGGTGTCACAGGAATGGTTCAAACATGGTCAGTAGGAAGAGTCGGTCTTCATGTACTTAAGTCGGCATTGTGCCTTTGTATTTAATTCCGATGCATTTTCTGTGTTTCATCGTCAATAAAAAGGTCCAAGGAATACAGTAAACCTGAAGTGAAGCATCGAAATCTATATCTAGTGTCACAGGAATGGTTCAGAACATAGACAGTAAGAAGAGTCAGTCTTATTGTACTTAAGTCGGCATTGTGCCGTTTGTATTTAATTCCGATGCAATTTCTGTGTTTCATCGTCAACAAGAAGGTCCAAGGTATACAGTAAATCTGTAGTGATGCATCGGATCTATGACTAGTGTCACAGGAATGGTTCAAAACATAGTCAGTAAGAAGAGTCAGTCTTCTTGTACTTAAGACGGCATTGTGCCTTTTCTATTTAATTCCGATGCAATTTCTGTGTTTCATCGTCAATAAGAAAGTCCAAGGGATACAGTAAACATGAAGTGAAGCATCGGAATTTATAACTAGTGTCAATGGAATGGTTCAAAGCATTGTCAGTATGAAGAGTCAGTCTTCTTGTACTTAAGTCGGGATTGTGCCTTTTCTATTTATTTCCCATGCAATTTCTGTGTTTCATCGTCAATAAGAAGGTCCATGGGATATAGTAAACCTGGAGTGAAGCATCGGAATCTATTACTAGTGTCACAGGAACGGTTCAAAACATAGACAGTAAGAAGAGTCAGTCTTCTTGTACTTACGTCGACATTGTGCCCTTTCTTTTTAAATCCGATGCAATTTCAGTGTTTCATCGTCAATATGAAAGTCCAATGGATGCAGTAAACCTGAAGTGAAGCTTCGGAATCTATAGCTAGTGTCACAGGAATGGTTCAAAACATAGACAGTAAGAAGTGTCAGTCTTCTTGTACTTAAGTCGGCATTGTGCTTTTTGTTATTAATTCCGAAGCAATTTCTGTGTTTCATCCTCAATAAGAAGGTCCAAGGGATACAGTAAACCTGGAGTGAAGCATCGGAATCTATAACTAGTGTCACAGGAATGGTTCAAAACATAGACAGTAAGAAGAGTCAGTCTTCTTGTACTTAAGTCGGCATTTTGCCTTTTGTATTTAATTCCGATGCAATTTCTGTGTTTCATCGTCAATAAGAAGGTCCAAGGTATACAGTAAACCTGAAGTGAGGCATCGGAATTTATAACTAGTGTCACAGGAATGGTTCATAACATAGTCAGTAAGGAGAGTCAGTCTTCTTGTACTTAAGTCGGCATTGTGCCTTTTGTATTTAATTCCGATGCAATATCTGTGTTTCATCGTAAATAGGAACGTCCAAGGGATACAGTAAACCTGAGGTGAAGCATCGGAATCTATAACTAGTTTCACAGGAATGGTTCAAATCATAGTCAATAAGAAGAGTCAGTCTTCTTTTACTTAAGTCAGCATTGTACATTTTCTATTTAATTCCGATGCAATTTCTGTGTTTCATCGTCAATAACAAGGTCCAAGGGATACAGTAAAAGTGGAGTGAAGCATCGGAATCTATAACTAGTGTCAATGGAATATTTAAAAACATAGACAGTAAGAAGAGTCAGTATCCTTGTACTTAATTCTGCACTGTGCCTTTTGTATTTAATTCCGATGCAATTTCTGTGTTTCATCGTCAATAAGAATGTCCACGGGATACAGTAAACCTGAAGTGTAGCATCGGAATTTATAACTAGTGTCACAGGAATGGTTCAAAACACAGTCAGTAAGAAGAGTCAGTCTTCTTGTACTTAAGTCGGCATTGTGCCTTTTTTATTTCATTCCGATGCAATTTCTGTGTTTAATCGTCAATAAGAAGGACCAAGGGATACAGTAAACCTGGAGTGAAGCATCGGAGTCTATAACTAGTGTCACAGGACTGATTCAAAATAGACAGTAAGAAGAGTCAGTCTTCTAGAACTTAATTCGGCATTGTGCCTTTTGCATTCAATTCCGATGCAATTTCTGTGTTTCATCGTCAATAAGAAGGTCAGAGGGATACAGTAAACCTGAAGTGGAGCATCGGAATCCATAACTAGTGTCACAGGAATGGTTCAAAACATAGTCAGTAAGAAGAGACAGTCTTCTTGTACTTAAGTCGGCATTGTGCCTTTTGTATTTAATTGCGATGGAATTTCTGTGTTTCATCGTCAATCAGAAGGTCCAAGGGACACAGTAAACCTGGAGTGAAGCATCGGAATCTGTAACTAGTGTCACAGGAATGGTTCAAATCATAGACTGTAAGAAGAGCCAGTCTTCGTGCACTTCAGTCGGCATTTTGCCCTATGTATTTAATTCCGATGCAATTTTTGTGTTTCATAGTCAATAAGAAGGTCCAAGGGATACAGTAAACCTGAAGTGAAGCGTCGGGATCTATAACTAGTGTCACAGGAATCGTTCAAAGCATAGTCAGTAAGAAGAGTCAGTCTTCTTGTACTTAAGTTGGCTTTGTGCCTTTTCTATTTAATTCCGATGCAATATCTGTGTTTCATCGTCAATAAGAAGGTCAGAGGGATACAGTAATCCTGAAGGGAAGCATCGGAATCTATAACTAGTGTCACAGGAATGGTTCAAAACATAGTCAGTAAGAAGAGTCAGTCTTCTTGTAGTTAAGACGGCATTGTGCCTTTTCTATTTAATTCCGATGCAATTTCTGTGTTTCATCGTCAATAAGAAGGTCCAAGGGATACAGTAAATCTGGAGTGAAGCATAGGAAACTATAACTAGTGTCACAGGAATGGTTCAAAACATAGACAGTAAGAAGAGTCAGTATCCTTGTACTTAATTCTGCACTGGGCTTTTCTATTTAATTCCGATGCAATTTGTGTGTTTCATCGTCAATAAGAAGGTCCAAGGGATACAGTAAACCTGGAGTGAAGCATCGGAATCTATAACTAGTGTCAATGGTATGGTTCAAAACATGGACGGTAAGAAGAGTCAGTCTTCTTGTATTTAAGTCGGCATTGTGCCTTTTGGATTTAATTTCGATGCAATGTCTGTGTTTCATTGTCATTAAGAAGGTCAGAGGAATACAGTAAACCTGAAGTGAAGCATCGGAATCTATAGTTAGTGTCACAGGAATGGTTCAAAACATAGTCAGTAAGAAGTGTCAATCTAGTTGTCCTTAAGTCGGCATTGTGCCTTTTGTATTTAATTCCGATGCAATTTCTGTGTTTCATCGTCAATAAGAAGGTCCAAGGGATGCAGTAAAACAGGAGTGAAGCATCGGAATCTATAACTAGTGTCACAGAAATGGTTCAAAACATAGACAATAAGAAGAGCCAGTTTTCTTGTACTTAATTCGGCATTGTGCCTTTTGTATTTAATTCCGATGCAATTTCTGTGTTTCATCGTCAATAACAAGGTCCAAGGGATACAGTAAATCTGAGGTGAAGCATCGGAATCTATAACTAGTTTCACAGGAATGGTTCAAATCATAGTCAGTAAGAAGAGTCAGTCTTCTTGTACTTAAGTTGGCATTGTGCCTTTTCTATTTAATTCCGATGCAATATCTGTGTTTCATCGTCAATAAGAAGGTCAGAGGGATACAGTAATCCTGAAGGGAAGCATCGGAATCTATAACTAGTGTCACAGGAATGGTTCAAAACATAGTCAGTAAGAAGAGTCAGTCTTCTTGTAGTTAAGACGGCATTGTGCCTTTTCTATTTAATTCCGATGCAATTTCTGTGTTTCATCGTCAATAAGAAGGTCCAAGGGATACAGTAAATCTGGAGTGAAGCATCGGAAACTATAACTAGTGTCACAGGAATGGTTCAAAACATAGACAGTAAGAAGAGTCAGTCTTCTTGTACTTACGTCGGCATACTGCCTTTCCTATTTAATTCCGATGCAATTTGTGTGTTTCAACGTCAATAAGAAGGTCCAAGGGATACAGTAAACCTGGAGTGTAGCATCGGAATCGATAACTAGTGTCACAGGAATGGTTCAAAACATAGAGAGTAAGAAGAGTCAGTCTTCGTGTAATTAAGTCGGCATTTTGCCTTTTTTATTTAATTCCGATGCAATTTCTGTGTTTTATCGTCAATAAGAAGGTCCAAGGCATACAGTAAACCTGAGGTGAAGCATCGGAATCTATCAGTAGTGTCACAGGAATGGTTCAAAGCATAGTCAGTAAGAAGAGTCCGTCTTCTTGTACTTAAGTCGGCATTGTACCTTTTCTATTTAATTCCGATGCAATTTCTGTGTTTCATCGTCAATAACAAGGTCCAAGGGATACAGTAAACCTGGAGTGAAGCATCGGAATCTATAACTAGTGTCAATGGTATATTTCAAAACATAGACAGTAAGAAGAGTCAGTCTCATTGTACTTAATTCTGCACTGTGCCTTTTGTATTTAATTCCGATGCAATTTCTGTGTTTCATCGTCAATAAGAATGTCCAAGGGATACAGTAAACCTGAAGTGTAGCATCGGAATTTATAACTGGTGTCACAGGAATGGTTCAAAACATAGTCAGTAAGAAGAGTCAGTCTTCTTGTACTTAAGTCGGCATTGTACCTTTTCTATTTAATTCCGATGCAATTTCTGTGTTTAATCGTCAATAAGAAGGACCAAGGGATACAGTAAACCTGGAGTGAAGCATCGGAGTCTATAACTAGTGTCACAGGACTGGTTCAAAAATAGACAGTAAGAAGAGTCAGTCTTCTAGAACTTAATTCTGCATTGTGCCTTTTGTATTCAATTCCGATGCAATTTCTGTGTTTCATCGTCAATAAGAGGGTCAGAGGGATACAGTAAACCTGAAGTGAAGCATCGGAATACATAACTAGTGTCACAGGAATGGTTCAAAGCATAGTCAGTAAGAAGAGTCAGTCTTCTTGTACTTAAGTCGGCATTGTGCCTTTTGTATTTAATTCCGATGCAATTTCTGTGTTTCATCGTCAATAAGAAGGTCCAAGGGACACAGTAAACCTGGAGTGAAGCATCGGAATCTGTAACTAGTGTCACAGGAATGGTTCAAATCATACCCTGTAAGAAGAGTCAGTCTTCGTGCACTTCAGTCGGCATTTTGCCTTTTGTATTTAATTCCGATGCAATTTTTGTGTTTCATAGTCAATAAGAAGGTCCAAGGGATACAGTAAACCTGAAGTGTAGCATCGGAATTTATAACTGGTGTCACAGGAATCGTTCAAAACATAGTCAGTAAGAAGAGTCAGTCTTCTTGTACTTAAGTCGGCATAGTGCCTTTTCTACTGAATTCCGATGCAATTTGTGTGTTTCATCGTCAATAAGAAGGTCCAAGGGATACAGTAAACCTGGAGTGTAGCATCGGAATCTATAACTAGTGTCAATGGTATGGTTCAAAACATGGACGGTAAGAAGAGTCAGTCTTCTTCTACTTAAGTCGGCATTGTGCCTTTTGGATTTAATTACGATGCAATGTCTGTGTTTCATCGTCATTAAGAAGGTCAGAGGGATACAGTAAACCTGAAGTGAAGCATCGGAATCTATAGCTAGTGCCACAGGAATGGTTTAAAACATAGACAGTAAGAAGAGTCAGTCTTCTTGTACTTAATTCGGCATTGTGCCTTTTGTATTTAATTCCGATGCAATTTCTGTGTTTCATCGTCAATAAGAAGGTCCAAGGGAAGCAGTAAACCAGGAGTGAAGCATCGGAATCTATAACTAGTGTCACAGAAATGGTTCAAAACATAGACAGTAAGAGGAGTCAGTCTTCTTGTACTTAATTCGGCATTGTGCCTTTTGTATTTAATTCCGTTGCAATTTCTGTGTTTGATCGTCAACAACAAGGTCCAACTGATACAGTAAACCTCAAGTGAAGCATCGGAATTTATAACGGGTGTCACAGGAATGGTTCAAACATAGTCAGTAGGAAGAGTCGGTCTTCACGTACTTAAGTCGGCATTGTGCCTCTTGTATTTAATTCCGATGCGTTTTCTGTGTTTCATCGTCAATAAAAAGGTCCAAGGAATACAGTAAACCTGAAGTGAAGCATCGAAATTTATAACTAGTGTCACAGGAATGGTTCATAACATAGTCAGTAAGAAGAGTCAGTCTTCTTGTACTTAAGTCGGCATTGTGCCTTTTCTATTTAATTTTGATGCAATTTCTGTGTATCATCGTCAACAAGAAGGTCCAAGGTATACAGTAAATCTGTAGTGATGCATCGGATCTATGACTAGTGTCACAGGAATGGTTCAAAACATAGTCAGTAAGAAGAGTGAGTCTTCTTGTACTTAAGTCGGCATTGTGCCTTTTCTATTTAATTCCGATGCAATTTCTGTGTTTCATCGTCAATAAGAAAGTCCAAGGGATACAGTAAACATGAAGTGAAGCATCGGAATTTATAACTAGTGTCCATGGAATGGTTCAAAACATTGTCAGTATGAAGAGTCAGTCTTCTTGTACTTACGTCGACATTGGGCCCTTTCTATTTAAATCCGATGCAATTTCTGTGTTTCATCGCCAATATGAAGCTCCAAGGGATGCAGTAAACCTGAAGTGAAACTTCGGAATCTATAGCTAGTGTCACAGGAATGGTTCAAAACATAGACAGTAAGAAGTGTCAGTCTTCTTGTCCTTAAGTCGGCATTTTGCTTTTTGTAATTAATTCCGAAGCAATTTCTGTGTTTCATCCTCAGTAAGAAGGTCCAAGGGATACAGTAAACCTGGAGTGAGGCATCGGAATCTATAACTAGTGTCACAGGAATGGTTCAAAATATAGACAGTAAGAAGAGTCAATCTTGTTGTCCTTAAGTCGGCATTGTGCCTTTTGTATTTAATTCCGATGCAATTTCTGTGTTTCATCGTCAATAAGAAGGTCCAAGGAATGCAGTAAAACAGGAGTGAAGCATCGGAATCTATAACTAGTGTCACAGAAATGGTTCAAAACATAGACAGTAAGAAGAGTCAGTCTTCTTCTACTTAATTCGGCATTGTGCCTTTTGTATTTAATTCCGATGCAATTTCTGTGTTTCATCGTCAATAACAAGGTCCAAGGGATACAGTAAATCTGAGGTGAAGCATCGGAATCTATAACTAGTTTCACAGGAATGGTTCAAATCATAGTCAGTAAGAAGAGTCAGTCTTCTTGTACTTAAGTTGGCATTGTGCCTTTTCTATTTAATTCCGATGCAATTTCTGTGTTTCATCGTCAATAAGAAAGTCCAAGGGATACAGTAAACATGAAGTGGAGCATCGGAATTTATAACTAGTGTCCATGGAATGGTTCAAAACATTGTCAGTATGAAGAGTCAGTCTTCTTGTACTTACGTCGACATTGTGCCCTTTCTATTTAAATCCGATGCAATTTCTGTGTTTCATCGTCAATATGAAGCTCCAAGGGATGCAGTAAACCTGAAGTGAAACTTCGGAATCTATAGCTAGTGTCACAGGAATGGTTCAAAACATAGACAGTAAGAAGTGTCAGTCTTCTTGTCCTTAAGTCTGCATTTTGCTTTTTGTAATTAATTCCGAAGCAATTTCTGTGTTTCATCCTCAGTAAGAAGGTCCAAGTGATACAGTAAACCTGGAGTGAGGCATCGGAATCTATAACTAGTGTCACAGGAATGGTTCAAAATATAGACAGTAAGAAGAGTCAGTCTTCTTGTACTTAAGTCGGCATTTTGCCTTTTGTATTTAATTCCGATGCAATTTCTGTGTTTCATCCTCAATAAGAAGGTCCAAGGTATACAGTAAACCTGAAGTGAAGCATCGGAATTTATAACTAGTGTCACAGGAATGGTTCATAACATAGTCAGTAAGGAGAGTCAGTCTTCTTCTACTTAAGTCGGCATTGTACCTTTTCTATTTAATTCCGATGCAATTTCTGTTTTTAATCGTCAATAAGAAGGACCAAGGGATACAGTAAACCTGGAGTGAAGCATCGGAGTCTATAACTAGTGTCACAGGACTGGTTCAAAAATAGACAGTAAGAAGAGTCAGTCTTCTAGAACTTAATTCTGCATTGTGCCTTTTGTATTCAATTCCGATGCAATTTCTGTGTTTCATAGTCAATAAGAAGGTCAGAGGGATACAGTAAACCTGAAGTGAAGCATCGGAATACATAACTAGTGTCACAGGAATGGTTCAAAGCATAGTCAGTAAGAAGAGTCAGTCTTCTTGTACTTAAGTCGGCATTGTGCCTTTTGTATTTAATTCCGATGCAATTTCTGTGTTTCATCGTCAATAAGAAGGTCCAAGGGACACAGTAAACCTGGAGTGAAGCATCGGAATCTGTAACTAGTGTCACAGGAATGGTTCAAATCATACCCTGTAAGAAGAGTCAGTCTTCGTGCACTTCAGTCGGCATTTTGCCTTTTGTATTTAATTCCGATGCAAATTTTGTGTTTCATAGTCAATAAGAAGGTCCAAGGGATACAGTAAACCTGAAGTGTAGCACCGGAATATATAACTGGTGTCACAGGAATCGTTCAAAACATAGTCAGTAAGAAGAGTCAGTCTTCTTGTACTTAAGTCGGCATAGTGCCTTTTCTACTGAATTCCGATGCAATTTGTGTGTTTCATCGTCAATAAGAAGGTCCAAGGGATACAGTAAACCTGGAGTGTAGCATCGGAATCTATAACTAGTGTCAATGGTATGGTTCAAAACATGGACGGTAAGAAGAGTCAGTCTTCTTCTACTTAAGTCGGCATTGTGCCTTTTGGATTTAATTACGATGCAATGTCTGTGTTTCATCGTCATTAAGAAGGTCAGAGGGATACAGTAAACCTGAAGTGAA
Source organism: Schistocerca piceifrons (assembly GCF_021461385.2). Taxonomy (NCBI): domain Eukaryota; kingdom Metazoa; phylum Arthropoda; class Insecta; order Orthoptera; family Acrididae; genus Schistocerca; species Schistocerca piceifrons. Next base: position 274,576 of record NW_025727842.1, on the reverse strand, counting down.
GCATCGGAATCTATAGCTAGTGTCACAAGTATGGTTTAAAACATAGACAGTAAGAAGAGTCAGTCTTCTTGTACTTAATTCGGCATTGTGCCTTTTGTATTTAATTCCGATGCAATTTCTGTGTTTCATCGTCAATAAGAAGGTCCAAGGGAAGCAGTAAACCAGGAGTGAAGCATCGGAATCTATAACTAGTGTCACAGAAATGGTTCAAAACATAGACAGTAAGAAGAGTCAGTCTTCTTGTACTTAATTCGGCATTGTGCCTTTTGAATTTCATTCCGATGCAATTTCTGTGTTTGATCGTCAATAACAAGGTCCAACTGATACAGTAAACCTCAAGTGAAGCATCGGAATTTATAACGGGTGTCACAGGAATGGTTCAAACATAGTCAGTAGGAAGAGTCGGTCTTCACGTACTTAAGTCGGCATTGTGCCTCTTGTATTTAATTCCGATGCGTTTTCTGTGTTTCATCGTCAATAAAAAGGTCCAAGGAATACAGTAAACCTGAAGTGAAGCATCGAAATTTATAACTAGTGTCACAGGAATGGTTCATAACATAGTCAGTAAGAAGAGTCAGTCTTCTTGTACTTAAGTCGGCATTGTGCCTTTTCTATTTAATTCCGATGCAATTTCTGTGTATCATCGTCAACAAGAAGGTCCAAGGTATACAGTAAATCTGTAGTGATGCATCGGATCTATGACTAGTGTCACAGGAATGGTTCAAAACATAGTCAGTAAGAAGAGTCAGTCTTCTTGTACTTAAGTCGGCATTGTGCCTTTTCTATTTAATTCCGATGCAATTTCTGTGTTTCATCGTCAATAAGAAAGTCCAAGGGATACAGTAAACATGAAGTGAAGCATCGGAATTTATAACTAGTGTCCATGGAATGGTTCAAAACATTGTCAGTATGAAGAGTCAGTCTTCTTGTACTTACGTCGACATTGTGCCCTTTCTATTTAAATCCGATGCAATTTCTGTGTTTCATCGTCAATATGAAGCTCCAAGGGATGCAGTAAACCTGAAGTGAAACTTCGGAATCTATAGCTAGTGTCACAGGAATGGTTCAAAACATAGACAGTAAGAAGTGTCAGTCTTCTTGTCCTTAAGTCTGCATTTTGCTTTTTGTAATTAATTCCGAAGCAATTTCTGTGTTTCATCCTCAGTAAGAAGGTCCAAGTGATACAGTAAACCTGGAGTGAGGCATCGGAATCTATAACTAGTGTCACAGGAATGGTTCAAAATATAGACAGTAAGAAGAGTCAGTCTTCTTGTACTTAAGTCGGCATTTTGCCTTTTGTATTTAATTCCGATGCAATTTCTGTGTTTCATCCTCAATAAGAAGGTCCAAGGTATACAGTAAACCTGAAGTGAAGCATCGGAATTTATAACTAGTGTCACAGGAATGGTTCATAACATAGTCAGTAAGGAGAGTCAGTCTTCTTCTACTTAAGTCGGCATTGTGCCTTTTGTATTTAATTCCGATGCAATTTCTATGTTTCATCGTAAATAGGAACGTCCAAGGGATACAGTAAACCTGAGGTGAAGCATCGGAATCTATAACTAGTTTCACAGGAATGGTTCAAATAGTAGTCAGTAAGAAGAGTCAGTCTTCTTGTACTTAAGTTGGCATTGTGCCTTTTCTATTTAATTCCGATGCAATTTCTGTGTTTCATGGTCAATAAGAAGGTCAGAGGGATACAGTAAACCTGAAGTGAAGCATCGGAATCCATAACTAGTGTCACAGGAATGGTTCAAAACATAGTCAGTAAGAAGAGTCAGTCTTCTTGTACTTAAGTCGGCATAGTGCCTTTTCTATTTAATTCCGATGCAATTTGTGTGTATCATCGTCAATAAGAAGGTCCAAGGGATACAGTAAACCTGGAGTGAAGCATCGGAATCTATAACTAGTGTCAATGGTATGGTTCAAAATATGGACGGTAAGAAGAGTCAGTCTTCTTGTACTTAAGTCGGCATTGTGCCTTTTGGTTTTAATTACGATGCAATGTCTGTGTTTCATTGTCATTAAGAAGGTCAGAGGGATACAGTAAACCTGAAGTGAAGCATCGGAATCTATAGCTAGTGTCACAGGAATGGTTCAAAACATAGTCAGTAAGAAGAGTCAATCTTGTTGTCCTTAATTCGGCATTGTGCCTTTTGTATTTAATTCCGATGCAATTTCTGTGTTTCATCGTCAATAAGAAGGTCCAAGGGATGCAGTAAAACAGGAGTGAAGCATCGGAATCTATAACTAGTGTCACAGAAATGGTTCAAAACATAGACAGTAAGAAGAGTCAGTCTTCTTGTACTTAATTCGGCATTGTGCCTTTTGTATTTAATTCCGATGCAATTTCTGTGTTTCATCGTCAATAACAAGGTCCAAGGGATACAGTAAATCTGAGGTGAAGCATCGGAATCTATAACTAGTTTCACAGGAATGGTTCAAATCATAGTCAGTAAGAAGAGTCAGTCTTCTTGTACTTAAGTTGGCATTGTGCCTTTTCTATTTAATTCCGATGCAATTTCAGTGTTTCATCGTCAATAAGAAGGTCAGAGGGATACAGTAATCCTGAAGGTAAGCATCGGAATCTATAACTAGTGTCACAGGAATGGTTCAAAACATAGTCAGTAAGAAGAGTCAGTCTACTTGTAGTTAAGACGGCATTGTGCCTTTTCTATTTAATTCCGATGCAATTTCTGTGTTTCATCGTCAATAAGAAGGTCCAAGGGATACAGTAAACCTGGAGTGAAGCATCGGAAACTATAACTAGTGTCACAGGAATGGTTCAAAACGTAGACAGTAAGAAGACTCAGTCTTCTTGTACTTACGTCGGCATAGTGCCTTTTCTACTTAATTCCGATGCAATTTGTTTGTTTCAACGTCAATAAGAAGGTCCAAGGGATACAGTAAACCTGGAGTGTAGCATCGGAATCTATAACTAGTGTCACAGGAATAGTTCGAAACATAGACAGTAAGAAGAGTCAGTCTTCGTGTACTTAAGTCGGCATTTTGCCTTTTTTACTTAATTCCGATGCAATTTCTGTGTTTTATCGTCAATAAGAAGGTCCAAGGCATACAGTAAAACTGAGGTGAAGCATCGGAATCTATAAGTAGTGTCACAGGAATGGTTCAAAACATAGTCAGTAAGAAGAGTCAGTCTTCTTGTACTTAAGTCGGCATTGTACCTTTTCTATTTAATTCCGATGCAATTTCTGTGTTAAATCGTCAATAAGAAGGACCAAGGGATACAGTAAACCTGGAGTGAAGCATCGGAGTCTATAACTAGTGTGACAGGACTGGTTCAAAAATAGACAGTAAGAAGAGTCAGCCTTCTAGAACTTAATTCGGCATTGTGCCTTCTGTATTCAATTCGGATGCAATTTCCGTGTTTCATCGTCAATAAGAAGGTCAGAGGGATACAGTAAACCTGAAGTGAAGCATCGGAATCCATAATTAGTGTTCAAAACATAGTCAGTAAGAAGAGTCAGTCTTCTTGTACTTAAGTCGGCATTGTGCCTTTTGTATTTAATTCCGATGCAATTTCTGTGTTTCATCGTCAATGAGAAGGTCCAAGGGACACAGTAAACCTGGAGTGAAGCATCGGAATCTGTAACTAGTGTCACAGGAATGGTTCAAATCATAGACTGCAAGAAGAGTCAGTCTTCGTGCACTTCAGTCGGCATTTTGCCTTTTGTATTTAATTCCGATGCAATTTTTGTGTTTCATAGTCAATAAGAAGGTCCAAGGGATACAGTAAACCTGAAGTGAAGCATCGGAATCCATAACTAGTGTCACAGGAATCGTTCAAAACATAGTCAGTAAGAAGAGTCAGTCTTCTTGTACTTAAGTCGGCATAGTGCATTTTCTATTTAATTCCGATGCAATATGTGTGTTTCATCGTCAATAAGAAGGTCCAAGGGATACAGTAAACCTGGAGTGAAGCATCGGAATCTATAACTAGTGACAATGGTATGGTTCAAAACATGGACGGTAAGAAGAGTCGGTCTTCTTGTACTTAAGTCGGCATTGTGCCTTTTGGATGTAATTACGATGCAATGTCTGTGTTTCATCGTCATTAAGAAGGTCAGAGGGATACAGTAAACCTGAAGTGCAGCATCGGAATCTATAGCTTGTGTCACAGGAATGGTTCAAAACATAGTCAGTAAGAAGAGTCAATCTTGTTGTCCTTAAGTCGGCATTGTGCCTTTTGTATTTAATTCCGATGCAATTTCTGTGTTTCATCGTCAATAAGAAGGTCCAAGGGATGCAGTAAACCAGGAGTGAAGCATCGGAATCTATAACTAGTGTCACAGAAATGGTTCAAAACATAGACAGTAACAACAGTCAGTCTTCTTGTACTTAATTCGGCATTGTGCCTTTTGTATTTAATTCCGACGCAATATCTGTGTTTCATCGTCAATAACAAGGTCCAAGGGATACAGTAAACCTCAAGTGAAGCATCGGAATTTATAACGGGTGTCACAGGAATGGTTCAAACATAGTCAGTAGGAAGAGTCGGTCTTCATGTAATTAAGTCGGCATTGTGCCTTTTGAATTTAATTCCGATGTATTTTCTGTGTTTCATCGTCAATAAGAAGGTCCAAGGAATACAGCAAACCTGAAGTGAAGCATCGAAATCTATAACTAGTGTCACAGGAATGGTTCAAAACCTAGACAGTAAGAAGAGTCAGTCTTATTGTACTTAAGTCGGCATTGTGCCGTTTGTATTTAATTCCGATGCAATTTCTGTGTTTCATCGTCAACAAGAAGGTCCAAGGTATACAGTAAATCTGTAGTGATGCATCGGATCTATGACTAGTATCACAGGAATGGTTCAAAATGTAGTCAGTAAGAAGAGTCAGTCTTCTTGTACTTAAGTCGGCATTGTGCTTTTTCTATTTAATTCCGATGCAATTTCTGTGTTTCATCGTCAATAAGAAAGTCCAAGGGATACAGTAAACATGAAGTGAAGCATCGGAATTTATAACTAGTGTCAATGGAATGGTTCAAAACATTGTCAGTAAGAAGAGTCAGTCTTCTCGTACTTAAGTCGGCATTGTGCTTTTTCTATTTAATTCCGATGCAATTTCTGTGTTTCATCGTCAATAAGAAAGTCCAAGGGATACAGTAAACTTAAAGTGAAGCATCGGAATCTATTACTAGTGTCACAGGAATGGTTCAAAACATAGACAGTAAGGAGAGTCAGTCTTCTTGTACTTACGTCGACATTGTGCACTTTCTATTTAAATCCGATGCAATTTCTGTGTTTCATCGTCAATATGAAGGTCCAAGGGGTTCAGTAAACCTGAAGTGAAGCTTCGGAATCTATAGCTAGTGTCACAGGAATGGTTCAAAACATAGACTGTATGAAGTGTCAGTCTTCTTGTCCTTAAGTCGGCATTGTGCCTTTTGTAAATAATTCCGAAGCAATTTCTGTGTTTCATCCTCAGTAAGAAGGTCCAAGGGATACAGTAAACCTGGAGTGAAGCATCGGAATCTATAACTAGTGTCACAGGAATGGTTCAAAACAGAGACAGTAAGAAGAGTCAGTCTTCTTGTACTTATCTCTGCTTTGTGCCTTTTGTATTTAATTCCGATGCAATTTCTGTGTTTCATCGTCAATAAGAAGGTCCAAGGTATACAGTAAACCTGAAGTGAAGCATCGGAATTTATAACTAGTGTCACAGGAATGGTTCAAAACATAGTCAGTAAGGAGAGTCAGTCTTCTTGTACTTAAGTCGGCATGGTGCCTTTTGTATTTAATTCCGATGCAATTTCTATGTTTCATCGTCAATAAGAAGGTCAGAGGGGTACAGTGAACCTGAAACCTGAAGTGAAGCATCGTAATCTATAGCTAGTGTCACAGGAATGGTTCAAAACATAGTCAGTAAGAAGAGTCAGTCTTCTTGTACTTAAGTCGGCATAGTGCCTTATCTATTTAATTCCGATGCAATTTCTGTGTTTCATCGTCAATAACAAGTTCCAAGGGATACAGTAAACCTGGAGTGAAGCATCGGAATCTATAACCAGTGTCTATGGAATGGTTCAAAACATAGACAGTAAGAAGAGTCAGTCTTCTTGTACTTAAGTCGGCATTGTGCCTTTTGTATTTAATTCCGATGCAGTTTCTGTGTTTCATCGTCAATAAGAAGGTCAGAGGGGTACAGTAAACCTGAAGTGAGGCATCGGAATCTATAGCTAGTGTCACAGGAATGGTTCAAAACATAGTCAGTAAGAAGAGTCAGTCTTCTTGTCCTTAAGTCGTCATTGTGCCTATTGTATTTAATTCCGATGCGGTTTTCTGTGTTTCATCATCAACAAGAAGGTCAAAGGGATACAGTAAACTTGGAGTGATGCATCGGAATCTATAACTAGTGTCACAGGAATGGTTCAAAACATAGACAGTAAGAAGAGTCAGTCTCCTTGTACTTAATTCTGCACTGTGCCTTATGTATTTAATTCCGATGCAATTTCTGTGTTTCATCGACAATAAGAAGGACCAAGGGATACAGTAAACGTGGAGTGAAGCATCGGAGTCTATAACTAGTGTCAAAGGACTGGTTAAAAAATAGACAGTAGGAAGAGTCAGTCTTCTTGAACTTAATTCGGCATTGTGCCTTCTGTATTTAATTCCGATGCAATTTCTGTGTTTCATCGTCAATAAGAAGGTCAGAGGGATACGGTAAACCTGAAGTGAAGCATCGGAATCCATAACTAGTGTCACAGGAATGGTTCAAAGCATAGTCAGTAAGAAGAGTTAGTCTTCTTCTACTTAAGTCGGCATTGTGCCTTTTGTATTTAATTCCGATGCAATTTCTGTGTTTTATCGTCAATAAGAAGGTCCAAGGGATACAGTAAACCTGGAGGGAAACATCGGAATCCGTAACTAGTGTCACAGGAATGGTTCAAATCATAGACAGTAAGAAGAGTCAGTCTTCATGTACTTCAGTCGGCATTTTGCCTTTTGTATTTAATTCCGATGCAATTTCTGTGTTTCATCGTGAATAAGAAGGTCCAATGGATACAGTAAATCTGAAGTGAAGCATCGGGATCTGTAACTAGTGTCACAGGAATCGTTCAAAACATAGTCAGTAAGAAGAGTCAGTCTTCTTGTACTTAAGTCGGCATAGTGCCTTATCTATTTAATTCCGATGCAATTTCTGTGTTTCATCGTCAATAAGAAGGTCCAAGGGATACAGTAAACCTGGAGTCAAGCATCGAAATCTATAACTAGTGTCAATGGTATGCTTCAAAACATAGACAGTAAGAAGAGTCAGTCTTCTTGTACTTAAGTCTGCATTGTGCCTTTTGTATTTAATTCCGATGCAATTTCAGTGTTTCATCGTCAATAAGAAGGTCAGAGGGATACACTAAAACTGAAGTGAAGCATCGGAATTCATAACTAGTGTCACAGAAATGGTTCAAAGCATAGTCAGAAAGGAGAGTCAGTCTTCTTGTACTTAAGTCGGCATTGTGCCTTTTGTATTTAATTCCGATGCAATTTCTGTGTTTCATCGTAAATAGGAAAGTCCAAGGGATACAGTAAACCTGAGGTGAAGCATCGGAATCTATAACTAGTTTCACAGGAATGGTTCAAATCATAGTCAGTAAGAAGAGTCAGTCTTCTTGTACTTAAGTTGGCATTGTGCCTTTTCTTTTTAATTCCGATGCAATTTCTGTGTTTCATCGTCAATAAGAAGGTCGGAGGGATACAGTAATCCTGAAGGGAAGCATCGGAATCTATAACTAGTGTCACAGAAATGGTTCAAAACATAGTCAGTAAGAAGAGTCAGTCTTCTTGTAGTTAAGACGGCATTGTGCCTTTTCTATTTAATTCCGAAGAAATTTCTGTGTTTCATCGTCAATAAGAACGTCCAAGGGATACAGTAAACCTGGAGTGAAGCATCGGAAACTATAACTAGTGTCACAGGAATGGTTCAAAACATAGACAGTAAGAAGAGTCAGTCTTCTTGTACTTACGTCGGCATAGTGCCTTTTCTATTTAATTCCGATGCAATTTGTGTGTTTCAACGTCAATTAGAAGGTCCAACGGATACAGTAAACCTGGAGTGTAGCATCGGAATCTATAACTAGTGTCACAGGAATGGTTCAAATCATGGACTGTAAGAAGAGTCAGTCATCGTGCACTTCAGTCGGCATTTTGCCTTTTGTATTTAATTCCGATGCAATTTGTGTGTTTCATCGTCAATAAGAAGTTCCAAGGGATACAGTAAACCTGGAGTGAAGCATCGGAATCTATAACTAGTGTCAATGGTATGGTTCAAAACATGGACGGTAAGAAGAGTCAGTCTTCTTGTACTTAAGTCGGCATTGTGCCTTTTGGAATTAATTACGATGCAATGTCTGTGTTTCATTGTCATTAAGAAGGTCAGAGGGATACAGTAAACCTGAAGTGAAGCATCGGAATCTATAGCTAGTGTCACAGGAATGGTTCACAACATAGTCAGTAAGAAGAGTCAATCTTGTTGTCCTTAAGTCGGCATTGTGAATTTTGTATTTAATTCCGATGCAATATCTGTGTTTCATCGTCAATAAGAAGGTCCAAGGGATGCAGTAAAACTGGAGTGAAGCATCGGAATCTATAACTAGTGTCACAGAAATGGTTCAAAGCATAGACAGTAAGAAGAGTCAGTCTTCTTGAACTTAATTCGGCATTGTGCCTTATGTATTTAATTCCGATGCAATTTCTGTGTTTCATCGTCATTAACAAGGTCCAAGGGATACAGTAAACCTCAAGTGAAGCATCGGAATTTATAACGGGTGTCACAGGAATGGTTCAAACATAGTCAGTAGGAACAGTCGGTCTTCATGTACTTAATTCGGCATTGTGCCTTTTGTATTTAATTCCGATGCATTTTCTGTGTTTCATCGTCAATAAGTAGGTCAGAGGGATACAGTAATCCTGAAGGGAAGCATCGGAATCTATAACTAGTGTCACAGGAATGGTTCAAAACATAGTCAGTAAGAAGAGTCAGTCTACTTGTAGTTAAGACGGCATTGTGCCTTTTCTATTTAATTCCGATGAAATTTCTGTGTTTCATCGTCAATAAGAAGGTCAGAGGGATACAGTAATCCTGAAGGGAAGCATCGGAATCTATAACTAGTGTCACAGGAATGGTTCAAAACATAGTCAGTAAGAAGAGTCAGTCTTCTTGTACTTAAGTCGGCATTGTACCTTTTCTATTTAATTCCGATGCAATTTCTGTGTTTCATCGTCAATAACAAGGTCCAAGGGATACAGTAAACCTGGAGTGAAACATCAGAATCTATAACTAGTGTCAATGGAATATTTCAAAACATAGACAGTAAGAAGAGTCAGTCTCCTTGTACTTAATTCTGCACTGTGCCTTTTGTATTTAATTCCGATGCAATTTCTGTGTTTCATCGTCAATAAGAATGTCCAAGGGATACAGTAAACCTGAAGTGTAGCATCGGAATTTATAACTAGTGTCACGGGAATGGTTCAAAACATAGTCAGTAAGAAGAGTCAGTCTTCTTGTACTTAAGTCGGCATTGTGCCATTTCTATTTAATTCCGATGCAATTTCTGTGTTTAATCGTCAATAAGAAGTTCCAAGGGATACAGTAAACCTGGAGTGAAGCATCGGAGTCTATAACTAGTGTCACAGGACTGGTTCAAAAAAAGACAGTAAGAAGAGTCAGTCTTCTAGAACTTAATTCGGCATTGTGCCTTTTGTATTCAATTCGGATGCAATTTCTGTGTTTCATCGTCAATAAGAAGGTCAGAGGGATACAGTAAACCTGAAGTGAAGCTTCGGAATCCATAACTAGTGTCACAGGAATGGTTCAAAGCATAGTCAGTAAGAAGAGTCAGTCTTCTTGTACTTAAGTAGGCATTGTGCCTTTTGTATTCAATTCCGATGCAATTTCTGTGTTTCATCGTCAATAAGAAGTTCCAAGGGATACAGTAAACCTGGAGTGAAGCATCGGAATCTACAACTGGTGACAATGGTATGGTTCAAATCATGGACGGTAAGAAGAGTCAGTCTTCTTGTACTTAAGTCGGCGTTGTGCCTTTTGGATTTAATTACGTTGCAATGTCTGTGTTTCATCGTCATTAGGAAGGTCAGAGGGATACAGTACACCTGAAGTGAAGCATCGGAATCTATAGCTAGTGTCACAGGAATAGTTCAAAACATAGTCAGTAAGAAAAGTCAATCTTGTTGTCCTTAAGTCGGCATTGTGCCTTTTGTATTTAATTCCGATGCAATTTCTGTGTTTCATCGTCAATAAGAAGGTCCAAGGGATGCAGTAAACCAGGAGTGAAACATCGGAATCTATAACTAGTATCACAGAAATGGTTCAAAATATAGACAGTAAGAAGAGTCAGTCTTCTTGTACTTAATCCGGCATTGTGCCTTTTGTATTTAATTCCGATGCACTTTCTGTGTTTCATTGTCAATAACAAGGTCCAAGGGATACAGTAAACCTCAAGTGAAGCATCGGAATTTATAATGGGTGTCACTGGAATGGTTCAAACATAGTCAGTAGGAAGAGTCGGTCTTCATGTACTTAAGTCGGCATTGTGCCTTTTGTATTTAATTCCGATGCATTTTCTGTGTTTCATCGTCAATAAGAAAGTCCAAGGAATACAGTAAACCTGAAGTGAAGCATCGAAATCTATAACTAGTGTCACAGGAATGGTTCAAAACATAGACAGTAAGAAGAGTCAGTCTTGTTGTACTTAAGTCGGCATTGTGCCGTTTGTATTTAATTCCGATGCAATTTCTGTGTTTCATCGTCAACAAGCAGGTCCAAGGTATACAGTAAATCTGTAGTGATGCATCGGATCTATGACTAGTGTCACAGGAATGGTTCAAAACGTAGTCAGTAGGAAGAGTCAGTCTTCTTGTACTTAAGTCGGCATTGTGGCATTTCTATTTAATTCCGATGCAATATCTGTGTTTCATCGTCAAGAAGAAAGTCCAAGGGATACAGTAAACATGAAGTGAAGCATCGGAATTTATAACTAGTGTCAATGGAATGGTTCAAAACATTGTCAGTAAGACGAGTCAGTCTTCTTGTACTTAAGTCGGCATTGTGCCTTTTCTATTTATTTCCGATGCAATTTCTGTGTTTCATCGTCAATAAGAAGGTCCATGGGATATAGTATACCTGGAGTGAAGCATCGGAATCTATTACTAGTGTCACAGGAATAGTTCAAAACATAGTCAGTAAGAATAGTCAGTCTTATTGTACTTAAGCCATCATTGTGCATTTTCTATTTAATTGTGATGCAATTTCTGTGTTTCATCGTCAATATTTATGTCCAAGGGATACAGTAAACCAGGAGTTAAGCATCGGAATCTATAACTAGTGTCACAGGAATGGTTCAAATCATAGACAGTAAGAAGAGTCAGACTTATTTTACTTAAGTCGGCATTGTGCCTATTGTATTTAATTCCGGTGCAATTTCTGTGTTTCATCCTCAGTAAGAGGGTCCAAGGGATACAGTAAACCTGGAGTGAAGCATCGGAATCTATAACTAGTGTCACAGGAATGGTTCAAAACATAGACAGTAAGAAGAGTCAGTCTTCTTGTACTTAATTCTGCTTTGTGCCATTTGTATTTAATTCCGATGCAATTTCTGTGTTTCATCGTCAATAAGAAGGTCCAAGGTATACAGTAAACTTGAAGTGAAGCATCGGAATTTATAACTAGTGTCACAGGAATGGTTCAAATCATAGTCAGTAAGGAGAGTCAGTCTTCTTGTACTTAAGACGGCATGGTGCCTTTTGTATTTATTTCCGATGCAATTTCTGTGTTTCATCGTCAATAAGAAGGTCAGAGGGGTACAGTAAACCTGAAACCTGAAGTGAAGCATCGTAATCTATAGCTAGTGTCACAGGAATGGTTCAGAACATAGACAGTAAGAAGAGTCAGTCTTCTTGTACTTAATTCTGCTTTCTGCCTATTGTATTTAATTCCGATGCAATTTCTGTGTTTCATCGTCAATAAGAAGGTCAGAGGGGTACAGTAAACCTGAAACCTGAAGTGAAGCATCGTAATCTATAACTAGTGTCACAGGAATGGTTCAAATCATAGACAGTAAGAAGAGTCAGACTTATTTTACTTAAGTCGGCATTGTGCCTATTGTATTTAATTCCGGTGCAATTTCTGTGTTTCATCCTCAGTAAGAAGGTCAGAGCGATACAGTAATCCTGAAGTGAAGCATCGGAATCTATAACTAGTGTCACAGGAATAGTTCAAAACATAGTCAGTAAGAATAGTCAGTCTTATTGTACTTAAGCCATCATTGTGCATTTTCTATTTAATTGTGATGCAATTTCTGTGTTTCATCGTCAATATTTATATCCAAGGGATACAGTAAACCAGGAGTTAAGCATCGGAATCTATAACTAGTGTCACAGGAATGGTTCAAATCATAGACAGTAAGAAGAGTCAGACTTATTTTACTTAAGTCGGCATTGTGCCTATTGTATTTAATTCCGGTGCAATTTCTGTGTTTCATCGTCAATATGAAGGTCCAAGAGATACAGTAAACCTGGAGTGAAGCATCGGAGTCTATAACTAGTGTCACAGGAGTCGTTCAGAAATAGACAGTAAGAAGAGTTAACCTTCTTGAACTTAATTCGGCATTGTGCCTTTTGAATTTAATTCCGATGCAATTTCTGTGTTTCATCGTCAATAAGAAGGTCAGAGGGATACAGTAAACCTGAAGTGAAGCATCGGAATCCATAATTAGTGTCACAGGAATGGTTCAAAACATAGTCAGTAAGAAGAGTGAGTCTTCTTCTACTTAAGTCGGCGTTGTGCCTTTTGTATTTAATTCCGATGCAATTTCTGTGTTTCATCGTCAATAAGAAGGTCCAAGGGATACAGTAAACCTGGAGTCAAGCATCGGAATCTGTAACTAGTGTCACAGAAATGGTTCAAATCATAGACAGTAAGAAGAGTCAGTCTTCGTGTACTTCAGTCGGCATTTTGCCTTTTGTATTTAGTTCCGATGCAATTTTTGTGTTTCATCGTCAATGCGAATGTCCAAGGCAAACAGTAAACCTGTAGTGAAGCATCGGGATCTATAACTAGTGTCACACGAATCGTTCAAAACATAGTCAGTAAGAAGAGTCAGACTTCTTGTACTAAAGTCGGCATAGTGCCTTTTCTATTTAATTCCGATGCAATTTCTGTGTTTCATCGTCAATAAGAAGGTCCCAGTGATACCGTAAACCTGGAGTGAAGCATCGGAATCTATAACTAGTGTCAATGGAATGGTTCAAAATATAGACAGTAAGAAGAGTCAGTCTTCTTGTACTTAAGTCGGCATTGTGCCTTTTGTTTTTAATTCCGAAGCAGTTTCTGTGTTTCATCGTCAATAAGAAGGTCAGAGGGGTACAGTAAACCTGAAGTGAAGCATCGGAATCAATAGCTAGTGTCACAGGAATGGTTCAAAACATAGTCAGTAAGAAGAGTCAGTCTTCTTGTCCTTAAGTCGTCATTGTGCCTTTTGTATTTAATTATGATGCAATTTCTGTGTTTCATCATCAATAAGAAGGTCCAAGGAATACAGTAAACTTGGAGTGAAGCATCGGAATCTATAACTAGTGTCACAGGAATGGTTCAAAACATAGACAGTAAGAAGAGTCAGTCTCCTTGTACTTAATTCTGCACTGTGCCTTTTGTATTTAATTCCGATGCAATTTCTGTGTTTCATCGTCAATAAGAAGGACCAAGGGATACAGTAAACGTGGAGTGAAGCATCGGAGTCTATAACTAGTGTCAAAGGACTGGTTCAAAAATAGACGGTAAGAAGAGTCAGTCTTCTTGAACTTAATTCGGCATTGTGCATTCTGTATTTAATTCCAATGCAATTTCTGTGTTTCATCGTCAATAAGAAGGTCAGAGGGATACAGTAAACCTGAAGTGAAGCATCGGAATCCATAACTAGTGTCACAGGAATGGTTCAAACATAGTCAGTAAGAAGAGTTAGTCTTCTTGTACTTAAGTCGGGATTGTACCTTTTGTATTTAATTCCGATGCAATTTCTGTGTTTCATCGTCAATAAGAAGGTCCAAGGGATACAGTAAACCTGAAGTGAAGCATCGGGATCTGTAACTAGTGTCACAGGAATGGTTCAAATCATAGACAGTAAGAAGAGTCAGTCTTCGTGTACTTCAGTTGGCATTTTGCCTTTTGTATTTAATTCCGATGCAATTTCTGTGTTTCATCGTCAATAAGAAAGTCCAAGGGGTACAGTAAACATGAAATGAAGCATCGGGATTTATAACTAGTGTCAATGGAATGGTTCAAAACATTGTCAGTAAGAAGAGTCAGTCTTCTTGTACTTAAGTCGGCATTGTGCCTTTTCTATTTATTTCCGATGCAATTTCTGTGTTTCATCGTCAATAAGAAGGTCCATGGGATATAGTATACCTGGAGTGAAGCATCGGAATCTATTACTAGTGTCACAGGAATGGTTCAAATCATAGACAGTAAGAAGAGTAAGTCTTCTTGTACATACGTCGACATTGTGCCCTTTCTATTTAAATCCGATGCAATTTCTGTGTTTCATCGTCAATATGAAGGTCCAAGGGATACAGTAAACCTGGAGGGAAACATCGGAATCTGTAACTAGTGTCACAGGAATGGTTCAAAACATAGTCAGTAAGAAGAGTCAGTCTTCTTGTCCTTAAGTCGTCATTGTGCCTTTTGTATTTAATTATGATGCAATTTCTGTGTATCATCATCAATAAGAAGGTCCATGGGATACAGTAAACTTGGAGTGAAGCATCGGAAACTATAACTAGTGTCACAGGAATGGTTCAAAACATAGACAGTAAGAAGAGTCAGTCTCCTTGTACTTAATTCAGCACTGTGCCTTTTGTATTTAATTACGATGCAATTTCTGTGTTTCATCGTCAATAAGAAGGACCAAGGGATACAGTAAACGTGGAGTGAAGCATCGGAGTGTATAACTAGTGTCACAGGAATAGTTCGAAACATAGTCAGTAAGAAAAGTCAATCTTGTTCTCCTTAAGTCGGCATTGTGCATTTTGTATTTAATTCCGATGCAATTTCTGTGTTTCATCGTCAATAAGAAGGTCCAAGGGATGCAGTAAACCAGGAGTGAAACATCGGAATCTATAACTAGTATCACAGAAATGGTTCAAAATATAGACAGTAAGAAGAGTCAGTCTTCTTGTACTTAATTCGGCATTGTGCCTTTTGTATTTAATTCCGATGCAATTTCTGTGTTTCATTGTCAATAACAAGGTCCAAGGGATACAGTAAACCTCAAGTGAAGCATCGGAATTTATAATGGGTGTCACTGGAATGATTCAAACATAGTCAGTAGGAAGAGTCGGTCTTCATGTACTTAAGTCGGCATTGTGCCTTTTGTATTTAATTCCGATGCATTTTCTGTGTTTCATCGTCAATAAGAAAGTCCAAGGAATACAGTAAACCTGAAGTGAAGCATCGAAATCTATAACTAGTGTCACAGGAATGGTTCAAAACATAGACAGTAAGAAGAGTCAGTCTTATTGTACTTAAGTCGGCATTGTGCCGTTTGTATTTAATTCCGGTGCAATTTCTGTGTTTCATCGTCAACAAGAAGGTCCAAGGTATACAGTAAATCTGTAGTGATGCATCGGATCTGTGACTAGTGTCACAGGAATGGTTCAAAACGTAGTCAGTAAGAAGAGTCAGTCATCTTGTACTTAAGTCGGCATTGTGCCTTTTCTATTTAATTCCGATGCAATTTCTGTGTTTCATCGTCAATAAGAAAGTCCAAGGGGTACAGTAAACATGAAATGAAGCATCGGGCTTTATAACTAGTGTCAATGGAATGGTTCAAAACATTGTCAGTAAGAAGAGTCAGTCTTCTTGTACTTAAGTCGGCATTGTGCCTTTTCTATTTATTTCCGATGCAATTTCTGTGTTTCATCGTCAATAAGAAGGTCCATGGGATATAGTATACCTGGAGTGAAGCATCGGAATCTATTACTAGTGTCACAGGAATGGTTCAAATCATAGACAGTAAGAAGAGTAAGTCTTCTTGTACTTACGTCGACATTGTGCCCTTTCTATTTAAATCCGATGCAATTTCTGTGTTTCATCGTCAATATGAAGGTCCAAGGGATACAGTAAACCTGGAGGGAAACATCGGAATCTGTAACTAGTGTCACAGGAATGGTTCAAATCATAGTCAGTAAGGAGAGTCAGTCTTCTTGTACTTAAGTCGGCATGGTGCCTTTTGTATTTAATTCCGATGCAATTTCTGTGTTTCATCGTCAATAAGAAGGTCAGAGGGGTACAGTAAACCTGAAACCTGAAGTGAAGCATCGTAATCTATAGCTAGTGTCACAGGAATGGTTCAGAACATAGACAGTAAGAAGAGTCAGTCTTCTTGTACTTAATTCTGCTTTCTGCCTATTGTATTTAATTCCGATGCATTTTCTGTGTTTCATCGTCAATAAGAGGGTCCAACGGATACAGTAAACCTGAAGTGAAGCATCGGAATTTATAACTAGTGTCACAGGAATGGTTCAAAACATAGACAGTAAGAAGAGTCAGTCCTCTTGTACTTAAGTCAGCATTGTGCCTTTTGTATTTAACTCCGATGCAATTTCTGTGTTTCATCGTCAATAAGAAGGTCAGAGCGATACAGTAATCCTGAAGTGAAGCATCGGAATCTATAACTAGTGTCACAGGAATAGTTCAAAACATAGTCAGTAAGAATAGTCAGTCTTATTGTACTTAAGTCATCATTGTGCATTTTCTATTTAATTGTGATGCAATTTCTGTGTTTCATCGTCAATATTTATGTCCAAGGGATACAGTAAACCAGGAGTTAAGCATCGGAATCTATAACTAGTGTCACAGGAATGGTTCAAATCATAGACAGTAAGAAGAGTCAGACTTCTTTTACTTAAGTCGGCATTGTGCTTATTGTATTTAATTCCGGTGCAATTTCTGTGTTTCATCGTCAATAAGAAGGTCCAAGTGATACAGTAAACCTGGAGTGAAGCATCGGAGTCTATAACTAGCGTCACAGGAGTCGTTCAGAAATAGACAGTAAGAAGAGTTAACCTTCTTGAACTTAATTCGGCATTGTGCCTTTTGAATTTAATTCCGATGCAATTTCTGTGTTTCATCGTCAATAAGAAGGTCAGAGGGATACAGTAAACCTGAAGTGAAGCATCGGAATCCATAACTAGTGTCACAGGAATGGTTCAAATCATAGACAGTAAGAAGAGTCAGTCTTCGTGTACTTCAGTCGGCATTTTGCCTTTTGTATTTAGTTCCGATGCAATTTTTGTGTTTCATCGTCAATGAGAATGTCCAAGGCAAACAGTAAACCTGTAGTGAAGCATCGGGATCTATAACTAGTGTCACAGTAATCGTTCAAAACATAGTCAGTAAGAAGAGTCAGACCTCTTGTACTAAAGTCGGCATAGTGCCTTTTCTATTTAATTCCGATGCAATTTCTGTGTTTCATCGTCAATAAGAAGGTCCAAGTGATACAGTAAACCTGGAGTGAAGCATCGGAATCTATAACTAGTCTCAATGGTATGGTTCAAAAAATAGACAGTAAGAAGAGCCAGTCTTCTTGTCCTTAAGTCGGCATTGTGCCTTTTGTATTTAATTCCGATGCAGTTTCTGTGTTTCATCGTCAATAAGAATGTCAGAGGGGTACAGTAAACCTAAAGTGAAGCATCGGAATCTATAGCTAGTGTCACAGGAATGGTTCAAAACATAGTCAGTAAGAAGAGTCAGTCTTCTTGTCCTTAAGTCGTCATTGTGCCTTTTGTATTTAATTATGATGCAATTTCTGTGTATCATCATCAATAAGACGGTCCATGGGATACAGTAAACTTGGAGTGAAGCATCGGAAACTATAACTAGTGTCACAGGAATGGTTCAAAACATAGACAGTAAGAAGAGTCAGTCTCCTTGTACTTAATTCTGCACTGTGCCTTTTGTATTTAATTACGATGCAATTTCTGTGTTTCATCGTCAATAAGAAGGACCAAGGGATACAGTAAACGTGGAGTGAAGCATCGGAGTCTATAACTAGTGTCAAAGGACTGGTTCAAAAATAGACAGTAAGAAGAGTCAGTCTTCTTGAACTTAATTCGGCATTGTGCATTCTGTATTTAATTCCAATGCAATTTCTGTGTTTCATCGTCAATAAGAAGGTCAGAGGGATACAGTAAACCTGAAGTGAAGCTTCGGAATCCATAACTAGTGTCACAGGAATGGTTCGAAACATAGTCAGTAAGAAGAGTTAGTCTTCTTGTACTTAAGTCGGCATTGTACCTTTTGTATTTAATTCCGATGCAATTTCTGTGTTTCATCGTCAATAAGAATGTCCAAGGGATACAGTAAACCTGGAGGGAAACATCGGAATCTGTAACTAGTGTCACAGGAATGGTTCAAATCATAGACAGTAAGAAGCGTCAGTCTTCGTGTGCTTCAGTTGGCATTTTGCCTTTTGTATTTAATTCCGATGCAATTTCTGTGGTTCATCGTCAATAAGAAGGTCCAAGGGATACAGTAAACCTGAAGTTAAGCATCGGGATCTGTAACTAGTGTCACAGGAATCGTTCAAAACATAGTCAGTAAGAAGAGTCAGTCCTCTTGTACTTAAGTCGGCATAGTGCCTTATCTATTTAATTCCGATGCAATTTCTGTGTTTCATCGTCAATAACAAGTTCCAAGGGATACAGTAAACCTGGAGTGAAGCATCGGAATCTATAACTAGTGTCAATGGAATGGTTCAAAACATAGACAGTAAGAAGAGTCAGTCTTCTTGTACTTAAGTCGGCATTGTGCCTTTTGTATTTAATTCCGAAGCAGTTTCTGTGTTTCATCGTCAATAAGAAGGTCAGAGGGGTACAGTAAATCTGAAGTGAAGCATCGGAATCTATAGCTAGTGTCACAGGAATGGTTCAAACATAGTCAGTAAGAAGAGTCAGTCTTCTTGTCCTTAAGTCGTCATTGTGCCTTTTGTATTTAATTATGATGCAATTTCTGTGTTTCATCATCAATAAGAAGGTCCAAGGGATACAGTAAACTTGGAGTGAAGCATCGGAATCTATAACTAGTGTCACAGGAATGGTTCAAAACATAGACAGTAGGAAGAGTCAGTCTCTTTGTACTTAATTCTGCACTGTGCCTTTTGTATTTAATTCCGATGCAATTTCTGTGTTTCATCGTCAATAAGAAGGACCAAGGGATACAGTAAACGTGGAGTGAAGCATCGGAGTCTATAACTAGTGTCAAAGGACTGGTTCAAAAATAGACAGTAAGAAGAGTCAGTCTTCTTGAACTTAATTCGGCATTGTGCATTCTGTATTTAATTCCAATGCAATTTCTGTGTTTCATCGTCAATAAGAAGGTCAGAGGGATACAGTAAACCTGAAGTCAAGCATCGGAATCCATAACTAGTGTCACAGGAATGGTTCAAAACATAGTCAGTAAAAAGAGTTAGTCTTCTTGTACTTAAGTCGGCATTGTACCTTTTGTATTTAATTCCGATGCAATTTCTGTGTTTAATCGTCAATAAGAAGGTCCAAGGGAAACAGTAAACCTGGAGGGAAACATCGGAATCTGTAACTAGTGTCACAGGAATGGTTCAAATCGTAGACAGTAAGAAGAGTCAGTCTTATTGTACTTAAGTCGGCATTGTGCCGTTTGTATTTAATTCCGATGCAATTTCTGTGTTTCATCGTCAACAAGAAGGTCCAAGGTATACAGTAAATCTGTAGTGATGCATCGGATCTATGACTAGTGTCACAGGAATGGTTCAAAACGTAGTCAGTAAGAAGAGTCAGTCTTCTTGTACTTAAGTCGGCATTGTGCCTTTTCTATTTAATTCCGATGCAATTTCTGTGTTTCATCGTCAATAAGAAAGTCCAAGGGATACAGTAAACATGAAGTGAAGCATCGGAATTTATAACTAGTGTCAATGGAATGGTTCAAAACATTGTCAGTAAGAAGAGTCAGTCTTCTTGTACTTAAGTCGGCATTGTGCCTTTTCTATTTTTTTCCGATGCACTTTCTGTGTTTCATCGTCAATAAGAAGGTCCATGGGATATAGTATACCTGGAGTGAAGCATCGGAATCTATTACTAGTGTCACAGGAATGGTTCAAATCATAGACAGTAAGAAGAGTCAGTCTTCTTGTACTTACGTCGACATTGTGCCCTGTCTATTTAAATCCGATGCAATTTCTGTGTTTCATCGTCAATATGAAGGTCCAAGGGATACAGTAAACCTGAGGTGAAGTTTCGGAATCTATAGCTAGTGTCACAGGAATGGTTCAAAACATAGACAGTAAGAAGTGTCAGTCTTCTTGTCCTTAAGTCGGCATTGTGCCTTTTGTAATTAATTCCGAAGCAATTTCTGTGTTTCATCCTCAGTAAGAAGGTCCAAGGGATACAGTAAACCTGGAGTGAAGCATCGGAATCTATAACTAGTGTCACAGGAATGGTTCAAAACATAGACAGTAAGAAGAGTCAGTCTTCTTGTACTTAATTCTGCTTTGTGCCATTTGTATTTAATTCCGATGCAATTTCTGTGTTTCATCGTCAATAAGAAGGTCCAAGGTATACAGTAAACTTGAAGTGAAGCATCGGAATTTATAACTAGTGTCACAGGAATGGTTCAAATCATAGTCAGTAAGGAGAGTCAGTCTTCTTGTACTTAAGTCGGCATGGTGCCTTTTGTATTTAATTCCGATGCAATATCTGTGTTTCATCGTCAATAAGAAGGTCAGAGGGGTACAGTAAACCTGAAACCTGAAGTGAAGCATCGTAATCTATAGCTAGTGTCACAGGAGTGGTTCAGAACATAGACAGTAAGAAGAGTCAGTCTTCTTGTACTTAATTCTGCTTTGTGCCTATTGTATTTAATTCCGATGCATTTTCTGTGTTTCATCGTCAATAAGAAGGTCCAAGGGATACAGTAAACCTGAAGTGAAGCATCGGAATTTATAACTAGTGTCACAGGAATGGTTCAAAACATAGACAGAAAGAAGAGTCAGTCCTCTTGTACTTAAGTCAGCATTGTGCCTTTTGTATTTAACTCCGATGCAATTTCTGTGTTTCATCGTCAATAAGAAGGTCAGAGCGATACAGTAATCCTGAAGTGAAGCATCGGAATCTATAACTAGTGTCACAGGAATAGTTCAAAACATAGTCAGTAAGAATAGTCAGTCTTATTGTACTTAAGTCATCATTGTGCATTTTCTATTTAATTGTGATGCAATTTCTGTGTTTCATCGTCAATATTTATGTCCAAGGGATACAGCAAACCAGGAGTTAAGCATCGGAATCTATAACTAGTGTCACAGGAATGGTTCAAATCATAGACAGTAAGAAGAGTCAGACTTCTTTTACTTAAGTCGGCATTGTGCCTATTGTATTTAATTCCGGTGCAATTTCTGTGTTTCATCGTCAATAAGAAGGTCCAAGAGATACAGTAAACCTGGAGTGAAGCATCGGAGTCTATAACTAGTGTCACAGGAGTCGTTCAGAAATAGACAGTAAGAAGAGTTAACCTTCTTGAACTTAATTCGGCATTGTGCCTTTTGAATTTAATTCCGATGCAATTTCTGTGTTTCATCGTCAATAAGAAGGTCAGAGGGATACAGTAAACCTGAAGTGGAGCATCGGAATCCATAACTAGTGTCACAGGAATGGTTCAAAACATAGTCAGTAAGAAGAGTTAGTCTTCTTGTACTTAAGTCGGCGTTGTGCCTTTTGTATTTAATTCCGATGCAATTTCTGTGTTTCATCGTCAATAAGAAGGTCCAAGGGATACAGTAAACCTGGAGTCAAGCATCGGAATCTGTAACTAGTGTCACAGGAATGGTTCAAATCATAGACAGTAAGAAGAGTCAGTCTTCGTGTACTTCAGTCGGCATTTTGCCTTTTGTATTTAGTTCTTATGCAATTTTTGTGTTTCATCGTCAATGAGAAGGTCCAAGGCAAACAGTAAACCTGTAGTGAAGCATCGGGATCTATAACTAGTGTCACAGGAATCGTTCAAAACATAGTCAGTAAGAACAGTCAGACTTCTTGTACTAAAGTCGACATAGTGCTTTTTTCTATTTAATTCCGATGCAATTTCTGTGTTTCATCGTCAATAAGAAGGTCCAAGTGATACAGTAAACCTGGAGTGAAGCATCGGAATCTATAACTAGTCTCAATGGTATGGTTCAAAAAATAGACAGTAAGAAGAGTCAGTCTTCTTGTGGTCATGTCGGCATTGTGCCTTTTGTATTTAATTCCGATGCAGTTTCTGTGTTTCATCGTCAATAAGAAGGTCAGAGGGGTACAGTAAACCTGAAGTGAAGCATCGGAATCTATAGCTAGTGTCACAGGAATGGTTCAAAACATAGTCAGTAAGAAGAGTCAGTCTTCTTGTCCTTAAGTCGTCATTGTGCCTTTTGTATTTAATTATGATGCAATTTCTGTGTTTCATCATCAATAAGAAGGTCCAAGGGATACAGTAAACTTGGAGTGAAGCATCGGAAACTATAACTAGTGTCACAGGAATGGTTCAAAACATAGACAGTAAGAAGAGTCAGTCTCCTTGTACTTAATTCTGCACTGTGCCTTTTGTATTTAATTCCGATGCAATATCTGTGTTTCATCGTCAATAAGAAGGACCAAGGGATACAGTAAACGTGGAGTGAAGCATCGGAGTCTATAACTAGTGTCAAAGGACGGGTTCAACGTAGACAGTAAGAAGAGTCAGTCTTCTTGAACTTAATTCGGCATTGTGCATTCTGTATTTTATTCCAATGCAATTTCTGTGTTTCATCGTCAATAAGAAGGTCAGAGGGATACAGTAAACATGAAGTGAAGCATCGGAATCCATAACTAGTCTCACAGGATTGGTTCAAAACATAGTCAGTAAGAAGTGTTAGTCTTCTTTTACTTAAGTTGGCATTGTACCTTTCGTATTTAATTCCGATGCAATTTCTGTGTTTCATCGTCAATAAGAAGGTCCAAGGGATACAGTAAACCTGGAGGGAAACATCGGAATCTGTAACTAGTGTTACAGGAATGGTTCAAATCATAGACAGTAACAAGAGTCAGTCTTCGTGTACTTCAGTTGGCATTTTGCCTTTTGTATTTAATTCCGATGCAATTTCTGTGTTTCATCGTCAATAAGAAGGTCCATGGGATATAGTATACCTGGAGTGAAGCATCGGAATCTATTACTAGTGTCACAGGAATGGTTCAAATCATAGACAGTAAGAAGAGTCAGTCTTCTTGTACTTACGTCGACATTGTGCCCTTTCTATTTAAATCCGATGCAATTTCTGTGTTTCATCGTCAATATGAAGGTCCAAGGGATACAGTAAACCTGAAGTGAAGTTTCGGAATCTATAGCTAGTGTCACAGCAATGGTTCAAAACATAGACAGTAAGAAGTGTCAGTCTTCTTGTCCTTAAGTCGGCATTGTGCCTTTTGTAATTAATTCCGAAGCAATTTCTGTGTTTCATCCTCAGTAAGAAGGTCCAAGGGATACAGTAAACCTGGAGTGAAGCATCGGAATCTATAACTAGTGTCACAGGAATGGTTCAAAACATAGACAGTACGAAGAGTCAGTCTTCTTGTACTTAATTCTGCTTTGTGCCATTTGTATTTAATTCCGATGCAATTTCTGTGTTTCATCGTCATTAAGAAGGTCCAAGATATACAGTAAACTTGAAGTGAAGCATCGGAATTTATAACTAGTGTCACAGGAATGGTTCAAATCATAGTCAGTAAGGAGAGTCAGTCTTCTTGTACTTAAGTCGGCATGGTGCCTTTTGTATTTAATTCCGATGCAATTTCTGTGTTTCATCGTCAATAAGAAGGTCAGAGGGGTACAGTAAACCTGAAACCTGAAGTGAAGCATCGTAATCTATAGCTAGTGTCACAGGAATGGTTCAGAACATAGACAGTAAGAAGAGTCAGTCTTCTTGTACTTAATTCTGCTTTCTGCCTATTGTATTTAATTCCGATGCATTTTCTGTGTTTCTTCGTCAATAAGAAGGTCCAAGGGATACAGTAAACCTGAAGTGAAGCATCGGAATTTATAACTAGTGTCACAGGAATGGTTCAAAACATAGACAGTAAGAAGAGTCAGTCCTCTTGTACTTAAGTCAGCATTGTGCCTTTTGTATTTAACTCCGATGCAATTTCTGTGTTTCATCGTCAATAAGAAGGTCAGAGGGGTACAGTAAACCTGAAGTGAAGCATCGGAATCTATAGCTAGTGTCACAGGAATGGTTCAAAACATAGTCAGTAAGATGAGTCAGTCTTCTTGTCCTTAAGTCGTCATTGTGCCTTTTGTATTTAATTATGATGCAATTTCTGTGTTTCATCATCAATAAGAAGGTCCAAGGGATACAGTAAACTTGGAGTGAAGCATCGGAAACTATAACTAGTGTCACAGGAATGGTTCAAAACATAGACAGTAAGAAGAGTCAGTCTCCTTGTACTTAATTCTGCACTGTGCCTTTTGTATTTAATTCCGATGCAATTTCTGTGTTTCATCGTCAATAAGAAGGACCAAGGGATACAGTAAACGTGGAGTGAAGCATCGGAATCTATAACTAGTGTCAAAGGACTGGTTCAAAAATAGACAGTAAGAAGAGTCAGTCTTCTTGAACTTAATTCGGCATTGTGCATTCTGTATTTAATTCCAATGCAATTTCTGTCTTTCATCGTCAATAAGAAGGTCAGAGGGATACAGTAAACCTGAAGTGAAGCATCTGAATCCATAACTAGTGTCACAGGAATGGTTCAAAACATAGTCAGTAAGAAGAGTTAGTCTTCTTGTACTTAAGTCGGCATTGTACCTTTTGTATTTAATTCCGATGCAATTTCTGTGTTTCATCGTCAAGAAGAAGGTCCAAGGGATACAGTAAACCTGGAGGGAAACATCGGAATCTGTAACTAGTGTCACAGGAATGGTTCAAATCATAGACAGTAACAAGAGTCAGTCTTCGTGTACTTCAGTTGGCATTTTGCCTTTTGTATTTAATTCCGATGCAATTTCTGTGTTTCATCGTCAATAACGAGTTCCAAGGGATACAGTAAACCTGGAGTGAAGCATCGGAATCTCTAACTAGTGTCAATGGAATGGTTCAAAACATAGACAGTAAGAAGAGTCAGTCTTCTTGTACTTAAGTCGGCATTGTGCCTTTTGTATTTAATTCCGAAGCAGTTTCTGTGTTTCATCGTCAATAAGAAGGTCAGAGGTGTACAGTAAACCTGAAGTGAAGCATCGGAATCTATAGCTAGTGTCACACGAATGGTTCAAAACATAGTCAGTAAGAAGAGTCAGTCTTCTTGTCCTTAAGTCGTCATTGTGCCTTTTGTATTTAATTATGATGCAATTTCTGTGTTTCATCATCAATAAGAAGGTCCAAGGGATACAGTAAACTTGGAGTGAAGCATCGGAATCTATAACTAGTGTCACATGAATGGTTCAAAACATAGACAGTAAGAAGAGTCAGTCTCCTTGTACTTAATTCTGCACTGTGCCTTTTGTATTTAATTCCGATGCAATTTCTGTGTTTCATCGTCAATAAGAAAGTCCAAGGGGTACAGTAAACATGAAGTGAAGCATCGGAATTTATAACTAGTGTCAATGGAATGGTTGAAAACATTGTCAGTAAGAAGAGTCAGTCTTCTTGTACTTAAGTCGGCATTGTGCCTTTTCTATTTATTTCCGATGCAATTTCTGTGTTTCATCGTCAATAAGAAGGTCCATGGGATATAGTATACCTGGAGTGAAGCATCGGAATCTATTACTAGTGTCACAGGAATGGTTCAAATCATAGACAGTAAGAAGAGTCAGTCTTCTTGTACTTACGTCGACATTGTGCCCTTTCTATTTAAATCCGATGTAATTTCTGTGTTTCATCGTCAATATGAAGGTCCAAGGGATACAGTAAACCTGAAGTGAAGTTTCGGAATCTATAGCTAGTGTCACAGGAATGGTTCAAAACATAGACAGTAAGAAGTGTCAGTTTTCTTGTCCTTAAGTCGGCATTGTGCCTTTTGTAATTAATTCCGAAGCAATTTCTGTGTTTCATCCTCAGTAAGAAGGTCCAACGGATACAGTAAACCTGGAGTGAAGCATCGGAATCTATAACTAGTGTCACAGGAATGGTTCAAAACATAGACAGTAAGAAGAGTCAGTCTTCTTGTACTTAATTCTGCTTTGTGCCATTTGTATTTAATTCCGATACAATTTCTGTGTTTCATCGTCAATAAGAAGGTCCAAGATATACAGTAAACTTGAAGTGAAGCATCGGAATTTATAACTAGTGTCACAGGAATGGTTCAAATCATAGTCAGTAAGGAGAGTCAGTCTTCTTGTACTTAAGTCGGCATGGTGCCTTTTGTATTTAATTCCGATGCAATTTCTGTGTTTCATCGTCAATAAGAAGGTCAGAGGGGTACAGTAAACCTGAAACCTGAAGTGAAGCATCGTAATCTATAGCTAGTGTCACAGGAATGGTTCAGAACATAGACAGTAAGAAGAGTCAGTCTTCTTGTACTTAATTCTGCTTTCTGCCTATTGTATTTAATTCCGATGCATTTTCTGTGTTTCATCGTCAATAAGAAGGTCCAAGGGATACAGTAAACCTGAAGTGAAGCATCGGAATTTATAACTAGTGTCACAGGAATGGTTCAAAACATAGACAGTAAGAAGAGTCAGTCCTCTTGTACTTAAGTCAGCATTGTGCCTTTTGTATTTAACTCCGATGCAATTTCTGTGTTTCATCGTCAATAAGAAGGTCAGAGCGATACAGTAATCCTGAAGTGAAGCATCGGAATCTATAACTAGTGTCACAGGAATAGTTCAAAACATAGTCAGTAAGAATAGTCAGTCTTATTGTACTTAAGTCATCATTGTGCATTTTCTATTTAATTGTGATGCAATTTCTGTGTTTCATCGTCAATATTTATGTCCAAGGGATACAGTAAACCAGGAGTTAAGCATCGGAATCTATAACTAGTGTCACAGGAATGGTTCAAATCATAGACAGTAAGAAGAGTCAGACTTCTTTTACTTAAGTCGGCATTGTGCCTATTGTATTTAATTCCGGTGCAATTTCTGTGTTTCATCGTCAATAAGAAGGTCCAAGAGATACAGTAAACCTGGAGTGAAGCATCGGAGTCTATA
This sequence comes from Schistocerca piceifrons, assembly GCF_021461385.2. NCBI lineage: Eukaryota > Metazoa > Arthropoda > Insecta > Orthoptera > Acrididae > Schistocerca > Schistocerca piceifrons. The sequence continues at coordinate 247,370 of NW_025727842.1, read as the reverse complement.
ACTAGTGTCACAGGAGTCGTTCAGAAATAGACAGTAAGAAGAGTTAACCTTCTTGATCTTAATTCGGCATTGTGCCTTTTGAATTTAATTCCGATGCAATTTCTGTGTTTCATCGTCAATAAGAAGGTCAGAGGGATACAGTAAACCTGAAGTGAAGCATCGGAATCCATAACTAGTGTCACAGGAATGGTTCAAATCATAGACAGTAAGAAGAGTCAGTCTTCGTGTACTTCAGTCGGCATTTTGCCTTTTGTATTTAGTTCCGATGCAATTTTTGTGTTTCATCGTCAATGAGAATGTAAAAGGCAAACAGTACACCTGTAGTGAAGCATCGGGATCTATAACTAGTGTCACAGGAATCGTTCAAAACATAGTCAGTAAGAAGAGTCAGACTTCTTGTACTAAAGTCGGCATAGTGGCTTTTCTATTTAATTCCGATGCAATTTCTGTGTTTCATCGTCAATAAGAAGGTCCAAGTGATACAGTAAACCTGGAGTGAAGCATCGGAATCTATAACTAGTCTCAATGGTATGGTTCAAATATAGACAGTAAGAAGAGTCAGTCTTCTTGAACTTAATTCGGCATTGTGCATTCTGTATTTAATTCCAATGCAATTTCTGTGTTTCATCGTCAATAAGAAGGTCAGAGGGATACAGTAAACCTGAAGTGAAGCATCGGAATCCATACCTAGTGTCACAGGAATGGTTCAAAACATAGTCAGTAAGAAGAGTTAGTCTTCTTGTACTTAAGTCGGCATTGTACTTTTATATTTATTTCCGATGCAATTTCTGTGTTTCATCGTCAATAAGAAGGTCCAAGGGATACAGTAAACCTGGAGGGAAACATCGGAATCTGTAACTAGTGTCACAGGAATGGTTCAAATCATAGACAGTAAGAAGAGTCAGTCTTCGTGTGCTTCAGTTGGCATTTTGCCTTTTGTATTTAATTCCGATGCAATTTCTGTGGTTCATCGTCAATAAGAAGGTCCAAGGGATACAGTAAACCTGAAGTTAAGCATCGGGATCTGTAACTAGTGTCACAGGAATCGTTCAAATCATAGTCAGTAAGAAGAGTCAGTCTTCTTGTACTTAAGTCGGCATAGTGCCTTATCTATTTAATTCCGATGCAATTTCTGTGTTTCATCGTCAATAACAAGTTCCAAGGGATACAGTAAACCTGGAGTGAAGCATCGGAATCTGTAACTAGTGTCAATGGAATGGTTCAAAACATAGACAGTAAGAAGAGTCAGTCTTCTTGTACAAAGTCGGCATTGTGCATTTTGTAATTAATTCCGAAGCAGTTTCTGTGTTTCATCGTCAATAAGAAGGTCAGAGGAGTACAGTAAACCTGAAGTGAAGCATCGGAATCTATAGCTAGTGTCACAGGAATAGTTAAAAACATAGTCAGTAAGAAAAGTCAATCTTGTTGTCCTTAAGTCGGCATTGTGCCTTTTGTATATAATTCCGATGCAATTTCTGTGTTTCATCGTCAATAAGCAGGTCCAAGGGATGGAGTAAACCAGGAGTGAATCATCGGAATCTATAACTAGTATCACAGAAATGGTTCAAATTATAGACAGTAAGAAGAGTCAGTCTTCTTGTACTTAATTCGGCATTGTGCCTTTTGTATTTAATTCCGATGCAATTTCTGTGTTTCATTGTCAATAACAAGGTCCAAGGGATACAGTAAACCTCAAGTGAAGCATCGGAATTTATAATGGGTGTCACTGGAATGGTTCAAACATAGTCAGTAGGAAGAGTCGGTCTTCATGTACTTAAGTCGGCATTGTGCCTTTTGTATTTAATTCCGATGCATTTTCTGTGTATCATCGTCAATAAGAAAGTCCAAGGAATACAGTAAACCTGAAGTGAAGCATCGAAATCTATAACTAGTGTCACAGGAATGGTTCAAAACATAGACAGTAAGAAGAGTCAGTCTTATTGTACTTAAGTCGGCATTGTGCCTTTTGTATTTAATTCCGATGCAATTTCTGTGTTTCATCGTCAATAAGAAGGTCAGAGGGGTACAGTAAACCTGAAACCTGAAGTGAAGCATCGTAATCTATAGCTAGTGTCACAGGAATGGTTCAGAACATAGACAGTAAGAAGAGTCAGTCTTCTTGTACTTAATTCTGCTTTCTGCCTATTGTATTTAATTCCGATGCATTTTCTGTGTTTCATCGTCAATAAGAAGGTCCAAGGGATACAGTAAACCTGAAGTGAAGCATCGGAATTTATAACTAGTGTCACAGGAATGGTTCAAAACATAGACAGTAAGAAGAGTCAGTCCTCTTGTACATAAGTCAGCATTGTGCCTTTTGTATTTAACTCCGATGCAATTTCTAAGTTTCATCGTCAATAAGAAGGTCAGAGCGATACAGTAATCCTGAAGTGAAGCATCGGAATCTATAACTAGTGTCACAGGAATAGTTCAAAACATAGTCAGTAAGAATAGTCAGTCTTATTGTACTTAAGTCATCATTGTGCATTTTGTAATTAATTGTGATGCAATTTCTGTGTTTCATCGTCAATATTTATGTCCAAGGGATACAGTAAACCAGGAGTTAAGCATCGGAATCTATAACTAGTGTCACAGGAATGGTTCAAATCATAGACAGTAAGAACAGTCAGACTTCTTTTACTTAAGTCGGCATTGTGCCTATTGTATTTAATTCCGGTGCAATTTCTGTGTTTCATCGTCAATAAGAAGGTCCAAGAGATACAGTAAACCTGGAGTGAAGCATCGGAGTCTATAACTAGAGTCACAGGAGTCGTTCAGAAATAGACAGTAAGAAGAGATAACCTTCTTGAACTTAATTCGGCATTGTGCCTTTTGAATTTAATTCCGATGCAATTTCTGTAAACCTGAAGTGAAGCATCGGAATCTATAGCTAGTGTCACAGGAATGGTTCAAAACATAGTCAGTAAGATGAGTCAGTCTTCTTGTCCTTAAGTCGTCATTGTGCCTTTTGTATTTAATTATGACGCAATTTCTGTGTTTCATCATCAATAAGAAGGTCTAAGGGATACAGTAAACTTGGAGTGAAGCATCGGAAACTATAACTAGTGTCACAGGAATGGTTCAAAACATAGACAGTAAGAAGAGTCAGTCTCCTTGTACTTAATTCTGCACTGTGCCTTTTGTATTTAATTCCGATGCAATTTCTGTGTTTCATCGTCAATAAGAAGGACCAAGGGATACAGTAAACGTGGAGTGAAGCATCGGAGTCTATAACTAGTGTCAAAGGACTGGTTCAAACGTAGACAGTAAGAAGAGTCAGTCTTCTTGAACTTAATTCGGCATTGTGCATTCTGAATTTAATTCCAATGCAATTTCTGTGTTTCATCGTCAATAAGAAGGTCAGAGGGATACAGTAAACCTGAAGTGAAGCATCGGAATCCATAACTAGTGTCACAGGAATGGTTCAAAAAATAGTCAGTAAGAAGAGTTAGTCTTCTTTTACTTAAGTCGGCATTGTACCTTTTGTATTTCATTCCGATGCAATTTCTGTGTTTCATCGTCAATAAGAAGGTCCAAGGGATACAGTAAACCTGAAGTGAAGCATCGGGATCTGTAACTAGTGTCACAGGAATCGTTCAAAGCATAGTCAGTAAGAAGAGTCAGTCTTCTTATACTTAAGTCGGCATAGTGCCTTATCTATTTAATTCCTGTGTTTCATCGTCAATAACAAGTTCCAAGGGATACAGTAAACCTGGAGTGAAGCATCGGAATAAATAACTAGTGTCAATGGAATGGTTCAAAACATAGACAGTAAGAAGAGTCAGTCTTCTTGTCCTCAAGTCGGCATTGTGCCTTTTGTATTTAATTCCGATGCAGTTTCTGTGTTTCATCGTCAATAAGAAGGTCAGAGGGGTACAGTAAACCTGAAGTGAAGCATCGGAATCTATAGCTAGTGTCACAGGAATGGTTCAAAGCATAGTCAGTAAGAAGAGTCAGTCTTCTTGTCCTTAAGTCGTCATTGTGCCTATTGTATTTAATTCCGATGCAGTTTCTGTGTTTCATCATCAATAAGAAGGTCCAAGGTATACAGTAAACTTGGAGTGAAGCATCGGAAACTATAACTAGTGTCACAGGATGGTTCAAAACATAGACAGTAAGAAGAGTCAGTCTCCTTGTACTTAATTCTGCACTGTGCCTTTTGAATTTAATTCCGATGCAATTTCTGTGTTTCATCGTCAATAAGAAGGTCAGAGGGATACAGTAAACCTGAAGTGAAGCATCGGAATCCATAACTAGTGTCACAGGAATGGTTCAAAACTTAGACAGTAAGAAGAGTCAGTCTTCTTGTACTTAATTCTGCTTTGTGCCATTTGTATTTAATTCCGATGCAATTTCTGTGTTTCATCGTCAATAAGAAGGTCCAAGGTATACAGTAAACTTGAAGTGAAGCATCGTAATCTATAGCTAGTGTCACAGGAATTTTTCAAAACATAGTCAGTAAGAATAGTCAGTCTTATTGTACTTAAGTCATCATTGTGCATTTTCTATTTAATTGTGATGCAATTTCTGTGTTTCATCGTCAATATTTATGTCCAAGGGATACAGTAAACCAGGAGTTAAGCATCGGAATCTATAACTAGTGTCACAGGAATGGTTCAAATCATAGACAGTAAGAAGAGTCAGACTTCTTTTACTTAATTCTGCACTGTGCCTTTTGAATTTAATTCCGAAGCAATTTCTGTGTTTCATCCTCAGTAAGAAGGTCCAAGGGATACAGTAAACCTGGAGTGAAGCATCGGAATCTATAACTAGTGTCACAGGAATGGTTCAAAACATAGACAGTAAGAAGAGTCAGTCTCCTTGTACTTAATTCTGCACTGTGCCTTTTGTATTTAATTCCGATGCAATTTCTGTGTTTCATCGTCAATAAGAAGGACCAAGGGATACAGTAAACGTGGAGTGAAGCATCGGAGTCTATAACTAGTGTCAAAGGACTGGTTCAAAAATAGACAGTAAGAAGAGTCAGTCTTCTTGAACTTAATTCGGCATTGTGCATTCTGTATTTAATTCCAATGCAATTTCTGTGTTTCATCGTCAATAAGAAGGTCAGAGGGATACAGTAAACCTGAAGTGAAGCATCTGAATCCATAACTAGTGTCACAGGAATGGTTCAAAACATAGTCAGTAAGAAGAGTTAGTCTTCTTGTACTTAAGTCGGCATTGTACCTTTTGTGTTTAATTCCGATGCAATTTCTGTGTTTCATCGTCAATAAGTAGGTCCAAGGGATACAGTAAACCTGGAGGGAAACATCGGAATCTGTAACTAGTGTCACAGGAATGGTTCAATTCATAGACAGTAAGAAGAGTCAGTCTTCGTGTACTTCAGTTGGCATTTTGCCTTTTGTATTTAATTCCGATGCAATTTCTGTGTTTCATCGTCAATAAGAAGGTCCAAGGGATACAGTAAACCTGAAGTGAAGCATCGGGATCTGTAACTAGTGACACAGGAATCGTTCAAAACATAGTCAGTAAGAAGAGTCAGTCTTCTTGTACTTAAGTCGGCATAGTGCCTTATCTATTTAATTCCGATGCAATTTCTGTGTTTCATCGTCAATAACAAGTTCCGAGGGATACAGTAAACCTGGAGTGAAGCATCGGAATCTATAACTAGTGTCAATGGAATGGTTCAAACATAGACAGTAAGAAGAGTCAGTCTTCTTGTACTTAAGTCGGCATTGTGCCTTTTGTATTTAATTCCGAAGCAGTTTCTGTGTTTCATCGTCAATAAGAAGGTCAGAGGGGTACAGTAAACCTGAAGTGAAGCATCGGAATCTATAGCTAGTGTCACAGGAATGGTTCAAAACATAGTCAGTAAGAAGAGTCAGTCTTCTTGTCCTTAAGTCGTCATTGTGCCTTTTGTATTTAATTATGAATCAATTTCTGTGTTTCATCATCAATAAGAAGGTCCAAGGGATACAGTAAACTTGGAGTGAAGCATCGGAATCTATAACTAGTGTCACAGGAATGGTTCAAAACATAGACAGTAAGAAGAGTCAGTCTCCTTGTACTTAATTCTGCACTGTGCCTTTTGTATTTAATTCCCATGCAATTTCTGTGTTTCATCGTCAATAAGAAGGACCAAGGGATACAGTAAACGTGGAGTGAAGCATCGGAGTCTATAACTAGTGTCAAAGGACTGGTTCAAAAATAGTCAGTAAGAAGAGTCAGTCTTCTTGTACTTAAGTCGGCATTGTGCCTTTTGTATTTAATTCCGAAGCAGTTTCTGTGTTTCATCGTCAATAAGAAGGTCAGAGGGGTACAGTAAACCTGAAGTGAAGCATCGGAATCCATAACTAGTGTCACAGGAATGGTTCAAAACATAGTCAGTAAGAAGAGTTAGTCTTCTTGTACTTAGGTCGGCATTGTACCTTTTGTATTTAATTCCGATGCAATTTCTGTGTTTCATCGTCAATAAGAAAGTCCAATGGATACAGTAAACCTGGAGGGAAACATCGGAATCTGTAACTAGTGTCACAGGAATGGTTCAAATCATAGACAGTAAGAAGAGTCAGTCTTCGTGTACTTCAGTTGGCATTTTGCCTTTTGTATTTAATTCCGATGCAATTTCTGTGTTTCATCGTCAATAAGAAGGTCCAAGGGATACAGTAAACCTGAAGTGACGCATCGGGATCTGTAACTAGTGTCACAGGAATCGTTCAAAACATAGTCAGTAAGAAGAGTCAGTCTTCTTGTACTTAAGTCGGCATAGTGCCTTATGTATTTAATTCCGATGCAATTTCTGTGTTTCATCGTCAATAACAAGTTCCAAGGGATACAGTAAACCTGGAGTGAAGCATCGGAATCTATAACTAGTGTCAATGGAATGGTTCAAAACATAGACAGTAAGAAGAGTCAGTCTTCTTGTACTTAAGTCGGCATAGTGCCTTTTGTATTTAATTCCGATGCAGTTTCTGTGTTTCATCGTCAATAAGAAGGTCAGAGGGGTACAGTAAACCTGAAGTGAAGCATCGGAATCTATAGCTAGTGTCACAGGAATGGTTCAAAGCATAGTCAGTAAGAAGAGTCAGTCTTCTTGTCCTTAAGTCGTCATTGTGCCTATTGTATTTAATTCCGATGCAGTTTCTGTGTTTCATCATCAATTAGAAGGTCCAAGGGATACAGTAAACTTGGAGTGAAGCATCGCAAACTATAACTAGTGTCACAGGATGGTTCAAAACATAGACAGTAAGAAGAGTCAGTCTCCTTGTACTTAATTCTGCACTGTGCCTTTTGTATTTAATTCCGATGCGATTTCTGTGTTTCATCGTCAATAAGAAGGACCAAGGGATACAGTAAACGTGGAGTGAAGCATCGGAGTCTATAACTAGTGTCAAAGGAGTGGATAAAAAATAGACAGTAAGAAGAGTCAGTCTTCTTGAACTTAATTCGGCATTGTGCCTTCTGTATTTAATTCCGATGCAATTTCTGTGTTTCATCGTCAATAAGAAGGTCAGAGGGATACAGTAAACCTGAAGTGAAGCATCGGAATCCATAACTAGTGTCACAGGAATGGTTCAAACCATAGTCAGTAAGAAGAGTTAGTCTTCTTGTACTTAAGTCGGGATTGTGCCTTTTGTATTTAATTCCGATGCAATTTCTGTGTTTTATCGTCAATAAGAAGGTCCAAGGGATACAGTAAACCTGGAGGGAAACATCGGAATCCGTAACTAGTGTCACAGGAATGGTTCAAATCATAGACAGTAAGAAGAGTCAGTCTTCGTGTACTTCAGTCGGCATTTTGCCCTTTGTATTTAATTCCGATGCAATTTCTGTGTTTCATCGTCAATAAGAAGGTCCAAGGGATACAGTAAACCTGAAGTGAAGCATCGGGATCTGTAACTAGTGTCACAGGAATCGTTCAAATCATAGTCAGTAAGAAGAGTCAGTCTTCTTGTACTTAAGTCGGCATAGTGCCTTATCTATTTAATTCCGATGCAATTTCTGTGTTTCATCGTCAATAAGAAGGTCCAAGGGATACAGTAAACCTGGAGTCAAGCATCGGAATCTATAACTAGTGTCGATGGTATGGTTCAAAACATAGACAGTAAGAAGAGTCAGTCTTCTTGTACTTAAGTCGGCATTGTGCCTTTTGTATTTATTTCCGATGCAATTTCTGTGTTTCATCGTAAATAGGAACGTCGAAGGGATACAGTAAACCTGAGGTGAAGCATCGGAATCTATAACTAGTTCCACAGGAATAGTTCAAATCATAGTCAGTAAGAAGAGTCAGTCTTCTTGTACTTAAGTTGGCATTGTGCCTTTTCTATTTAATTCCGATGCGATTTCTGTGTTTCATCGTCAATAAGAAGGTCAGAGGGATACAATAATCCTGAAGGGAAGCATCGGAATCTATAACTAGTATCACAGGAATGGTTCAAAACATAGTCAGTAAGAAGAGTCAGTCTTCTTGTAGTTAAGACGGCATTGTGCCTTTTCTATTAAATTCCGATGCAATTTCTGTGTTTCATCGTCAATAAGAAGGTCCAAGGGATACAGTAAACCTGGAGTGAAGCATCGGAAACTATAACTAGTGTCACAGGAATGGTTCAAAACATAGACAGTAAGAAGAGTCAGTCTTTTTGTACTTACGTCGGCATAGTGCCTTTTCTATTTAATTCCGATGCAATTTGTGTGTTTCAACGTCAATAAGAAGGTCCAAGGGATACAGTAAACCTGGAGTGTAGCATCGGAATCTATAACTAGTGTCAGAGGAATGGTTCAAAACATAGTCAGTAAGAAGAGTCAGTCTTCTTGTACTTAAGTCGGCATTGTACGTTTCTATTTAATTCCGATGCAATTTCTGTGTTTCATCGTCAATAACAAGGTCCAAGGGATACAGTAAACCTGGAGTGAAGCATCGAAATCTATAACTAGTGTCAATGGAATATTTCATAACATAGACAGTAAGAAGAGTCAGTCTCCTTGAACTTAATTCTGCACTGTGCCTTTTGTATTTAATTCCGATGCTATTTCTGTGTTTCATCGTCAATAAGAATGTCCGCGGGATACAGTAAACCTGAAGTGTAGCATCGGAATTTATAACTAGTGTCACAGGAATGGTTCAAAACATAGTCAGTAAGAAGAGTCAGTCTTCTTGTTCTTAAGTCGGCATTGTGCCTTTTCTATTTAATTCCGATGCAATTTCTGTGTTTAATCGTCAATAAGAAGGACCAAGGGATACAGTAAACCTGGAGTGAAGCATCGGAGTCTGTAACTAGTGTCACAGGAATGGTTCAAATCATAGACTGCAAGAAGAGTCAGTCATCGTGCACTTCAGTCGGCATTTTGCCTTTTGTATTTAATTCCGATGCAATTTTTGTGTTTCATAGTCAATAAGAAGGTCCAAGGGATACAGTAAACCTGAAGTGATGCATCGGGATCTATAACTAGTGTCACAGGAATCGTTCAAAGCATAGTCAGTATGAAGAGTCAGTCTTCTTGTACTTAAGTTGGCATAGTGCCTTTTCTATTTAATTCCGATGCAATTTGTGTGTTTCATCGTCAATAAGAAGTTCTAAGGGATGCAGTAAACCTGGAGTGAAGCATCGGAATCTATAACTAGTGTCAATGGTATGGTTCAAAACATGGACGGTAAGAAGAGTCAGTCTTCTTGTACTTAAGTCGGCAATGTGCCTTTTGGAATTAATTACGATGCAATGACCGTGTTTCAATGTCAATAAGAAGGTCAGAGGGATACAGTAAACCTGAAGTGAAGCATCGGAATCTATAGCTAGTGTCACAGGAATGTTTCAAAACATAGTCAGCAAGAAGAGTCAATCTTGTTGTCCTTAAGTCGGCATTGTGCCTTTTGTATTTAATTCCGATGCAATTTCTGTGTTTCATCGTCAATAAGAAAGTCCAAGGCATACAGTAAACATGAAGTGAAGCATCGGAATTTATAACTAGTGTCAATGTAATGGTTCAAAACATTGTTAGTAAGAAGAGTCAGTCTTCTTGTACTTAAGTCGGCATTGTGCCTTTTCTATTTATTTCCAATGCAATTTCTGTGTTTCATCGTCAATAAGAAGGTCCATGGGATATAGTAAACCTGGAGTGAAGCATGGGAAGCTATTACTAGTGTCACAGGAATGGTTCAAAACATAGACAGTAAGAAGAGTCAGTCTTCTTGGACTTACGTCGACATTGTGCCCTTTGTATTTAAATCCGATGCAATTTCTGTGTATCATCGTCAATATGAAGGTCCAAGGGATACAGTAAACCTGAAGTAAAGCTTCGGAATCTATAGCTAGTGTCACAGGAATGGTTCAAAACATAGACAGTAAGAAGTGTCAGTCTTCTTGTCCTTAAGTCGGCATTGTGCCTTTTGTAATTAATTCCGAAGCAATATCTGTGTTTCATCGTCAATATGAAGGTCCAAGGTATACAGTAAACTTGAAGTGAAGCATCGGAATTTATAACTAGTGTCACAGGAATGGTTCAAAACATAGTCAGTAAGGAGAGTCAGTCTTCTTGTACTTAAGTCGGCATGGTGCCTTTTGTATTTAATTCCGATGCAATTTCTGTGTTTCATCGTCAATAAGAAGGTCAGAGGGGTACAGTAAACCTGAAACCTGAAGTGAAGCATCGTAATCTATAGCTAGTGTCACAGGAATGGTTCAAAACATAGACAGTAAGAAGAGTCAGTCTTCTTGTACTTAATTCTGCTTTTCGCCTATTGTATTTAATTCCGATGCATTTTCTGTGTTTCATCGTCAATAAGAAGGTCAGAGCGATACAGTAATTCTGAAGTGAAGCATCGGAATCTATAACTAGTGTCACAGGAATAGTTCAAAACATAGTCAGTAAGAATAGTCAGTCTTATTGTACTTAGGTCATCATTGTGCATTTTCTATTTAATTGTGATGCAATTTCTGTGTTTCATCGTCAATATGAATGACCAAGGGATACAGTAAACCAGGAGTTAAGCATCGGAATCTATAACTAGTGTCACAGGAATGGTTCAAATCATAGACAGTAAGAAGAGTCAGACTCCTTTTACTTAAGTCGGCATTGTGCCTTTTGTATTTAATTCCGGTGCAATTTCTGTGTTTCATCGTCAATAAGAAGGTCCAAGAGATACAGTAAACCTGGAGTGAAGCATCGGAATCTGTAAATAGTGTCACAGGAATGGTTCAAATCATAGACACTAAGAAGAGTCAGTCTTCGTGTACTTCAGTCGGCATTTTGCCTTTTGTATTTAGTTCCTATGCAATTTTTGTGTTTCATCGTCAATGAGAATGTCCAAGGCATACAGTAAACCTGTAGTGAAGCATCGGGATCTATAACTAGTGTCACAGGAATCGTTCAAAACATAGTCAGTAAGAAGAGTCAGTCTTCTTGTACTAAAGAAGGCATAGTGCCTTTTCTATTTAATTCCGATGCAATTTCTGTGTTTCATCGTCAATAAGAAGGTCCAAGTGATACAGTAAACCTGGAGTGAAGCATCGGAATCTATATCTAGTCTCAACGGTATGGTTCAAAAATAGACAGTAAGAAGAGTCAGTCTTCTTGTCCTTAAGTCGGCATTGTGCCTTTTGTATTTAATTCGGGTGCAATTTGTGTGTTTCATCGTCAATAAGAAGTTCCAAGGCATACAGTAAACCTGAGGTGAAGCATCGGAATCTATAAGTAGTGTCACAGGAATGGTTCAAAACATAGTCAGTAAGATGAGTCAGTCTTCTTGTACTTAAGTCGGCATTGTGCCTTTTGGAATTAATTACGATGCAATGTCTGTGTTTCATTGTCATTAAGAAGGTCAGAGGGACACAGTAAACCTGAAGTGAAGCATCGGAATCTATAGCTAGTGTCACAGGAATGGTTCAAAGCATAGTCAGTAAGAAGAGTCAATCTTGTTGTCCTTAAGTCGGCATTGTGCCTTTTGTATTTAATTCCGATGCAATTTCTGTGTTTCATCGTCAATAAGAAGGTCCAAGGGATGCAGTAAAAATGGAGTGAAGCATCGGAATCTATAACTAGTGTCACAGAAATGGTTCAAAACATAGACAGTAAGAAGAGTCAGTCTTCATGTACTTAATTCGGCATTGTGCCTTTTGTATTTAATTCCGATGCTATTTCTGTGTTTCATCGTCAATAAGAAAGTCCAAGGGATACAGTAAACATGAAGTGAAGCATCGGAATTTATAACTAGTGTCAATGTAATGGTTCAAAACAATGTCAGTAAGGAGAGTCAGTCTTCTTGTACTTAAGTCGGCATTGTGCCTTTTCTATTTAATCCCGATGCAATTTCTGTGTTTCGTCGTCAATTTGAAGGTACATGGGATATAGTAAACCTGGAGTGAAGCATCGGAAGCTATTACTAGTGTCACAGGAATGGTTCAAAACATAGACAGTAAGAAGAGTCAGTCTTCTTGTACTTACGTCGACATTGTGCACTTTCTATTTAAATCCGATGCAATTTCTGTGTATCATCGTCAATATGAAGGTGCAAGGGATACAGTAAACCTGAAGTGAAGCTTCGGAATCTATAGCTAGTGTCACAGGAATGGTTCAAAACATAGACAGTAAGAAGTGTCAGTCTTCTTGTCCTTAAGTCGGCATTGTGCCTTTTGTAATTAATTCCGAAGCAATATCTGTGTTTCATCCTCAATAAGAAGATCCAAGGTATACAGTAAACCTGGAGTGAAGCATCGGAATCTATAACTAGTGTCACAGGAATGGTTCAAAACATAGACAGTTAGAAGAGTCAGTCTTCTTGTACTTAATTCTGCTTTGTGCCTTTTGTATTTAATTCCGATGCAATTTCTGTGTTTCATAGTCAATAAGAAGGTCCAAGGTATACAGTAAACCTGAAGTGAAGCATCGGAATTTATAACTAGTGTCACAGGAATGGTTCAAATCATAGTCAGTAAGGAGAGTCAGTCTTCTTGTACTTAAGTCGGCATGGTGCCTTTTGTATTTAATTGCGATGCAATTTCTGTGTTTCATCGTCAATAAGAAGGTCAGAGGGGTACAGTAAACCTGAAACCTGAAGTGAAGCATCGTAATCTATAGCTAGTGTCACAGGAATGGTTCAAAACATAGACAGTAAGAAGAGTCAGTCTTCTTGTACTTAATTCTGCTTTGCGCCTATTATATTTAATTCCGATGCATTTTCTGTGTTTCATCGTCAATAAGAAGGTCAGAGCGATACAGTAATTCTGAAGTGAAGCATCGGAGTCTATAACTAGTGTCACTGGAATAGTTCAAAACATAGTCACTAAGAATAGTCAGTCTTATTGTACTTAGGTCATCATTGTGCATTTTCTATTTAATTGTGATGCAATTTCTGTGTTTCATCGTCAATATGAATGTCCAAGGGATACAGTAAACCAGGAGTTAAGCATCGGAATCTATAACTAGTGTCACAGGAATGGTTCAAATCATAGACAGGAAGAAGAGTCAATCTTCGTGTACTTCAGTCGGCATTTTGCCTTTTGTATTTAGTTCCGATGCAATTTTTGTGTTTAATCGTCAATGAGAATGTCCAAGGCATACAGTAAACCTGTAGTGAAGCATCGGGATCTATAACTAGTGGCACAGGAATCGTTCAAAACATAGTCAGTAAGAAGAGTCAGTCTTCTTGTACTAAAGAAGGCATAGTGCCTTTTCTATTTAATTCCGAAGCAATTTCTGTGTTTCATCGTCAATAAGAAGGTCCAAGTGATACAGTAAACCTGGAGTGAAGCATCGGAATCTATAACTAGTCTCAATGGTATGGTTCAAAAAATTGACAGTAAGAAGAGTCAGTCTTCTTGTCCTTAAGTCGGCATTGTGCCTTTTGTATGTAATTCGGATGCAATTACTGTGTTTCATCGTCAATAACAACGTCCAAGGGATACAGTAAACCTGAAGTGAAGCATCGGGATCTGTAACTAGTGACACAGGAATCGTTCAAAACATAGTCAGTAAGAAGAGTCAGTCATCTTGTACTTAAGTCGGCATAGTGCCTTATCTATTTAATTCCGATGCAATTTCTGTGTTTCATCGTCAATAACAAGTTCCAAGGGATACAGTATACCTGGAGTGAAGCATCGGAATCTATAACTAGTGTCAATGGAATGGTTCAAAACATAGACAGTAAGAAGAGTCAGTCTTCTTGTACTTAAGTCGGCATTGTGCCTTTTGTATTTAATTCCGAAGCAGTTTCTGTGTTTCATCGTCAATATGAAGGTCAGAGGGGTACAGTAAACCTGAAGTGAAGCAGCGGAATCTATAGCTAGTGTCACAGGAATGGTTCAAAACATAGTCAGTAAGAAGAGTCAGTCTTCTTGTCCTTAAGTCGTCATTGTGCCTTTTGTATTTAATTATGAATCAATTTCTGTGTTTCATCATCAATAAGAAGGTCCAAGGGATATAGTAAACTTGGTGTGAAGCATCGGAATCTATAACTAGTGTCACAGAAATGTTTCAAAACATAGACAGTAAGAAGAGTCAGTCTCCTTGTACTTAATTCTGCACTGTGCCTTTTGTATTTAATTCCGATGCAATTTCTGTGTTTCATCGTCAATAAGAAGGACCAAGGGATACAGTAAACGTGGAGTGAAGCATCGGAGTCTATAACTAGTGTCAAAGGACTGGTTCAAAAATAGACAGTAAGAAGAGTCAGCCTTCTTGAACTTAATTCGGCATTGTGCATTCTGTATTTAATTCCAATGCAATTTCTGTGTTTCATCGTCAATAAGAAGGTCAGAGGGAGACAGTAAACCTGAAGTGAAGCATCGGAATCCATAACTAGTGTCACAGGAATGGTTCAAAACATAGTCAGTAAGAAGAGTTAGTCTTCTTGTACTTAGGTCGGCATTGTACCTTTTGTATTTAATTCCGATGCAATTTCTGTGTTTCATCGTCAATAAGAAGGGCCAATGGATACAGTAAACCTGGAGGGAAACATCGAAATCTGTAACTAGTGCCACAGGAATGGTTCAAATCATAGACAGTAAGAAGAGTCAGTCTTCGAGTACTTCAGTTGGCATTTTGCCTTTTGTATTTAATTCCGATGCAATTTCTGTGTTTCATCGTCAATAAGAAGGTCCAAGGGATACAGTAAACCTGAAGTGAAGCATCGGGATCTGTAACTAGTGTCACAGGAATCGTTCAAAACATAGTCAGTAAGAAGAGTCAGTCTTCTTGTACTTCAGTCGGCATAGTGCCTTATGTATTTAATTCCGATGCAATTTCTGTGTTTCATCGTGAATAACAAGGTCCAAGGGATACAGTAAACCTGGAGTGAAGCATCGGAATCTATAACTAGTGTCAATGGAATGGTTCAAAACATAGACAGTAAGAAGAGTCAGTCTTCTTGTACTTAAGTCGGCATTGTGCCTTTTGTATTTAATTCCGATGCAGTTTCTGTGTTTCATCGTCAATAAGAAGGTCAGAGGGGTACAGTAAACCTGAAGTGAAGCATCGGAATCTATAGCTAGTGTCACAGGAATGGTTCAAAGCATAGTCAGTAAGAAGAGTCAGTCTTCTTGTCCTTAAGTCGTCATTGTGCCTATTGTATTTAATTCCGATGCAGTTTCTGTGTCTCATCATCAATAAGAAGGTCCAAGGGATACAGTAAACTTGGAGTGAAGCATCGCAAACTATAACTAGTTTCACAGGATGGTTCAAAACATAGACAGTAAGAAGAGTCAGTCTCCTTGTACTTAATTCTGCACTGTGCCTTTTGTATTTAATTCCGATGCAATTTCTGTGTTTCATCGTCAATAAGAAGGACCAAGGGATACAGTAAACGTGGAGTGAAGCATCGGAGTCTATAACTAGTGTCAAAGGACTGGATAAAAAATAGACAGTAAGAAGAGTCAGTCTTCTTGAACTTAATTCGGCATTGTGCCTTCTGTATTTAATTCCGATGCAATTTCTGTGTTTCTTCGTCAATAAGAAGGTCAGAGGGATACAGTAAACCTGACGTGAAGCATCGGAATCCATAACTAGTGTCACAGGAATGGTTCAAAGCTTAGTCAGTAAGGAGAGTTGGTCTTCTTGTACTTAAGTCGGCATTGTGCCTTTTGTATTTATTTCCGATGCAATTTCTGTGTTTTATCGTCAATAAGAAGGTCCAAGGGATACAGTAAACCTGGAGGGAAACATCGGAATCCGTAACTAGTGTCACAGGAATGGTTCAAATCATAGACAGTAAGAAGAGTCAGTCTTCGTGTACTTCAGTCGGCATTTTGCCTTTTGTATTTATTTCCGATGCAATTTCTGTGTTTCATCGTCAATAAGAAGGTCCAAGGGATACAGTAAACCTGAAGTGAAGCATCGGGATCTGTAACTAGTGTCACAGGAATCGTTCAAAACATAGTCAGTAAGAAGAGTCAGTCTTCTTGTACTTAAGTCGGCATAGTGCCTTATCTATTTAATTCCGATGCAATTTCTGTGTTTCATCGTCAATAAGAAGGTCCAAGGGATACAGTAAACCTGGAGTCAAGCATCGGAATCTATAACTAGTGTCGATGGTATGGTTCAAAACATAGAGAGTAAGAAGAGTCAGTCTTCTTGTACTTAAGTCGGCATTGTGCCTTTTGTATTTATTTCCGATGCAATTTCTGTGTTTCATCGTCAATAAGAAGGTCAGAGGGATACACTAAACCTGAAGTGAAGCATCGGAATTCATAACTAGTGTCACAGGAATGGTTCAAAGCATAGTCAGAAAGGAGAGTCAGTCTTCTTGTACTTAAGTCGGCATTGTGTCTTTTGTATTTATTTCCGATGCAATTTCTGTGTTTCATCGTAAATAGGAACGTCGAAGGGATACAGTAAACCTGAGGTGAAGCATCGGAATCTATAACTAGTTTCACAGGAATAGTTCAAATCATAGTCAGTAAGAAGAGTCAGTCTTCTTATACTTAAGTTGGCATTGTGCCTTTTCTATTTAATTCCGATGCGATTTCTGTGTTTCATCGTCAATAAGAAGGTCAGAGGGATACAATAATCCTGAAGGGAAGCATCGGAATCTATAACTAGTGTCACAGGAACGGTTCAAAACATAGTCAGTAAGAAGTGTCAGTCTTCTTGTAGTTAAGACATGTTTGTGCCTTTTCTATTTAATTCCGATGCAATTTCTGTGTTTCATCGTCAATAAGAAGGTCCAAGGGATACAGTAAACCTGGAGTGAAGCATCGGAAACTATAACTAGTGTCACAGGAATGGTTCAAAACATAGACAGTAAGAAGAGTCAGTCTTCTTGTACTTACGTCGGCATAGTGCCTTTTCTATTTAATTCCGATGCAATTTGTGTGTTTCAACGTCAATAAGAAGGTCCAAGGGATACAGTAAACCTGGAGTGTAGCATCGGAATCTATAACTAGTGTCAGAGGAATGGTTCAAAACATAGACAGTAAGAAGAGTCAGTCTTCGTGTACTTAAGTCGGCATTTTGCCTTTTGTATTTAATTCCGATGCAATTTCTTTGTTTTATCGTCAATAAGAAGGTCCAAGGCATACAGTAAACCTGAGGTGAAGCATCGGAATCTATAAGTAGTGTCACAGGAATGGTTCAAAACATAGTCAGTAAGAAGAGTCAGTCTTCTTGTACTTAAGTCGGCATTGTACGTTTCTATTTGATTTCGATGCAATTTCTGTGTTTCATCGTCAATAACAAGGTCCAAGGGATACAGTAAACCTGGAGTGAAGCATCGAAATCTATAACTAGTGTCAATGGAATATTTCATAACATAGACAGTAAGAAGAGTCAGTCTCCTTGAACTTAATTCTGCACTGTGCCTTTTGTATTTAATTCCGATGCTATTTCTGTGTTTCATCGTCAATAAGAATGTCCACGGGATACAGTAAACATGAAGTGTAGCATCGGAATTTATAACTAGTGTCACAGGAATGGTTCAAAACATAGTCAGTAAGAAGAGTCAGTCTTCTTGTACTTAAGTCGGCATTGTGCCTTTTCTATTTAATTCCGATGCAATTTCTGTGTTTAATCGTCATTAAGAAGGACCAAGGGATACAGTAAACCTGGAGTGAAGCATCGGAGTCTGTAACTAGTGTCACAGGAATGGTTCAAATCATAGACTGCAAGAAGAGTCAGTCATCGTGCACTTCAGTCGGCATTTTGCCTTTTGTATTTAATTCCGATGCCATTTTTGTGTTTCATAGTCAATAAGAAGGTCCAAGGGATACAGTAAACCTGAAGTGATGCATCGGGATCTATAACTAGTGTCACAGGAATCGTTCAAAGCATAGTCAGTAAGAAGAGTCAGTCTTCTTGTACTTAAGTTGGCATAGTGCCTTTTCTATTTAATTCCGATGCAATTTGTGTGTTTCATCGTCAATAAGAAGTTCTAAGGGATACAGTAAACCTGGAGTGAAGCATCGGAATCTATAACTAGTGTCAATGGTATGATTCAAAACATGGACGGTAAGAAGAGTCAGTCTTCTTGTACTTAAGTCGGCAATGTGCCTTTTGGAATTAATTACGATGCAATGAGTGTGTTTCATTGTCATTAAGAAGGTCAGAGGGAAACAGTAAACCTGAAGTGAAGCATCGGAAACTATAGCTAGTGTCACAGGAATGGTTCAAAACATAGTCAGTAGGAAGAGTCAATCTTGTTGTCCTTAAGTCGGCATTGTGCCTTTTGTATTAAATTCCGATGCAATTTCTGTGTTTCATCGTCAATAAGAAGGTCGAAGGGATGCAGTAAAACTGGAGTGAAGCATCGGAATCTATAACTAATGTCACAGAAATGGTTCAAAACATAGACAGTAAGAAGAGTCAGTCTTCTTGTACTTAATTCGGCATTGTGCCTTTTGTATTTAATTCCGATGCAATTTCTGTGTTTCATCGTCAATAAGAAAGTCCAAGGGATACAGTAAACATGAAGTGAAGCATCGGAATTTATAACTAGTGTCAATGTAATGGTTCAAAACATTGTTAGTAAGAAGAGTCAGTCTTCTTGTACTTCAGTCGGCATAGTGCCTTATGTATTTAATTCCGATGCAATTTCTGTGTTTCATCGTGAATAACAAGGTCCAAGGGATACAGTATACCTGGAGTGAAGCATCGGAATCTATAACTAGTGTCAATGGAATGGTTCAAAACATAGACAGTAAGAAGAGTCAGTCTTCTTGTACTTAAGTCGGCATTGTGCCTTTTGTATTTAATTCCGAAGCAGTTTCTGTGTTTCATCGTCAATAAGAAGGTCAGAGGGGTACAGTAAACCTGAAGTGAAGCATCGGAATCTATAGCTAGTGTCACAGGAATGGTTCAAAACATAGTCAGTAAGAAGAGTCAGTCTTCTTGTCCTTAAGTCGTCATTGTGCCTTTTGTATTTAATTATGAATCAATTTCTGTGTTTCATCATCAATAAGAAGGTCCAAGGGATATAGTAAACTTGGTGTGAAGCATCGGAATCTATAACTAGTGTCACAGAAATGTTTCAAAACATAGACAGTAAGAAGAGTCAGTCTCCTTGTACTTAATTCTGCACTGTGCCTTTTGTATTTAATTCCGATGCAATTTCTGTGTTTCATCGTCAATAAGAAGGACCAAGGGATACAGTAAACGTGGAGTGAAGCATCGGAGTCTATAACTAGTGTCAAAGGACTGGTTCAAAAATAGACAGTAAGAAGAGTCAGCCTTCTTGAACTTAATTCGGCATTGTGCATTCTGTATTTAATTCCAATGCAATTTCTGTGTTTCATCGTCAATAAGAAGGTCAGAGGGAGACAGTAAACCTGGAGTGAAGCATCGGAATCCATAACTAGTGTCACAGGAATGGTTCAAAACATAGTCAGTAAGAAGAGTTAGTCTTCTTGTACTTAGGTCGGCATTGTACCTTTTGTATTTAATTCCGATGCAATTTCTGTGTTTCATCGTCAATAAGAAGGGCCAATGGATACAGTAAACCTGGAGGAAAACATCGGAATCTGTAACTAGTGTCACAGGAATGGTTCAAATCATAGACAGTAAGAAGAGTCAGTCTTCGTGTACTTCAGTTGGCATTTTGCCTTTTGTATTTAATTCCGATGCAATTTCTGTGTTTCATCGTCAATAAGAAGGTCCAAGGGATACAGTAAACCTGAAGTGAAGCATCGGGATCTGTAACTAGTGTCACAGGAATCGTTCAAAACATATTCAGTAAGAAGAGTCAGTCTTCTTGTACTTCAGTCGGCATAGTGCCTTATGTATTTAATTCCGATGCAATTTCTGTGTTTCATCGTGAATAACAAGGTCCAAGGGATACAGTAAACCTGGAGTGAAGCATCGGAATCTATATCTAGTGTCAATGGAATGGTTCAAAACATAGACAGTAAGAAGAGTCAGTCTTCTTGTACTTAAGTCGGCATTGTGCCTTTTGTATTTAATTCCGATGCAGTTTCTGTGTTTCATCGTCAATAAGAAGGTCAGAGGGGTACAGTAAACCTGAAGTGAAGCATCGGAATCTATAGCTAGTGTCACAGGAATGGTTCAAAGCATAGTCAGTAAGAAGAGTCAGTCTTCTTGTCCTTAAGTCGTCATTGTGCCTATTGTATTTAATTCCGATGCAGTTTCTGTGTCTCATCATCAATAAGAAGGTCCAAGGGATACAGTAAACTTGGAGTGAAGCATCGCAAACTATAACTAGTTTCACAGGATGGTTCAAAACATAGACAGTAAGAAGAGTCAGTCTCCTTGTACTTAATTCTGCACTGTGCCTTTTGTATTTAATTCCGATGCAATTTCTGTGTTTCATCGTCAATAAGAAGGACCAAGGGATACAGTAAACGTGGAGTGAAGCATCGGAGTCTATAACTAGTGTCAAAGGACTGGATTAAAAATAGACAGTAAGAAGAGTCAGTCTTCTTGAACTTAATTCGGCATTGTGCCTTCTGTATTTAATTCCGATGCAATTTCTGTGTTTCTTCGTCAATAAGAAGGTCAGAGGGATACAGTAAACCTGACGTGAAGCATCGGAATCCATAACTAGTGTCACAGGAATGGTTCAAAGCTTAGTCAGTAAGAAGAGTTGGTCTTCTTGTACTTAAGTCGGCATTGTGCCTTTTGTATTTATTTCCGATGCAATTTCTGTGTTTTATCGTCAATAAGAAGGTCCAAGGGATACAGTAAACCTGGAGGGAAACATCGGAATCCGTAACTAGTGTCACAGGAATGGTTCAAATCATAGACAGTAAGAAGAGTCAGTCTTCGTGTACTTCAGTCGGCATTTTGCCTTTTGTATTTATTTCCGATGCAATTTCTGTGTTTCATCGTCAATAAGAAGGTCCAAGGGATACAGTAAACCTGAAGTGAAGCATCGGGATCTGTAACTAGTGTCACAGGAATCGTTCAAAACATAGTCAGTAAGAAGAGTCAGTCTTCTTGTACTTAAGTCGGCATAGTGCCTTATCTATTTAATTCCGATGCAATTTCTGTGTTTCATCGTCAATAAGAAGGTCCAAGGGATACAGTAAACCTGGAGTCAAGCATCGGAATCTATAACTAGTGTCGATGGTATGGTTCAAAACATAGAGAGTAAGAAGAGTCAGTCTTCTTGTACTTAAGTCGGCATTGTGCCTTTTGTATTTATTTCCGATGCAATTTCTGTGTTTCATCGTCAATAAGAAGGTCAGAGGGATACACTAAACCTGAAGTGAAGCATCGGAATTCATAACTAGTGTCACAGGAATGGTTCAAAGCATAGTCAGAAAGGAGAGTCAGTCTTCTTGTACTTAAGTCGGCATTGTGTCTTTTGTATTTATTTCCGATGCAATTTCTGTGTTTCATCGTAAATAGGAACGTCGAAGGGATACAGTAAACCTGAGGTGAAGCATCGGAATCTATAACTAGTTTCACAGGAATAGTTCAAATCATAGTCAGTAAGAAGAGTCAGTCTTCTTATACTTAAGTTGGCATTGTGCCTTTTCTATTTAATTCCGATGCGATTTCTGTGTTTCATCGTCAATAAGAAGGTCAGAGGGATACAATAATCCTGAAGGGAAGCATCGGAATCTATAACTAGTGTCACAGGAACGGTTCAAAACATAGTCAGTAAGAAGTGTCAGTCTTCTTGTAGTTAAGACATCATTGTGCCTTTTCTATTTAATTCCGATGCAATTTCTGTGTTTCATCGTCAATAAGAAGGTCCAAGGGATACAGTAAACCTGGAGTGAAGCATCGGAAACTATAACTAGTGTCACAGGAATGGTTCAAAACATAGACAGTAAGAAGAGTCAGTCTTCTTGTACTTACGTCGGCATAGTGCCTTTTCTATTTAATTCCGATGCAATTTGTGTGTTTCAACGTCAATAAGAAGGTCCAAGGGATACAGTAAACCTGGAGTGTAGCATCGGAATCTATAACTAGTGTCAGAGGAATGGTTCAAAACATAGACAGTAAGAAGAGTCAGTCTTCGTGTACTTAAGTCGGCATTTTGCCTTTTGTATTTAATTCCGATGCAATTTCTGTGTTTTATCGTCAATAAGAAGGTCCAAGGCATACAGTAAACCTGAGGTGAAGCATCGGAATCTATAAGTAGTGTCACAGGAATGGTTCAAAACATAGTCAATAAGAAGAGTCAGCCTTCTTGTACTTAAGTCGCCATTGTACGTTTCTATTTAATTCCGATGCAATTTCTGTGTTTCGTCGTCAATAACAAGGTCCAAGGGATACAGTAAACCTGGAGTAAAGCATCGAAATCTATAACTAGTGTCAATGGAATATTTCAAAACATAGACAGTAAGAAGAGTCAGTCTCCTTGTACTTAATTCTGCACTGTGCCTTTTGTATTTAATTCCGATGCAATTTCTGTGTTTCATCGTCAATAAGAAGGTCCAAGGCATACAGTAAACCTGAGGTGAAGCATCGGAATCTATAAGTAGTGTCACAGGAATGGTTCAAAACATAGTCAATAAGAAGAGTCAGTCTTCTTGTACTTAAGTCGCCATTGTACGTTTCTATTTAATTCCGATGCAATTTCTGTGTTTCATCGTCAATAAGAAGGTCCAAGGGATACAGTAAACCTGGAGTGAAGCATCGGAGTCTGTAACTAGTGTCACAGGAATGGTTCAAATCATAGACTGTAAGAAGAGTCAGTCATCGTGCACTTCAGTCGGCATTTTGCCTTTTGTATTTAATTCCGATGCAATTTTTGTGTTTCATAGTCAATAAGAAGGTCCAAGGGATACAGTAAACCTGAAGTGAAGCATCGGGATCTATAACTAGTGTCACAGGAATCGTTCAAAGCATAGTCAGTAAGAAGAGTCAGTCTTCTTGTACTTAAGTTGGCATAGTGCCTTTTCTATTTAATTCCGATGCAATTTGTATGTTTCATCGTCAATAAGAAGTTCCAAGGGATACAGTAAACCTGGAGTTAAGCATCGGAATCTATAACTAGTGTCAATGGTATGGTTCAAAACATGGACGGTAAGAAGAGTCAGTCTTCTTGTACTTAAGTCGGCATTGTGCCTTTTGGAATTAATTACGATGCAATGTCTGTGTTTCATTGTCATAAAGAAGGTCAGAGGGATACAGTTAACCTGAAGTGAAGCATCGGAATCTATAGCTAGTGTCACAGGAATGGTTCAAAACATAGTCAGTAAGAAGAGTCAATCTTGTTGTCCTTAAGTCGGCATTGTGCCTTTTGTATTTAATTCCGATGCAATTTCTGTGTTTCATCGTCAATAAGAAGGTCCAAGGGATGCAGTAAAACTGGAGTGAAGCATCGGAATCTATAACTAGTGTCACAGAAATGGTTCAAAACATAGACAGTAAGAAGAGTCAGTCTTCTTGTACTTAATTCGGCATTGTGCCTTTTGTATTTAATTCCGATGCAATTTCTGTGTTTCATCGTCAATAACAAGGTCCAAGGGATACAGTAAACCTCAAGTGAAGCATCGGAATTTATAACGGGTGTCACAGGAATGGTTCAAACATAGTCAGTAGGAAGAGTCGGTCTTCACGTACTTAAGTCGGCATTGTGCCTTTTGTATTTAATTCCGAAGCATTTTCTGTGTTTCATCGTCAATAAGAAGGTCCAAGGGATACAGTAAACCTGAAGTGAAGCATCGGGATCTGTAACTAGTGTCACAGGAATCGTTCAAAACATAGTCAGTAAGAAGAGTCAGTCTTCTTGTACTTAAGTCGGCATAGTGCCTTATCTATTTAATTCCGATGCAATTTCTGTGTTTCATCGTCAATAAGAAGGTCCAAGGGATACAGTAAACCTGGAGTCAAGCATCGGAATCTATAACTAGTGTCGATGGTATGGTTCAAAACATAGAGAGTAAGAAGAGTCAGTCTTCTTGTACTTAAGTCGGCATTGTGCCTTTTGTATTTATTTCCGATGCAATTTCTGTGTTTCATCGTCAATAAGAAGGTCAGAGGGATACACTAAACCTGAAGTGAAGCATCGGAATTCATAACTAGTGTCACAGGAATGGTTCAAAGCATAGTCAGAAAGGAGAGTCAGTCTTCTTGTACTTAAGTCGGCATTGTGTCTTTTGTATTTATTTCCGATGCAATTTCTGTGTTTCATCGTAAATAGGAACGTCGAAGGGATACAGTAAACCTGAGGTGAAGCATCGGAATCTATAACTAGTTTCACAGGAATAGTTCAAATCATAGTCAGTAAGAAGAGTCAGTCTTCTTATACTTAAGTTGGCATTGTGCCTTTTCTATTTAATTCCGATGCGATTTCTGTGTTTCATCGTCAATAAGAAGGTCAGAGGGATACAATAATCCTGAAGGGAAGCATCGGAATCTATAACTAGTGTCACAGGAACGGTTCAAAACATAGTCAGTAAGAAGTGTCAGTCTTCTTGTAGTTAAGACATCATTGTGCCTTTTCTATTTAATTCCGATGCAATTTCTGTGTTTCATCGTCAATAAGAAGGTCCAAGGGATACAGTAAACCTGGAGTGAAGCATCGGAAACTATAACTAGTGTCACAGGAATGGTTCAAAACATAGACAGTAAGAAGAGTCAGTCTTCTTGTACTTACGTCGGCATAGTGCCTTTTCTATTTAATTCCGATGCAATTTGTGTGTTTCAACGTCAATAAGAAGGTCCAAGGGATACAGTAAACCTGGAGTGTAGCATCGGAATCTATAACTAGTGTCAGAGGAATGGTTCAAAACATAGACAGTAAGAAGAGTCAGTCTTCGTGTACTTAAGTCGGCATTTTGCCTTTTGTATTTAATTCCGATGCAATTTCTGTGTTTTATCGTCAATAAGAAGGTCCAAGGCATACAGTAAACCTGAGGTGAAGCATCGGAATCTATAAGTAGTGTCACAGGAATGGTTCAAAACATAGTCAATAAGAAGAGTCAGCCTTCTTGTACTTAAGTCGCCATTGTACGTTTCTATTTAATTCCGATGCAATTTCTGTGTTTCGTCGTCAATAACAAGGTCCAAGGGATACAGTAAACCTGGAGTAAAGCATCGAAATCTATAACTAGTGTCAATGGAATATTTCAAAACATAGACAGTAAGAAGAGTCAGTCTCCTTGTACTTAATTCTGCACTGTGCCTTTTGTATTTAATTCCGATGCAATTTCTGTGTTTCATCGTCAATAAGAAGGTCCAAGGCATACAGTAAACCTGAGGTGAAGCATCGGAATCTATAAGTAGTGTCACAGGAATGGTTCAAAACATAGTCAATAAGAAGAGTCAGTCTTCTTGTACTTAAGTCGCCATTGTACGTTTCTATTTAATTCCGATGCAATTTCTGTGTTTCATCGTCAATAAGAAGGTCCAAGGGATACAGTAAACCTGGAGTGAAGCATCGGAGTCTGTAACTAGTGTCACAGGAATGGTTCAAATCATAGACTGTAAGAAGAGTCAGTCATCGTGCACTTCAGTCGGCATTTTGCCTTTTGTATTTAATTCCGATGCAATTTTTGTGTTTCATAGTCAATAAGAAGGTCCAAGGGATACAGTAAACCTGAAGTGAAGCATCGGGATCTATAACTAGTGTCACAGGAATCGTTCAAAGCATAGTCAGTAAGAAGAGTCAGTCTTCTTGTACTTAAGTTGGCATAGTGCCTTTTCTATTTAATTCCGATGCAATTTGTATGTTTCATCGTCAATAAGAAGTTCAAAGGGATACAGTAAACCTGGAGTTAAGCATCGGAATCTATAACTAGTGTCAATGGTATGGTTCAAAACATGGACGGTAAGAAGAGTCAGTCTTCTTGTACTTAAGTCGGCATTGTGCCTTTTGGAATTAATTACGATGCAATGTCTGTGTTTCATTGTCATAAAGAAGGTCAGAGGGATACAGTTAACCTGAAGTGAAGCATCGGAATCTATAGCTAGTGTCACAGGAATGGTTCAAAACATAGTCAGTAAGAAGAGTCAATCTTGTTGTCCTTAAGTCGGCATTGTGCCTTTTGTATTTAATTCCGATGCAATTTCTGTGTTTCATCGTCAATAAGAAGGTCCAAGGGATGCAGTAAAACTGGAGTGAAGCATCGGAATCTATAACTAGTGTCACAGAAATGGTTCAAAACATAGACAGTAAGAAGAGTCAGTCTTCTTGTACTTAATTCGGCATTGTGCCTTTTGTATTTAATTCCGATGCAATTTCTGTGTTTCATCGTCAATAACAAGGTCCAAGGGATACAGTAAACCTCAAGTGAAGCATCGGAATTTATAACGGGTGTCACAGGAATGGTTCAAACATAGTCAGTAGGAAGAGTCGGTCTTCACGTACTTAAGTCGGCATTGTGCCTTTTGTATTTAATTCCGAAGCATTTTCTGTGTGTCATCGTCAATAAGAAGGTCCAAGGAATACAGTAAACCAGAAGTGAAGCATCGAAATCTATAACTAGATTCACAGGAATGGTTCAAAACATAGACAGTAAGAAGAGTCAGTCTTATTGTACTTAAGTCGGCATTGTGCCGTTTGTATTTAATTCCGATGCAATTTCTGTGTTACATCGTCAATAAGAAGGTCCAAGGTATACAGTAAATCTGTAGTGATGCATCGGATCTATGACTAGTGTCACAGGAATGGTTCAAAACATAGTCAGTAAGAAGAGTCAGTCTTCTTGTACTTAAGTCGGCATTGTGCCTTTTCTATTTAATTCCGATGCAATTTCTGTGTTTCATCGTCAATAAGTAAGTCCAAGGGATACAGTAAACATGAAGTGAAGCATCGGAATTTATAACTAGTGTCAATGTAATGGTTCAAAACATTGTCAGTAAGAAGAGTTAGTCTTCTTGTACTTAAGTCGGCATTGTGCCTTTTCTATTTATTTCCGATGCAATTTCTGTGTTTCATCGTCAATAAGAAGGTCCATGGGATATAGTAAACCTGGAGTGAAGCACCGGAAGCTATTACTAGTGTCACAGGAATGGTTCAAAACATAGACAGTATGAAGAGTCAGTCTTCTTGTACTTACGTCGACATTTTACCCTTTCTATTTAAATCCGATGCAATTTCTGTGTATCATCGCCAATATGAAAGTCCAAGGGATACAGTAAACCTGAAGTGAAGCTTCGGAATCTATAGCTAGTGTCACAGGATTGGTTCAAACATAGACAGTAAGAAGTGTCAGTCTTCTTGTCCTTAAGTCGGCATTGTGCCTTTTGTAATTAATTCCGAAGCAATATCTGTCTTTCATCCTTAATAAGAAGGTCCAAGGGATACAGTAAACCTGGAGTGAAGCATCGGAATCTATAACTAGTGTCACAGGAATGGTTCAAAACATAGACAGTAAGAAGAGTCAGTCTTCTTATACTTAATTCTGCTTTGTGCCTTTTGTATTTAATTCCGATGCAATTTCTGTGTTTCATAGTCAATAAGAAGGTCCAAGGAATACAGTAAACCTGAAGTGAAGCATCGGAATTTATAACTAGTGTCACAGGAATGGTTCAAAACATAGTCAGTAAGGAGAGTCAGTCTTCTTGTACTTATGTCGGCATGGTGCCTTTTGTATTTAATTCCGATGCAATTGCTGTGTTTCATCGTCAATAAGAAGGTCAGAGGGGTACAGTAAACCTGAAACCTGAAGTGAAGCATCGTAATCTATAGCTAGTGTCACAGGAATGGTTCAAAACATAGACAGTAAGAAGAGTCAGTCTTCTTGTACTTAATTCTGCTTTGTGCCTATTGTATTTAATTCCGATGCATTTTCTGTGTTTCATCGTCAATAAGAAGGTCAGAGCGATACAGTAATCCTGAAGTGAAGCATCGGAGACTATAACTAGTGTCACAGGAATAGTTCAAAAATAGTCAGTAAGAATAGTCAGTCTTATTGTACTTAGGTCATCATTGTGCATTTTCTATTTAATTGTGATGCAATTTCTGTGTTTCATCGTCAATATGAATGTCCAAGGGATACAGTAAACCAGGAGTTAAGCATCGGAATCTATAACTAGTGTCACCGGAATGGTTCAAATCATAGACAGTAAGAAGAGTCAGACTTCTTTTACTTAAGTCGGCATTGTGCCTTTTGTATTTAATTCCAGTGCAATTTCTGTGTTTCATCGTCAATAAGAAGGTCCAAGAGATACAGTAAACCTGGAGTGAAGCATCGGAGTCTATAACTAGTGTCACAGGAGTGGTTCAGAAATAGGCAGTAAGAAGAGTCAACCTTCTTGAACTTAATTCGGGATTGTGCCTTTTGAATTTAATTCCGATGCAATTTCTGAGTTTCATCGACATTAAGAAGGTCAGAGGGATACAGTAAACCTGAAGTGAAGCATCGGAATCCATAACTAGTGTCACAGGAATGGTTCAAAACATAGTCAGTAAGATGAGTTAGTCTTCTTGTACTTAAGTCGGCGTTGTGCCTTTTGTATTTAATTCCGATGCAATTTCTGTGTTTCATCGTCAATAAGAAGGTTCAAGGGATACAGTAAACCTGGAGTGAAGCATCGGAATCTGTAAATAGTGTCACAGGAATGGTTCAAATCATAGACAGTAAGAAGAGTCAGTCTTCGTCTACTTCAGTCGGCATTTTGCCTTTTGTATTTAGTTCCGATGCAATTTTTGTGTTTCATCGTCAATGAGAATGTCCAAGGCATACAGTAAACCTGTAGTGAAGCAATGGGATATATAACTAGTGTCACAGGAATCGTTCAAAACATAGTCAGTAAGAAGAGTCAGTCTTCTTGTACTAAAGAAGGCATAGTGCCTTTTCTATTTAATTCCGATGCAATTTCTGTGTTTCATCGTCAATAAGAAGGTCCAAGTGATACAGTAAACCTGGAGTGAAGCATCGGAATCTATAACTAGTCTCAATGGTATGGTTCAAAAAATAGACAGTAAGAAGAGTCAGTCTTCTTGTCCTAAAGTCGGCATTGTGCCTTTTGTATTTAATTCGGATGCAATTTCTGTGTTTCATCGTCAATAAGAACGTCCAAGGGATACAGTAAACCAGGAGTGAAGCATCGGAATCTATAACTAGTGTCACAGGAATGGTTCAAAACATAGTCAGTAAGAAGAGTCAGTCTTCTTGTAGTTAAGTCGGCTTTGTGCCTTTTCTATTTAATTCCGATGCAATTTCTGTGTTTCGTCGTTAATAAGAAGGTCCAAGGGATACAGCAAACCTGGAGTGAAGCATCGGAAACTATAATTAGTGTCACAGGAATGGTTCAAAACATAGACAGTAAGAAGAGTCAGTCTTCTTGTACTTACGTCGGCATAGTGCCTTTTCTATTTAATTCCGATGGAATTTGTGTGTTTCAACGTCAATAAGAAGGTCCAAGGGAAACAGTAAACCTGGAGTGTAGCATCGGAATCTATAACTAGTGTCACAGGAATGGTTCAAAACATAGACAGTAAGAAGTGTCAGTCTTCGTGTACTTAAGTCGGTATTTTGCCTTTTGTATTTAATTCCGATGCAATTTCTGTGTTTTATCGTCAATAAGAAGGTCCAAGGCATACAGTAAACCTGAGGTGAAGCATCGGAATCTATAAGTAGTGTCACAGGAATGGTTCAAAACATAGTCAGTAAGAAGAGTCAGTCTTCTTGTACTTAAGTCGTCATTGTACGTTTCTATTTAATTCCGATGCAATTTCTGTGTTTCATCGTCAATAACAAAGTCCAAGGGATACAGTAAACCTGGAGTGAAGCATCGAAATCTATAACTAGTGTCAATGGAATATTTCAAAACATAGACAGTAAGAAGAGTCAGTCTCCTTGTACTTAAGTTGGCATTGTGCCTTTTCTATTTAATTCCGATGGAATTTGTGTGTTTCAACGTCAATAAGAAGGTCCAAGGGAAACAGTAAACCTGGAGTGTAGCATCGGAATCTATAACTAGTGTCACAGGAATGGTTCAAATCATAGACAGTAAGAAGAGTCAGTCTACTTGTACTTAATTCTGCTTTGTGCCTTTTGTATTTAATTCCGATGCAATTTCTGTGTTTCATAGTCAATAAGAAGGTCCAAGGTATACAGTAAACCTGAAGTGAAGCATCGGAATTTGTAACTAGTGTCACAGGAATGGTTCATAACATAGTCAGTAAGGAGAGTCAGTCTTCTTGTACTTAAGTCGGCACGGTGCCATTTGTATTTAATTCCGATGCAATTTCTGTGTTTCATCGTCAATAAGAAGGTCAGAGGGGTACAGTAAACCTGAAACCTGAAGGGAAGCATCGTAATCTATAGCTAGAGTCACAGGAATGGTTCAAAACATAGACAGTAAGAAGAGTCAGTCTTCTTGTACTTAATTCTGCTTTGTGCCTATTGTATTTAATTCCAATGCATTCTCTGTGTTTCATCGTCAATAAGAAGGTCAGAGCGATACAGTAATTCTGAAGTGAAGCATCGGAGTCTATAACTAGTGTCACAGGAATAGTTCAAATCATAGTCAGTAAGAATAGTCAGTCTTATTCTACTTAGGTCATCATTGTGCATTTTCTATTTAATTGTGATGCAATTTCTGTGTTTCATCGTCAATATGAATGTCCAAGGGATACAGTAAACCAGGAGTTAAGCATCGGAATCTATAACTAGTGTCAGAGGAATGGTTCAAATCATAGACAGTAAGAGTAGTCAGACTTCTTTTGCTTAAGTCGGCATTGTGCCTTTTGTATTTAATTCCGGTGCAATTTCTGTGTTTCATCGTCAATAAGAAGGTCCAAGAGATACAGTAAACCTGGAGTGAAGCACCGGAGTCTATAACTAGTGTCACAGGAGTGGTTCAGAAATAGACAGTAAGAAGAGTCAACCTTCTTGAACTTAATTCGGCATTGTGCCTTTTGAATTTTTATTCCGATGCAATTTCTGTATTTCATCGTCAATAAGAAGGTCAGTGGGATACAGTAAACCTGAAGTGAAGCATCGGAATCCATAACTAGTGTCACAGGAATCGTTCAAAACATAGTCAGTAAGAAGAGTCAAACATCTTGTACTTAAGTCGGCATTGTGCCTTTTCTATTTAATTCCGATGCAGTTTCTGTGTTTCATCGTCAATAAGAAGGTCCAAGGGATACAGTAAATGTGGAGTGAAGCATCGGAATCTATAACTAGTGTCCATGGAATGGTTCAAAGCATAGTCAGTAAGAAGAGTCAGTCTTCTTGTACTTAAGTCGGCATTGTGCCTTTTCTATTTAATTCCGATACAATTTCTGTGTTTCATCGTCAATATGAAGGTCAGAGGGATACAGTAATCCTGAAGTGGAGCGTCGGAATCTATAACTAGTGTCACAGGAATGGTTCAAAACAAGGTCAGTAAGAAGACTCAGTCTTCTTGTCCTTAAGTCGGCATTGTGCCTTTTGTATTTAATTCCGATGCAATTTCTGTGCTTCATCGTCAATAAGAAGGTCCAAGGTATACAGTAAACCTGAAGTGAAGCATCTGATCTATAACTAGTGTCACAGGAATGGTTCAAAACATAGTCAGTAAGAAGAGTCAGACTTCTTGTACTTAATTCTGCTTTGTGCATTTTGTATTTAATTCCGATGCAATTTCTGTGCTTCATCGTCAATAAGAAGGTCCAAGGGATACAGTAAATCTGAAGTGAAGCATCGGAATTTATAACTAGTGTCACAGGAATGGTTCAAAACATAGGCAGTAGGAAGAGTCGGTCTTCATGTACTTAAGTCTTCATTGTGCATTTTGCATTTAATTCCGATGCAATTTCTGTGTTTCATCGTCAATAAGAAGGTCCAAGGGATACAGTAAACCTGAAGTGAAGCATCGGAATCTATAACTAGTGTCACAGGAATGGTTCAAACATAGACAGTAGGAAGAGTCAGTCTTCTTGTACTTAAGTCGGCATTGTGCCGTTTGTATTTAATTCCGATGCAATTTCTGTGTTTCATCGTCCATAAGAAGGTCCAAGGTATACAGTAAACCTGAAGTGAAGCATCTGATCTATAACTAGTGTCACAGGAATGGTTCAAAACATAGTAAGTAAGAAGAGTCAAACTTCTTGTACTTAAGTCGGCATTGTGCCTTTTCTATTTAATTCCGATGCAATTGCTGTGTTTCATCGTCAATAAGAAGTTCCAAGGAATACAGTAAACGTGGAGTGAAGCATCGGAATCTATAACTAGTGTCAATGGAATGCTTCAAATCATAGTGAGTAAGAAGAGTCAATCTTCTTGTACTTAAGTCGGCATTGTGCCTGTTCTATTTAATTTCGATGCAATTCCTGTGTTTCATCGTCAATAAGAAGGTCCAAGGGATATAGTAAACCTGGAGTGAAGCATCGGATTCTATAACTAGTGTCACAGGAATGGTTCAAAACATAGACAGTAAGAAGAGTCAGTCTTCTTGTACTTAATTCGGCTTTGTGCCTTTTGTATCTAATTCCGATGCAATTTCTGTGTTTCATCGTCAATAAGAAGGTCCAAGGGATGCAGTAAACCTGAAGTGAAGCATCGGAGCCTATAACTAGTGTCACAGGACTGGTTCAAAAATAGACAGTAAGATGAGTCAGTCTTCTTGAACTTAATTCTGCATTGTGCCTTTTGTATTTAATTCCGATGCAATTTCTGTGTTTCATCGCCAATAAGAAGGTCCAAGGGATACAGTAATCCTGAAGTGAAGCATCGGAATCTATAACTAGTGTCACAGGAATGGTTCAAAACATAGACAGTAGGAAGAGTCAGTCTTGTTGTACTTAAATCGGCATTGTGCCGTTTGTATTTAATTCCGATGCAATTTCTGTGTTTCATCGTCAATACGAAGGTCCAAGGTATACAGTAAACCTGAAGTGAAGAATCTGATCTATAACTAGTGTCACAGGAATGGTTCATAACACAGTGAGTAAGAAGAGTCAGTCTTCTTGTACTTAAGTTGGCATTGTGCCTTTTCTATTTAACTTCGATGCAATTCCTGTGTTTCATTGTCAATAAGAAGGTCCATGGGATATAGTAAACCTGGAGTGAAGCATCGGATTCTATAACTAGTGTCACAGGAATGGTTCAAAACATAGACAGTAAGATGAGTCAGTCTTCTTGAACTTAATTCTGCATTGTGCCTTTTGTATTTAATTCCGATGCAATTGCTGTGTTTCATCGTCAATAAGAAGGACCAAGGGATACAGTAAACCTGAAGTGAAGCATCGGAATCTATAACTAGTGTCACAGGGATGGTTCAAAACATAGACAGTAAGAAGAGTCAGTCTTCTTGTACTTAAGTCGGCATAGTGCCTTTTCTATTTAATTCCGATGCAATTTGTGTGTTTCATCGTCAATAAGAAAGTCCAAGGGATACAGTAAACCTGGAGTGAACCATCGGAATCTATAACTAGTGTCAATGGTATGGTTCAAAACATAGTCAGTAAGAAGAGTCAATCTTGTTGTCCTTAAGTCGGAATCGTGCCTTTTGTATTTAATTCCGATGCAATTTCTGTGTTTCATCGTCAGTAAGAAGGTCCAAGGGATGCAGTAAAACAGGAGTGAAGCATCGGAATCTATAACTAGTGTCACAGAAATGGTTCAAAAGATAGACAGCAAGAAGAGTCAGTCTTCTTGTACTTAATTCGGCATTGTGCCTTTTGTATTTAATTCCGAGGCAATATCTGTGTTTCGTCGTCAATTCAAGGTCCAAGGGATACAGTAAACCCCAAGTGAAGCATCGGAATTTATACCGGGTGTCACAGGAATGGTTCAAACATAGTCAGTAGGAAGAGTCGGTCTTCATGTACTTAAGTCGGCATTGTGCCATTTGTAATTAATTCCGATGCATTTTCTGTGTTTCATCGTCAATAAGAAGGTCCAAGGAATACAGTAAACCTGAAGTGAAGCATCGAAATCTATAACTAGTGTCAATGGAATGGTTCAAAACATAGTCAGTAAGAAGAGTCAGTCTTCTTGTACTTAAGTCGGCATTGTGCCTTTTCTATTTAATTCCGATGCAATTTCTGTGTTTCATCGTCAATAAGAAAGTCCAAGTGATACAGTAAACATGAAGAGAAGCATCGGAATTTATAACTAGTGTCAATGGAATGGTTCAAAACATTGTCAGTAAGAAGAGTCAGTCTTCTTGTACTTAAGTCGGCATTGTGCCTTTTCTATTTATTTCCGATGCAATTTCTGTGTTTCATCGTCAATAAGAAGGTCTATGGGACATAGTAAACCTGGAGTGAAGCATCGGAATCTCTTACTAGTGTCACAGGAATGGTTCAAAACATAGACAGTAAGAAGAGTCAGTCTTCTTGTACTTACGTCCACATTGTCCCCTTTCAATTTAAATCCGATGCAATTTCTGTGTTTCATCGTCAATATGAAGGTCCAAGGGATACAGTAAACCTGAAGTGAAGCTTGGGAATCTATAGCTAGTGTCACAGGAATGGTTCAAAACATAGACAGTAAGAAGTGTCAGTCTTCTTGTCCTTAAGTCGGCATTGTGCTTTTTGTAATTAATTCCGAAGCAATTTCTGTGTTTCATCCTCAATAAGAAGGTCCAAGGGATACAGTAAACCTGGAGTGAAGCATCGGAATCTATAACTAGTGTCACAGGAATGGTTCAAAACATAGACAGTAAGAAGAGTCAGTCCTCTTGTACTTAATTCTGCTTTGTGCCTTTTGTATTTAATTCCGATTCAATTTCTGTGGTTCATAGTCAATAAGAAGCTCCAAGGTATACAGTAAACCTGAAGTGAAGCATCGGAATTTATAACTAGTGTCACCGGAATGGTTCAAAACATAGTCAGTATGGAGAGTCAGTCTTCTTGTACTTAAGTCGGCATGGTGCCTTTTGTATTTAATTCCGATGCAATTTCTGTGTTTCATCGTCAATAAGAAGGTCAGAGGGGTACAGTAAACCTGAAACCTGAAGTGAAGCATCGTAATCTATAGCTAGTGTCACAGGAATGGTTCAAAACATAGACAGTAAGAAGAGTCAGTCTTCTTGTACTTAATTCTGGTTTGTGCCTATTGTATTTAATTCCGATGCATTTTCTGTGTTTCATCGTCAATAAGAAGGTCAGAGCGATACAGTAATCCTGAAGTGAAGCATCGGAGTCTATAACTAGTGTCACAGGAATAGTTCAAAACATAGTCAGTAAGAATAGTTAGTCTTATTGTACTTAAGTCATCATTGTGCATTTTCTATTTAATTGTGATGCAATTTCTGTGTTTCATCGTCAATATGAAGGTCCAAGGAATACAGTAAACCAGGAGTTAAGCATCGGAATCTATAACTAGTGTCCCAGGAATAGTTCAAATCATAGACAGTAAGAAGAGTAAGACTTCTTTTAGTTAAGTCGGCATTCTGCCTTCTGTATTTAATTCCGGTGCAATTTCTGTGTTTCATCGTCAATAAGAAGGTCCAAGAGATACAGTAAACCTGGAGTGAAGCATCGGAGTCTATAACTAGTGTCACAGGAGTGGTTCAGAAATAGACAGTAAGAAGAGTCAACCTTCTTGAACTGATTTCGGTATTGTGCCTTTTGAATTTAATTCCGATGCAATTTCTGTGTTTCACCGTCAATAAGAAGGTCAGAGGGATACAGTAAACCTGAAGTGAAGCATCGGAATCCATAACTAGTGTCACAGGAATGGTTCAAAGCATAGTCAGTAAGAAGAGTTAGTCTTCTTGTACTTAAGTCGGCGTTGTGCCTTTTGTATTTTATTCCGAAGCAATTTGTGTGTTTCATCGTCATTAAGAAGGTCCAAGGGATACAGTAAACCTGGAGTGAAGCATCGGAATCTGTAACTAGTGCCACAGGAATGGTTCAAATCATAGACAGTAAGAAGAGTCAGTCTTCGTGTACTTCAGTCGGCATTTTGCCTTTTGTATTTAGTTCCGATGCAATTTTTGTGTTTCATCGCCAATGAGAATGTCCAAGGCATACAGTAAACCTGTAGTGAAGCATCGGGATCTATAACTAGTGTCAGAGGAATCGTTCAAAACATAGTCAGTAAGAAGAGTCAGTCTTCTTGTACTAAAGTCGGCATAGTGCCTTTTCTGTTTAATTCCGATGCAATTTCTGTGTTTCATCGTCAATAAGAAGGTCCAAGTGATACAGTAAACCTGGAGTGAAGCTTCGGAATCTATAACTATTCTCAATGGTATGGTTCAAAAAATAGACAGTAAGAAGAGTCAGTCTCCTTGTCCTTAAGTCGGCATTGTGCCTTTTGTATTTAATTCGGATGCAATTTCTGTATTTCATCGTCAATAAGAACGTCCAAGGGATACGGTAAACCTGGAGTGAAGCATCGGAATCTATAACTAGAGTCACCGGAATGGTTCAAATCATAGTCAGTGAGAAGAGTCAGTCTTCTTGTACTTAAGACGGCATTGTACCTTTCCAATTTAATTCCGATGCAATTTCTGTGTTTCATCGTCAATAACAAGGTCCAAGGGATACAGTAAACCTGAAGTGAAGCATCGGAATCTATAACTAGTGCCAATGGAATGGTTCAAAACATAGACAGTAAGTAGAGTCAGTCATCACGTACTTAAGTCGGCATTGTGCCTTTTGTATTTAATTCCGATGCAATTTCTGTGTTTCATCGTCAATAAGAAGGTCCAAGGGATACAGTAAACCTGAAGTGAAGCATCGGAATCTATAACTAGTGTCACAGGAATGGTTCAAAACATAGTCAGTAAGGAGGGTCAGTCTTCTTGTACTTAAGTCGGCATTGTGCCTTTTGTATTTAATTCCGATGCATTTTCTGTGTTTCATCGCCAATAAGAAGGTCCAAGGGATACAGTAAACCTGAAGTGAAGCATCGGAATCTATAACTAGTGTCACAGGGATGGTTCAAAACATAGACAGTAAGAAGAGTCAGTCTTCTTGTACTTAAGTCGGCATTGTGCTTTTTCTATTTAATTCCGATGCAATTTCTGTGTTTCATCGTCAATAAGAAGGTCCAAGGTATACAGTAAACCTGAAGTGAAGCATCTGATCTATAACTAGTGTCACAGGAATGGTTCAAAACATAGTCAGCAAGAAGAGTCAAACTTGTTGTACTTAAGTCGGCATTGTGCCTTTTCTATTTAATTCCGATGCAATTTCTGTGTTTCATCGTCAGTAAGAAGGTCCAAGGGATACAGTAAACGTGGAGTGAAGCATCGGAATTTATAACTAGTGTCAATGGAATGGTTCAAAACATCGTGAGTAAGAAGAGTCAGTCTTCTTGTACTTAAGTCGGCATTGTGCCTTTTCTATTTAATTTCGATGCAATTCCTGTGTTTCATCGTCAATGAAAAGGTCCAAGGGATATAGTAAACCTGGAGTGAAGCATCGGATTCTATAACTAGTGTCACAGGAATGGTTCAAAACATAGACAGTAAGAAGGGTCAGTCTTCTTGTACTTAATTCGGCTTTGTACATTTTGTATTTAATTCCGATGCAATTTCTGTGTTTCATCGTCAATAAGAAGGTCCAAGGGATATAGTAAACCTGGAGTGAAGCATCGGATTCTATAACTAGTGTCACAGGTATGGTTAAAACATAGACAGTAAGATGAGTCAGTCTTCTTGAACTTAATTCTGCACTGTGCCTTTTGTATTTAATTCCGATGCAATTTCTGTGTTTCATCGTCAATAAGAAGGTCCAAGGGATACAGTAAACCTGAAGTGAAGCATCGGAATCTATAACTAGTGTCAAAGGAATGGTTCAAAACATAGTCAGTAAGGAGAGTCTGTCTTCTTGTACTTAAGTCGGCATTGTGCCTATTGTATTTAATTCCGATGCATTTTCTGTGTTTCATCGCCAATAAGAAGGTCCAAGGGATACAGTAAACCTGAAGTGAAGCATTGGAATTTATAACTAGTGTCACAGGAAGGGTTCAAAACATAGTCAGTAAGGAGAGTCAGTCTTCTGGTACTTTAGTCGGCATTGTGCCTTTTGTATCTAATTCCGATGCAATTGCTGTGTTTCATCGTCAATAAGAAGGGCCAAGGGATACAGTAAACCTGGAGTGAAGTATCGGAATCTATAACTAGTGTCACAGGGATGGTTCAAAACATAGACAGTAAGAAGAGTCAGTCTTCTTGTACTTAAGTCGGCATTGTGCCTTTTCTATTTAATTCCGATGCAATTTCTGTGTTTCATCGTCAATAAGAAGGTCCAAGGTATTCAGTAAACCTGAAGTGAAGCATCTGATCTATAACTAGTGTCACAGGAATGGTTCAAAACATAGTCAGCAAGAAGAGTCAAACTTGTTGTACTTAAGTCGGCATTGTGCCTTTTCTATTTAATTGCGATGCATTTCTGTGTTTTATCGTCAATAAGAAGGTCCAAGGGATACAGTAAACGTGGAGTGAAGCATCGGAATCTATAACTAGTGTCAATGGAATGGTTCAAAACATAGTGAGTAAGAAGAGTCAGTCTTCTTGTACTTAAGTCGGCATTGTGCCTTTTCTATTTAATTTCGATGCAATTCCTGTGTTTCATCGTCAATAAAAAGGTCCAAGGGAAATAGTAAACCTGGAGTGAAGCATCGGAATCTATAACTAGTGTCACAGGGATGGTTCAAAACATAGACAGTAAGAAGAGTCAGTCTTGTTGTACTTAAGTCGGCATTCCTTTTCTATTTGATTCCGATGCAATTTCTGTGTTTCATCGTCAATAAGAAGGTCAGAGGGAAACAGTAATCCTGAAGTGGAGCATCGGAATCTATAACTAGTGTCACAGGAATGGTTCAAAGCAAGGTCAGTAAGAAGACTCAGTCTTCTTGTCCTTAAGTCGGCATTGTGCCTTTTGTATTTAATTCCGGTGCAATTTCTGTGTTTCATCGTCAATAAGAAGATCCAAGGGTTACAGTAAACCTGGAGTGAAGCGTCGGAATCTATAACTAGTGTCACAGGAATGGTTCAAAACATAGACAGTAAGAAGAGTCAGACTTCTTGTACTTAATACTGCTTTGTGCATTTTGTATTTAATTCCGATGCAATTTCTGTGTTTCATCGTCAATAAGAAGGTCCAAGGGATACAGTAAACCTGAAGTGAAGCATCGGAATTTATAACTAGTGTCACAGGAATGGTTCAAAGCATAGTCAGTAAGAAGAGTCAGTCTTCTTGTACTTAAGTCGGCATTGTAACTTCTGAATTTAATTCCGATGCAATTTCTGTAGTTCAACGTCAATAAGAAGGTCCAAGGGATGCAGTAAACCTGGAGTGAAGCATCGGAATCTATAACTAGTGTCACAGGAATGGTTCAAAACATAGTCAGTAAGAAGAGTCAGTCTTCTTGTACTTAAGTCGGCATTGTGCCTCTTGTATTTAATTCCGATGCAATATCTGTGTTTCATCGTCAATAAGATGGTCCAAGGGATACAGTAAACCTGAAGTGAAGCTTCGGAATCTATAGCTAGTGTCACAGGAATGCTTCAAAACATAGTCAGTAAGAAGAGTCAGTCTTCTTGTCCTTATGTCGGCATTGTGCCTTTTGTATTTAATTCCGATGCAATTTCTGTGTTTCATCGTCAATAAGAAGGTCCAAGGGATACAGCAAACCTGGAGTGAAGCATCGGAATCTATAACTAGTGTCACAGGAATGGTTCAAAGCATAGACAGTAAGAAGAGTCAGTCTTCTTGACCTTAATTCTGCTTTGTGCCTTTTGTATTTAATTCCGATGCAATTTCTGTGTTTCATCGTCAATAAGAAGGTCCAAGGTATACTGTAAAAATGAAGTGAAGCATCGGATCTATAACTAGTGTCACAGGAATGGTTCAACCCATAGTCAGTAAGAAGAGTCAGATTTTTGTCCTTAAGTCGGCATTGTGCCTTTTCTATTTAATTCCGATGCAATTTCTGTGTTTCATCGCCAATAAGAAGGTGCAAGGGATACAGTAAACTTGGAGTGAAGCATCGGAATTTATAACTAGTGTCACAGGAATGGTTCAAAACATAGTCAGTAAGAAGAGTCAGTCTTCTTGTACTTAAGTCGGCATTGTGCCTTTTTATTTAATTCCCATGCAATTTCTGTGTTTCATCGTCAATAAGAAGGTCAGAGGGATACAATAAACCTGAAGTGAAGCATCGGAATCTATAACTACTGTCACAGGAATGGTTCAAAGGAAAGTCAGTAAGAAGAGTCAGTCTTCTTGTCCTTAAGTCGCCATTGTGCTTTTTGTATTTAATTCCGATGCAATTTCTGTGTTTCATCGTCAATAAGAAGGTCCAAGGGATACAGTAAACATGGAGTGAAGCATCGGAATCTATAACTATTGTCGATGGAATGGTTCAAAGCATAGTCAGTAAGAAGAGACAGTCTTCTTGTACTTAAGTCGGCATTGTGCTTTTTCTATTTAATTCCGATGCAATTTCTGTGTTTCACCGTCAATAAGAAGGTCCAAGGGATATAGTAAGCCTGGAGTGAAGCATCGGAATCTATAACTAGTGTCACAGGAATGGTTCAAAACATAGACAGTAAGAAGAGTCAGTCTTTTTGTACTTACGTCGACATTGTGCCTTTTCTATTTAATTCCGTTGCAATTTCTGTGTTTCATCGTCAATACGAAGGTCAGAGGGATACAATAAACCTGAAGTGAAGCAT
The DNA here is from genome assembly GCF_021461385.2 of Schistocerca piceifrons. NCBI lineage: Eukaryota > Metazoa > Arthropoda > Insecta > Orthoptera > Acrididae > Schistocerca > Schistocerca piceifrons. Next base: position 206,501 of record NW_025727842.1, on the reverse strand, counting down.
CGGAATCTAGGTATAACTAGTGTCACAGGAATGGTTCAAAACAAAGCAAGTAAGAAGAGTCAGTCTTCTTGTCCTTAAGTCGGCATTGTGCCTTTTGTATTTAATTCCGATGCAATTTCTGTGTTTCATCGTCAATAAGAATGTCCAAGGGATACAGTAAACCTGAAGTGAAGCTTCGGAATCTATAGCTGGTGTCACAGGAGTGGTTCAAAACATAGACAGTAAGAAGAGTCAGTCTTCTTGACCTTAATTCTCCTTTGTGCCTTTTGTATTTAATTCCGATGCAATTTCTGTGTTTCATCGTCAATAAGAAGGTCCAAGGTTTACAGTAAAAATGAAGTGAAGCATCGGATCTATAACTAGTGTCACAGGAATGGTTCAAAACATAGTCAGTAAGAAGAGTCAGGTTTTTGTCCTTAAGTCGGCATTGTGCTTTTTCTATTTAATTCCGATGCAATTTCTGTGTTTCATCGTCAATAAGAAGGTGCAAGGGATACAGTAAACCTGGAGTGAAGCATCGGAATTTATAACTAGTGTCACAGGAATGGTTCAAAACATAGTCAGTAAGTAGAGTCAGTCTTCTTGTACTTAAGTCGGCATTGTGCCTTTTTATTTAATTCCGATGCAATTTCTGTGTTTCATCGTCAATAAGAAGGTCAGAGGGATACAATAAACCTGAAGTGAAGCATCGGAATCTATAACTAGTGTCACAGGAATGGTTCAAAGCAAAGTCAGTAAGAAGAGTCAGTCTTCTTGTCCTTAAGTCGGCATTGTGCCTTTTGTATTTAATTCCGATGCAATTTCTGTGTTTCATCGTCAATCAGAAGGTTAGAGGGATACAATAAACCTGAAGTGAAGCATCGGAATCAATAACTAGGGTCACAGGAATGGTTCAAAACATAGACAGTAAGAAGAGTCAGTCTTCGTGTACTTAAGTCGGCATTTTGCCTTTTCTATTTAATTCCGATGCCATTTCTGTGTTTCATCGTCAATAAGAAGGTCCAAGTGATACAGTAAACCTGGAGTGAAGCTTCGAAACCTATAACTAGTCTCAATGGTATGGTTCAAAAAATAGACAGTAAGATGAGTCAGTCTTCTTGTCCTTAAGTCGGCATTGTGCCTTTTGTATTTAATTCGGATGCAATTTCTGTATTTCATCGTCAATGAGAACGTCCAAGGGATACGGTAAACCTGGAGTGAAGCATCGGAATGTATAACTAGTGTCACAGGAATGGTTCAAAACATAGACAGTAAGAAGAGTCAGTCTTCTTGTATTTAAGTCCGCATTGTGCCTTTTGTATTTAATTCCGATGCAATTTCTGTGTTTCATCGTCAATAAGTAGGGTCCAAGGGATACAGTAAACCTGGAGTGAAGCTTCGGAATCAATAACTAGTGTCACAGGAATGGTTCAAAACATAGACAGTAAGAAGAGTCAGTCTTCGTGTACTTAAGTCGGCATTTTGCCTTTTGTACTTAATTCCGATGCAATTTCTGTGTTTCATCGTCAATAAGAAGGTCCAAGGGATACAGTAAACCTGAGGTGAAGCATCGGAATCTATAACTAGAGTAACAGGAATGGTTCAAATCATAGTCAGTGAGAAGAGTCAGTCTTCTTGTACTTAAGACGGCATTGTACCTTTCCTATTTAATTCCGATGCAATTTCTGTGTTTCATCGTCAATAACAAGGTCCAAGGGATACAGTAAACCTGAAGTGAAGCATCGGATTCTATAACTAGTGTCACAGGAATGGTTAAAACATAGACAGTAAGATGAGTCAGTCTTCTTGAACCTAATTCTGCATTGTGCCTTTTGTATTTAATTCCGATGCAATTTCTGTGTTTCATCGTCAATAAGAAGGTCCAAGGGATATAGTAAGCCTGGAGTGAAGCATCGGAATCTATAACTAGTGTCACAGGAATGGTTCAAAACATAGACAGTAAGATGAGTCAGTCTTCTTGTACTTACGTCGACATTGTGCCTTTTCTATTTAATTCCGATGCAATTTCTGTGTTTCATCGTCAATCAGAAGGTCCAAGGGATATAGTAAACCTGGAGTGAAGCATCGGATTCTATAACTAGTGTCACAGGAATGGTTAAAACATAGACAGTAAGATGAGTCAGTCTTCTTGAACCTAATTCTGCATTGTGCCTTTTGTATTTAATTCCGATGCAATTTCTGTGTTTCATCGTCAATAAGAAGGTCCAAGGGATATAGTAAGCCTGGAGTGAAGCATCGGAATCTATAACTAGTGTCACAGGAATGGTTCAAAACATAGACAGTAAGATGAGTCAGTCTTCTTGTACTTACGTCGACATTGTGCCTTTTCTATTTAATTCCGATGCAATTTCTGTGTTTCATCGTCAATAAGAAGGTTAGAGGGATACAATAAACCTGAAGTGAAGCATCGGAATCAATAACTAGTGTCACAGGAATGGTTCAAAACATAGACAGTAAGAAGAGTCAGTCTTCGTGTACTTAAGTCGGCATTTTGCCTTTTCTATTTAATTCCGATGCAATTTCTGTGTTTCATCGTCAATAAGAAGGTCCAAGTGATACAGTAAACCTGGAGTGAAGCTTCGGAATCTATAACTAGTCTCAATGGTATGGTTCAAAAATAGACAGTAAGATGAGTCAGTCTTCTTGTCCTTAAGTCGGCATTGTGCCTTTTGTATTTAATTCGGATGCAATTTCTGTATTTCATCGTCAATAAGAACGTCCAAGGGATACGGTAAACCTGGAGTGAAGCATCGGAATCTATAACTAGTGTCACAGGAATGGTTCAAAACATAGACAGTAAGAAGAGTCAGTCTTCTTGTATTTAAGTCCGCATTGTGCCTTTTGTATTTAATTCCGATGCAATTTCTGTGTTTCATCGTCAATAAGAAGGTCAGAGGGATACAGTAATCCTGAAGTGAAGCATCGGAATCTGTAACTAGTGTCAAAGGAATGGTTCAGAACATAGTCAGTAAGAAGAGTCAGTCTTCTTGTACTTAAGTCGGCATTGTGCCTTTTCTATTTAATTCCGATGCAATTTCTGTGTTTCATCGTCAATAAGTAGGGTCCAAGGGATACAGTAAACCTGGAGTGAAGCTTCGGAATCAATAACTAGTGTCACAGGAATGGTTCAAAACATAGACAGTAAGAAGAGTCAGTCTTCGTGTACTTAAGTCGGCATTTTGCCTTTTGTACTTAATTCCGATGCAATTTCTGTGTTTCATCGTCAATAAGAAGGTCCAAGGGATACAGTAAACCTGAGGTGAAGCATCGGAATCTATAACTAGAGTAACAGGAATGGTTCACATCATAGTCAGTGAGAAGAGTCAGTCTTCTTGTACTTAAGACGGCATTGTACCTTTCCTATTTAATTCCGATGCAATTTCTGTGTTTCATCGTCAATAACAAGGTCCAAGGGATACAGTAAACCTGAAGTGAAGCATCGGAATCTATAACTAGTGTCAATGGAATGGTTCAAAACATAGACAGTAAGTAGAGTCAGTCATCATGTACTTAAGTCGGCATTGTGCCTTTTGTATTTAATTCCGATGCAATTTCTGTGTTTCATCGTCAATAAGAAGGTCAGAGGGGTACAGTAAACCTGAAGTGAAGCATCGGAATCTACAACTAGTGTCACAGGAATGGTTCAAATCATAGTCAGTGAGAAGAGTCAGTCTTCTTGTACTTAAGACGGCATTGTACCTTTTCTATTTAATTTCGATGCAATTCCTGTGTTTCATCGTCAATCAGAAGGTCCAAGGGATATAGTAAACCTGGAGTGAAGCATCGGAATCTATAACTAGTGTCACAGGAATGGTTCAAAACATAGACAGTAAGATGAGTCAGTCTTCTTGTACTTACGTCGACATTGTGCCTTTTCTATTTAATTCCGATGCAATTTCTGTGTTTCATCGTCAATAAGAAGGTTAGAGGGATACAATAAACCTGAAGTGAAGCATCGGAATCAATAACTAGTGTCACAGGAATGGTTCAAAACATAGACAGTAAGAAGAGTCAGTCTTCGTGTACTTAAGTCGGCATTTTGCCTTTTCTATTTAATTCCGATGCAATTTCTGTGTTTCATCGTCAATAAGAAGGTCCAAGTGATACAGTAAACCTGGAGTGAAGCTTCGGAATCTATAACTAGTCTCAATGGTATGGTTCAAAAATAGACAGTAAGATGAGTCAGTCTTCTTGTCCGTAAGTCGGCATTGTGCCTTTTGTATTTAATTCGGATGCAATTTCTGTATTTCATCGTCAATAAGAACGTCCAAGGGATACGGTAAACCTGGAGTGAAGCATCGGAATCTATAACTAGTGTCACAGGAATGGTTCAAAACATAGACAGTAAGAAGAGTCAGTCTTCTTGTATTTAAGTCCGCATTGTGCCTTTTGTATTTAATTCCGATGCAATTTCTGTGTTTCATCGTCAATAAGAAGGTCAGAGGGATACAGTAATCCTGAAGTGAAGCATCGGAATCTGTAACTAGTGTCAAAGGAATGGTTCAGAACATAGTCAGTAAGAAGAGTCAGTCTTCTTGTACTTAAGTCGGCATTGTGCCTTTTCTATTTAATTCCGATGCAATTTCTGTGTTTCATCGTCAATAAGTAGGGTCCAAGGGATACAGTAAACCTGGAGTGAAGCTTCGGAATCAATAACTAGTGTCACAGGAATGGTTCAAAACATAGACAGTAAGAAGAGTCAGTCTTCGTGTACTTAAGTCGGCATTTTGCCTTTTGTACTTAATTCCGATGCAATTTCTGTGTTTCATCGTCAATAAGAAGGTCCAAGGGATACAGTAAACCTGAGGTGAAGCATCGGAATCTATAACTAGAGTAACAGGAATGGTTCAAATCATAGTCAGTGAGAAGAGTCAGTCTTCTTGTACTTAAGACGGCATTGTACCTTTCCTATTTAATTCCGATGCAATTTCTGTGTTTCATCGTCAATAACAAGGTCCAAGGGATACAGTAAAACTGAAGTGAAGCATCGGAATCTATAACTAGTGTCAATGGAATGGTTCAAAACATAGACAGTAAGTAGAGTCAGTCATCATGTACTTAAGTCGGCATTGTGCCTTTTGTATTTAATTCCGATGCAATTTCTGTGTTTCATCGTCAATAAGAAGGTCAGAGGGGTACAGTAAACCTGAAGTGAAGCATCGGAATCTACAACTAGTGTCACAGGAATGGTTCAAATCATAGTCAGTGAGAAGAGTCAGTCTTCTTGTACTTAAGACGGCATTGTACCTTTTCTATTTAATTTCGATGCAATTCCTGTGTTTCATCGTCAATCAGAAGGTCCAAGGGATATAGTAAACCTGGAGTGAAGCATCGGATTCTATAACTAGTGTCACAGGAATGGTTAAAACATAGACAGTAAGATGAGTCAGTCTTCTTGAACCTATTTCTGCATTGTGCCTTTTGTATTTAATTCCGATGCAATTTCTGTGTTTCATCGTCAATAAGAAGGTCCAAGGGATACAGTAAACCTGAAGTGAAGCATCGGAATCTATAACTGGTGTCACAGGAATGGTTCAAAACATAGTCAGTAAGGAGAGTCAGTCTTCTTGTACTTAAGTCGGCATTGTGCCTTTGTATTTAATTCCGATGCATTTTCTGTGTTTCATCGCCAATAAGAAGGTCCAAGGGATACAGTAAACCTGAAGTGAAGCATTGGAATTTATAACTAGTGTCACAGGAAGGGTTCAAAACATAGTCAGTAAGGAGAGTCAGTCTTCTTGTACTTTAGTCGGCATTGTGCCTTTTGTATTTAATTCCGATGCAATTGCTGTGTTTCATCGTCAATAAGAAGGGCCAAGGGATACAGTAAACCTGGAGTGAAGCATCGGAATCTATAACTAGTGTCACAGGGATGGTTCAAAACATAGACAGTAAGAAGAGTCAGTCTTCTTGTACTTAAGTCGGCATTGTGCCTTTTCTATTTAATTCCGATGCAATTTTTGTGTTTCATCGTCAATAAGAAGGTCCAAGGTATACAGTAAACCTGAAGTGAAGCATCTGATCTATAACTAGTGTCACAGGAATGGTTCAAAACATAGTCAGCAAGAAGAGTCAAACTTGTTGTACTTAAGTCGGCATTGTGCCTTTTCTATTTAATTCCGATGCAATTTCTGTGTTTCATCGTCAATAAGAAGGTCCAAGGGATACAGTAAACGTGGAGTGAAGCATCGGAATCTATAACTAGTGTCAATGGAATGGTTCAAAACATAGTGTGTAAGAAGAGTCAGTCTTCTTGTACTTAAGTCGGCATTGTGCCTTTTCTATTTAATTTCGATGCAATTCCTGTGTTTCGTCGTCAATAAAAAGGTCCAAGGGATATACTAAACCTGGAGTGAAGCATCGGATTCTATAGCTAGTGTCACAGGAATGGTTCAAAACATAGACAGTAAGAAGAGTCGGTCTTCTTGTACTTAATTCGGCTTTGTACATTTTGTATTTAATTCCGATGCAATTTCTGTGTTTCATCGTCAATAACAAGGTCCAAGGGATATAGTAAACCTGGAGTGAAGCATCGGATTCTATAACTAGTGTCACAGGAATGGTTAAAACATAGACAGTAAGATGAGTCAGTCTTCTTGAACTTAATTCTGAATTGTGCCTTTTGTATTTAATTCCGATGCAATTTCTGTGTTTCATCGTCAATAAGAAGGTCCAAGGGTTACAGTAAACCTGGAGTGAAGCGTCGGAATCTATAACTAGTGTCACAGGAATGGTTCAAAACATAGACAGTAAGAAGAGTCAGACTTCTTGTACTTAATACTGCTTTGTGCATTTTGTATTTAATTCCGATGCAATTTCTGTGTTTCATCGTCAATAAGAAGGTCCAAGGGATACAGTAAACCTGAAGTGAAGCATCGGAATTTATAACTAGTGTCACAGGAATGGTTCAAAGCATAGTCAGAAAGAAGAGTCAGTCTTCTTGTACTTAAGTCGGCATTTTGCCTTTTGAATTTAATTCCGATGCAATTTCTGTAGTTCAACGTCAATAAGAAGGTCCAAGGGATGCAGTAAACCTGGAGTGAAGCATCGGAATCTATAACTAGTGTCACAGGAATGGTTCAAAACATAGTCAGTAAGAAGAGTCAGTCTTCTTGTACTTAAGTCGGCATTGTGCCTCTTCTATTTAATTCCGATGCAATTTCTGTGTTTCATCGTCAATAAGAAGGTCAGAGGGATACAATAAACCTGAAGTGAAGCATCGGAATCTATAACTAGTGTCACAGGAATGGTTCAAAGCAAAGTCAGTAAGAAGAGTCAGCTTCTTGTCCTTAAGTCGGCATTGTGCGTTTTGTATTTAATTCCGATGCAATTCCTGTGTTTCATCTACAATAAGAAGGTCCAAGGGATACAGTAAACCTAGAGTGAAGCATCGGAATCTGTAACTAGTGTCAATGGAATGGTTCAAAAAATAGTCAGTAAGGAGAGTCAATCTTCTTGTACTTAAGTCGGTATTGTGCCTTTTCTATTTAATTCCGATGCAATTTCTGTGTTTCATCGTCAATAAGAAGGTCCAAGGGATATAGTAAACCTGGAGTGAAGCATCGGAATCTATAACTAGTGTCACAGGAATGGTTCAAAACATAGACAGTAAGAAGAGTCAGTCTTCTTGTACTTACGTCGACATTGTGCCTTTTCTATTTATTTCCGATGCAATTTCTGTGTTTCAACGTCAATAAGAAGGTCAGAGGGATACAATAAACCTGAAGTGAAGCATCGGAATCTTTAACTAGTGTCACAGGAATGGTTCAAAACAAAGTCAGTAACAAGCTTCAGTCTTCTTGTCCTTAAGTCGGCATTGTGCCTCTTGTATTTAATTCCGATGCAATATCTGTGTTTCATCGTCAATAAGATGGTCCAAGGGATACAGTAAACCTGAAGTGAAGCTTCGGAATCTATAGCTAGTGTCACAGGAATGCTTCAAAACATAGTCAGTAAGAAGAGTCAGTCTTCTTGTCCTTATGTCGGCATTGTGCCTTTTGTATTTAATTCCGATGCAATTTCTGTGTTTCATCGTCAATAAGAAGGTCCAAGGGATACAGCAAACCTGGAGTGAAGCATCGGAATCTATAACTAGTGTCACAGGAATGGTTCAAAGCATAGACAGTAAGAAGAGTCAGTCTTCTTGACCTTAATTCTGCTTTGTGCCTTTTGTATTTAATTCCGATGCAATTTCTGTGTTTCATCGTCAATAAGAAGGTCCAAGGTATACTGTAAAAATGAAGTGAAGCATCGGATCTATAACTAGTGTCACAGGAATGGTTCAACACATAGTCAGTAAGAAGAGTCAGATTTTTGTCCTTAAGTCGGCATTGTGCCTTTTCTATTTAATTCCGATGCAATTTCTGTGTTTCATCGCCAATAAGAAGGTGCAAGGGATACAGTAAACTTGGAGTGAAGCATCGGAATTTATAACTAGTGTCACAGGAATGGTTCAAAACATAGTCAGTAAGAAGAGTCAGTCTTCTTGTACTTAAGTCGGCATTGTGCCTTTTTATTTAATTCCGATGCAATTTCTGTGTTTCATCGTCAATAAGAAGGTCAGAGGGATACAATAAACCTGAAGTGAAGCATCGGAATCTATAACTAGTGTCACAGGAATGGTTCAAAGGAAAGTCAGTAAGAAGAGTCAGTCTTCTTGTCCTTAAGTCGGCATTGTGCTTTTTGTATTTAATTCCGATGCAATTTCTGTGTTTCTTCGTCAATAAGAAGGTCCAAGGGATACAGTAAACATGGAGTGAAGCATCGGAATCTATAACTATTGTCGATGGAATGGTTCAAAGCATAGTCAGTAAGAAGAGACAGTCTTCTTGTACTTAAGTCGGCATTGTGCTTTTTCTATTTAATTCCGATGCAATTTCTGTGTTTCATCGTCAATAAGAAGGTCCAAGGGATATAGTAAGCCTGGAGTGAAGCATCGGAATCTATAACTAGTGTCACAGGAATGGTTCAAAACATAGACAGTAAGAAGAGTCAGTCTTCTTGTACTTACGTCGGCATTGTGCCTTTTGTATTTAATTCCGATGCAATTTCTGTGTTTCATCGTCAATAAGAATGTCCAAGGGATACAGTAAACCTGAAGTGAAGCTTCGGAATCTATAGCTGGTGTCACAGGAGTGGTTCAAAACATAGACAGTAAGAAGAGTCAGTCTTCTTGACCTTAATTCTCCTTTGTGCCTTTTGTATTTAATTCCGATGCAATTTCTGTGTTTCATCGTCAATAAGAAGGTCCAAGGTATACAGTAAAAATGAAGTGAAGCATCGGATCTATAACTAGTGTCACAGGAATGGTTCAAAACATAGTCAGTAAGAAGAGTCAGGTTTTTGTCCTTAAGTCGGCATTGTGCTTTTTCTATTTAATTCCGATGCAATTTCTGTGTTTCATCGTCAATAAGAAGGTGCAAGGGATACAGTAAACCTGGAGTGAAGCATCGGAATTTATAACTAGTGTCACAGGAATGGTTCAAAACATAGTCAGTAAGTAGAGTCAGTCTTCTTGTACTTAAGTCGGCATTGTGCCTTTTTATTTAATTCCGATGCAATTTCTGTGTTTCATCGTCAATAAGAAGGTCAGAGGGATACAATAAACCTGAAGTGAAGCATCGGAATCTATAACTAGTGTCACAGGAATGGTTCAAAGCAAAGTCAGTAAGAAGAGTCAGTCTTCTTGTCCTTAAGTCGGCATTGTGCCTTTTGTATTTAATTCCGATGCAATTTCTGTGTTTTATCGTCAATAAGAAGGTCCAAGGGATTCAGTAAACATGGAGTGAAGCATCGGAATCTATAACTAGTGTCAATGGAATGGTTCAAAACATAGTCAGTAAGAAGAGTCAGTCTTCTTGTACTTAAGTCGGCATTGTGCTTTTTCTATTGAATTCCGATGCAATTTCTGTGTTTCATCGTCAATAAGAAGGTCCAAGGGATATAGTAAGCCTGGAGTGAAGCATCGGAATCTATAACTAGTGTCACAGGAATGGTTCAAAACATAGACAGTAAGATGAGTCAGTCTTCTTGTACTTACGTCGACATTGTGCCTTTTCTATTTAATTCCGATGCAATTTCTGTGTTTCATCGTCAATCAGAAGGTTAGAGGGATACAATAAACCTGAAGTGAAGCATCGGAATCAATAACTAGGGTCACAGGAATGGTTCAAAACATAGACAGTAAGAAGAGTCAGTCTTCGTGTACTTAAGTCGGCATTTTGCCTTTTCTATTTAATTCCGATGCAATTTCTGTGTTTCATCGTCAATAAGAAGGTCCAAGTGATACAGTAAACCTGGAGTGAAGCTTCGAAACCTATAACTAGTGTCAATGGTATGGTTCAATAAATAGACAGTAAGATGAGTCAGTCTTCTTGTCCTTAAGTCGGCATTGTGCCTTTTGTATTTAATTCGGATGCAATTTCTGTATTTCATCGTCAATAAGAACGTCCAAGGGATACGGCAAACCTGGAGTGAAGCATCGGAATGTATAACTAGTGTCACAGGAATGGTTCAAAACATAGACAGTAAGAAGAGTCAGTCTTCTTGTATTTAAGTCCGCATTGTGCTTTTGTATTTAATTCCGATGCAATTTCTGTGTTTCATCGTCAATAAGAAGGTCAGAGGGATACAGTAGTCCTGAAGTGAAGCATCGGAATCTGTAACTAGTGTCAAAGTAATGGTTCAAAACATAGTCAGTAAGAAGAGTCAGTCTTCTTGTACTTAAGTCGGCTTTGTGCCTTTTCTATTTAATTCCGATGCAATTTCTGTGTTTCATCGTCAATAAGTAGGGTCCAAGGGATACAGTAAACCTGGAGTGAAGCTTCGGAATCAATAACTAGTGTCACAGGAATGGTTCAAAACATAGACAGTAAGAAGAGTTAGTCTTCGTGTACTTAAGTCGGCATTTTGCCTTTTGTACTTAATTCCGATGCAATTTCTGTGTTTCATCGTCAATAAGAAGGTCCAAGGGATACAGTAAGCCTGAGGTGAAGCATCGGAATCTATAACTAGAGTAACAGGAATGGTTCAAATCATAGTCAGTGAGAAGAGTCAGTCTTCTTGTACTTAAGACGGCATTGTACCTTTCCTATTTAATTCCGATGCAATTTCTGTGTTTCATCGTCAATAACAAGGTCCAAGGGATACAGTAAACCTGAAGTGAAGCATCGGATTCTATAACTAGTGTCACAGGAATGGTTAAAACATAGACAGTAAGATGAGTCAGTCTTCTTGAACCTAATTCTGCATAGTGCCTTTTGTATTTAATTCCGATGCAACTTCTGTGTTTCATCGTCAATAAGAAGGTCCAAGGGATATAGTAAGCCTGGAGTGAAGCATCGGAATCTATAACTAGTGTCACAGGAATGGTTCAAAACATAGACAGTAAGATGAGTCAGTCTTCTTGTACTTACGTCGACATTGTGCCTTTTCTATTTAATTCCGATGCAATTTCTGTGTTTCATCGTCAATCAGAAGGTCCAAGGGATATAGTAAACCTGGAGTGAAGCATCGGATTCTATAACTAGTGTCACAGGAATGGTTAAAACATAGACAGTAAGATGAGTCAGTCTTCTTGAACCTAATTCTGCATTGTGCCTTTTGTATTTAATTCCGATGCAATTTCTGTGTTTCATCGTCAATAAGAAGGTCCAAGGGATATAGTAAGCCTGGAGTGAAGCATCGGAATCTATAACTAGTGTCACAGGAATGGTTCAAAACATAGACAGTAAGATGAGTCAGTCTTCTTGTACTTACATCGACATTGTGCCTTTTCTATTTCATTCCGATGCAATTTCTGTGTTTCATCGTCAATAAGAAGGTTAGAGGGATACAATAAACCTGAAGTGAAGCATCGGAATCAATAACTAGTGTCACAGGAATGGTTCAAAACATAGACAGTAAGAAGAGTCAGTCTTCGTGTACTTAAGTCGGCATTTTGCCTTTTCTATTTAATTCCGATGCAATTTCTGTGTTTCATCGTCAATAAGAAGGTCCAAGTGATACAGTAAACCTGGAGTGAAGCTTCGGAATCTATAACTAGTCTCAATGGTATGGTTCAAAAATAGACAGTAAGATGAGTCAGTCTTCTTGTCCTTAAGTCGGCATTGTGCCTTTTCTATTTAATTCCGATGCAATTTCTGTGTTTCATCGTCAATAAGTAGGGTCCAAGGGATACAGTAAACCTGGAGTGAAGCTTCGGAATAAATAACTAGTGTCACAGGAATGGTTCAAAACATAGACAGTAAGAAGAGTCAGTCTTCGTGTACTTAAGTCGGCATTTTGCCTTCTGTACTTAATTCCGATGCAATTTCTGTGTTTCATCGTCAATAAGAAGGTCCAAGGGATACAGTAAACCTGAGGTGAAGCATCGGAATCTATAACTAGAGTAACAGGAGTGGTTCAAATCATAGTCAGTGAGAAGAGTCAGTCTTCTTGTACTTAAGACGGCATTGTACCTTTCCTATTTAATTCCGATGCAATTTCTGTGTTTCATCGTCAATAACAAGGTCCAAGGGATACAGTAAACCTGAAGTGAAGCATCGGAATCTATAACTAGTGTCAATGGAATGGTTCAAAACATAGACAGTAAGTAGAGTCAGTCATCATGTACTTAAGTCGGCATTGTGCCTTTTGTATTTAATTCCGATGCAATTTCTGTGTTTCATCGTCAATAAGAAGGTCAGAGGGGTACAGTAAACCTGAAGTGAAGCATCGGAATCTACAACTAGTGTCACAGGAATGGTTCAAATCATAGTCAGTGAGAAGAGTCAGTCTTCTTGTACTTAAGACGGCATTGTACCTTTTCTATTTAATTTCGATGCAATTCCTGTGTTTCATCGTCAATCAGAAGGTCCAAGGGATATAGTAAACCTGGAGTGAAGCATCGGATTCTATAACTAGTGTCACAGGAATGGTTAAAACATAGACAGTAAGATGAGTCAGTCTTCTTGAACCTATTTCTGCATTGTGCCTTTTGTATTTAATTCCGATGCAATTTCTGTGTTTCATCGTCAATAAGAAGGTCCAAGGGATACAGTAAACCTGAAGTGAAGCATCGGAATCTATAACTAGTGTCACAGGAATGGTTCAAAACATAGTCAGTAAGGAGAGTCAGTCTTCTTGTACTTAAGTCGGCATTGTGCCTTTGTATTTAATTCCGATGCATTTTCTGTGTTTCATCGCCAATAAGAAGGTCCAAGGGATACAGTAAACCTGAAGTGAAGCATTGGAATTTATAACTAGTGTCACAGGAAGGGTTCAAAACATAGTCAGTAAGGAGAGTCAGTCTTCTTGTACTTTAGTCGGCATTGTGCCTTTTGTATTTAATTCCGATGCAATTGCTGTGTTTCATCGTCAATAAGAAGGGCCAAGGGATACAGAAAACCTGGAGTGAAGCATCGGAATCTATAACTAGTGTCACAGGGATGGTTCAAAACATAGACAGTAAGAAGAGTCAGTCTTCTTGTAGTTAAGTCGGCATTGTGCCTTTTCTATTTAATTCCGATGCAATTTTTGGGTTTCATCGTCAATAAGAAGGTCCAAGGTATACAGTAAACCTGAAGTGAAGCATCTGATCTATAACTAGTGTCACAGGAATGGTTCAAAACATAGTCAGCAAGAAGAGTCAAACTTGTTGTACTTAAGTCGGCATTGTGCCTTTTCTATTTAATTCCGATGCAATTTCTGTGTTTCATCGTCAATAAGAAGGTCCAAGGGATACAGTAAACGTGGAGTGAAGCATCGGAATCTATAACTAGTGTCAATGGAATGGTTCAAAACATAGTGTGTAAGAAGAGTCAGTCTTCTTGTACTTAAGTCGGCATTGTGCCTTTTCTATTTAATTTCGATGCAATTCCTGTGTTTCGTCGTCAATAAATAGGTCCAAGGGATATACTAAACCTGGAGTGAAGCATCGGATTCTATAGCTAGTGTCACAGGAATGGTTCAAAACATAGACAGTAAGAAGAGTCAGTCTTCTTGTACATAATTCGGCTTTGTACATTTTGTATTTAATTCCGATGCAATTTCTGTGTTTCATCGTCAATAACAAGGTCCAAGGGATATAGTAAACCTGGAGTGAAGCATCGGATTCTATAACTAGTGTCACAGGAATGGTTAAAACATAGACAGTAAGATGAGTCAGTCTTCTTGAACTTAATTCTGAATTGTGCCTTTTGTATTTAATTCCGATGCAATTTCTGTGTTTCATCGTCAATAAGAAGGTCCAAGGGATACAGTAAAACTGAAGTGAAGGATCGGAATCTATAACTAGTGTCACAGGAATGGTTCAAAACATAGTCAGTAAGGAGAGTCAGTCTTCTTGTACTTAAGTCGGCATTGTGCCTTTTGTATTTAATTCCGATGCATTTTCTGTGTTTCATCGCCAATAAGAAGGTCCAAGGGATACAGTAAACCTGAAGTTAAGCATTGGAATTTATAACTAGTGTCACAGGAAGGGTTCAAAACATAGTCAGTAAGGAGAGTCAGTCTTCTGGTACTTTAGTCGGCATTGTGCCTTTTGTATTTAATTCCGATGCATTTTCTGTGTTTCATCGTCAATAAGAAGGTCCAAGGGATACAGTAAACCTGAAGTGAAGCATCGTAATTTATAACTAGTGTCACAGGAAGGGTTCAAAACATAGTCAGTAAGGGAGTCAGTCTTCTTGTACTTTAGACGGCATTGCGCCTTTTGTATATAATTCCGATGCAATTGCTGTGTTTCATCGTCAATAAGAAGGACCAAGGGATACAGTAAACCTGGAGTGAAGCATCGGAATCTATAACTAGTGTCACAGGGATGGTTCAAAACATAGACAGTAAGAAGAGTCAGTCTTGTTGTACTTAAGTCGGCATTCCTTTTCTATTTGATTCCGATGCAATTTCTGTGTTTCATCGTCAATAAGAAGGTCAGAGGGATACAGTAATCCTGAAGTGGAGCATCGGAATCTATAACTAGTGTCACAGGAATGGTTCAAAGCAAGGTCAGTAAGAAGACTCAGTCTTCTTGTCCTTAAGTCGGCATAGTGCCTTTTGTATTTAATTCCGGTGCAATTTCTGTGTTTCATCGTCAATAAGAAGATCCAAGGGTTACAGTAAACCTGGAGTGAAGCATCGGAATCTATAACTAGTGTCACAGGAATGGTTCAAAACATAGACAGTAAGAAGAGTCAGACTTCTTGTACTTAATACTGCTTTGTGCATTTTGTATTTAATTCCGATGCAATTTCTGTGTTTCATCGTCAATAAGAAGGTCCAAGGGATACAGTAAACCTGAAGTGAAGCATCGGAATTTATAACTAGTGTCACAGGAATGGTTCAAAGCATAGTCAGTAAGAAGAGTCAGTCTTCTTGTACTTAAGTCGGCATTGTGCCTTTTGAATTTAATTCCGATGCAATTTCAGTAGTTCATCGTCAATAAGAAGGTCCAAGGGACGCAGTAAACCTGGAGTGAAGCATCGGAATCTATAACTAGTGTCACAGGAATGGTTCAAAACATAGTCAGTAAGAAGAGTCAGTCTTCTTGTACTAAAGTCGGCATTGTGCCTTTTCTATTTAATTCCGATGCAATTTCTGTGTTTCATCGTCAATAAGAAGGTCAGAGGGATACAATAAACCTGAAGTGAAGCATCGGAATCTATAACTAGTGTCACAGGAATGGTTCAAAGCAAAGTCAGTAAGAAGAGTCAGCTTCTTGTCCTTAAGTCGGCATTGTGCGTTTTGTATTTAGTTCCGATGCAATTCCTGTGTTTCATCGTCAATAAGAAGGTCCAAAGGATACAGTAAACCTAGAGTGAAGCATCGAAATCTGTAACTAGTGTCAATGGAATGGTTCAAAAAATAGTCAGTAAGGAGAGTCAATCTTCTTGTACTTAAGTCGGCATTGTGCCTTTTCTATTTAATTCCGATGCAATTTCTGTGTTTCATCGTCAATAAGAAGGTCCAAGGGATATAGTAAACCTGGAGTGAAGCATCGGAATCTATAACTAGTGTCACAGGAATGGTTCAAAACATAGACAGTAAGAAGAGTCAGTCTTCTTGTACTTACGTCGACATTGTGCCTTTTCTATTTAATTCCGATGCAATTTCTGTGTTTCAACGTCAATAAGAAGGTCAGAGGGATACAATAAACCTGAAGTGAAGCATCGGAATCTATAACTAGTGTCACAGGAATGGTTCAAAACAAAGTCAGTAAGAAGCTTCAGTCTTCTTGTCCTTAAGTCGGCATTGTGCCTTTTGTATTTAATTCCGATGCAATATCTGTGTTTCATCGTCAATAAGATGGTCCAAGGGATACAGTAAACCTGAAGTGAAGCTTCGGAATCTATAGCTAGTGTCACAGGAATGCTTCAAAACATAGTCAGTAAGAAGAGTCAGTCTTCTTGTCCTTATGTCGGCATTGTGCCTTTTGTATTTAATTCAGATGCAATTTCTGTGTTTCATCGTCAATAAGAAGTTCCAAGGGATACAGCAAACCTGGAGTGAAGCATCGGAATCTATAACTAGTGTCACAGGAATGGTTCAAAGCATAGACAGTAAGAAGAGTCAGTCTTCTTGACCTTAATTCTGCTTTGTGCCTTTTGTATTTAATTCCGATGCAATTTCTGTGTTTCATCGTCAATAAGAAGGTCCAAGGTATACTGTAAAAATGAAGTGAAGCATCGGATCTATAACTAGTGTCACAGGAATGGTTCAAAACATAGTCAGTAAGAAGAGTCAGATTTTTGTCCTTAAGTCATCATTGTGCCTTTTCTATTTAATTCCGATGCAATTTCTGTGTTTCATCGTCAATAAGATGGTCCAAGGGATACAGTAAACCTGAAGTGAAGCTTCGGAATCTATAGCTAGTGTCACAGGAATGCTTCAAAACATAGTCAGTAAGAAGAGTCAGTCTTCTTGTCCTTATGTCGGCATTGTGCCTTTTGTATTTAATTCCGATGCAATTTCTGTGTTTCATCGTCAATAAGAAGGTCCAAGGGATACAGCAAACCTGGAGTGAAGCATCGGAATCTATAACTAGTGTCACAGGAATGGTTCAAAGCATAGACAGTAAGAAGAGTCAGTCTTCTTGACCTTAATTCTGCTTTGTGCCTTTTGTATTTAATTCCGATGCAATTTCTGTGTTTCATCGTCAATAAGAAGGTCCAAGGTATACTGTAAAAATGAAGTGAAGCATCGGATCTATAACTAGTGTCACAGGAATGGTTCAAAACATAGTCAGTAAGAAGAGTCAGTCTTCTTGTACTAAAGTCGGCATTGTGCCTTTTCTATTTAATTCCGATGCAATTTCTGTGTTTCATCGTCAATAAGAAGGTCAGAGGGATACAATAAACCTGAAGTGAAGCATCGGAATCTATAACTAGTGTCACAGGAATGGTTCAAAGCAAAGTCAGTAAGAAGAGTCAGCTTCTTGTCCTTAAGTCGGCATTGTGCGTTTTGTATTTAATTCCGATGCAATTCCTGTGTTTCATCGTCAATAAGAAGGTCCAAGAGATACAGTAAACCTAGAGTGAAGCATCGGAATCTGTAACTAGTGTCAATGGAATGGTTCAAAAAATAGTCAGTAAGGAGAGTCAATCTTCTTGTACTTAAGTCGGCATTGTGCCTTTTGTATTTAATTCCGATGCAATTTCTGTGTTTCATCGTCAATAAGAAGGTCCAAGGGATATAGTAAACCTGGAGTGAAGCATCGGAATCTATAACTAGTGTCACAGGAATGGTTCAAAACATAGACAGTAAGAAGAGTCAGTCTTCTTGTACTTACGTCGACATTGTGCCTTTTCTATTTAATTCCGATGCAATTTCTGTGTTTCAACGTCAATAAGAAGGTCAGAGGGATACAATAAACCTGAAGTGAAGCATCGGAATCTATAACTAGTGTCACAGGAATGGTTCAAAACAAAGTCAGTAAGAAGCTTCAGTCTTCTTGTCCTTAAGTCGGCATTGTGCCTTTTGTATTTAATTCCGATGCAATATCTGTGTTTCATCGTCAATAAGATGGTCCAAGGGATACAGTAAACCTGAAGTGAAGCTTCGGAATCTATAGCTAGTGTCACAGGAATGCTTCAAAACATAGTCAGTAAGAAGAGTCAGTCTTCTTGTCCTTATGTCGGCATTGTGCCTTTTGTATTTAATTCCGATGCAATTTCTGTGTTTCATCGTCAATAAGAAGTTCCAAGGGATACAGCAAACCTGGAGTGAAGCATCGGAATCTATAACTAGTGTCACAGGAATGGTTCAAGGCATAGACAGTAAGAAGAGTCAGTCTTCTTGACCTTAATTCTGCTTTGTGCCTTTTGTATTTAATTCCGATGCAATTTCTGTGTTTCATCGTCAATAAGAAGGTCCAAGGTATACTGTAAAAATGAAGTGAAGCATCGGATCTATAACTAGTGTCACAGGAATGGTTCAAAACATAGTCAGTAAGAAGAGTCAGATTTTTGTCCTTAAGTCATCATTGTGCCTTTTCTATTTAATTCCGATGCAATTTCTGTGTTTCATCGTCAATAAGATGGTCCAAGGGATACAGTAAACCTGAAGTGAAGCTTCGGAATCTATAGCTAGTGTCACAGGAATGCTTCAAAACATAGTCAGTAAGAAGAGTCAGTCTTCTTGTCCTTATGTCGGCATTGTGCCTTTTGTATTTAATTCCGATGCAATTTCTGTGTTTCATCGTCAATAAGAAGGTCCAAGGGATACAGCAAACCTGGAGTGAAGCATCGGAATCTATAACTAGTGTCACAGGAATGGTTCAAAGCATAGACAGTAAGAAGAGTCAGTCTTCTTGACCTTAATTCTGCTTTGTGCCTTTTGTATTTAATTCCGATGCAATTTCTGTGTTTCATCGTCAATAAGAAGGTCCAAGGTATACTGTAAAAATGAAGTGAAGCATCGGATCTATAACTAGTGTCACAGGAATGGTTCAAAACATAGTCAGTAAGAAGAGTCAGATTTTTGTCCTTAAGTCATCATTGTGCCTTTTCTATTTAATTCCGATGCAATTTCTGTGTTTCATCGTCAATAAGAAGGTCAGAGGGATACAATAAACGTGATGTGAAGCATCGGAATCTATAACTAGTGTCACAGGAATGGTTCAAAGGAAAGTCAGTAAGAAGAGTCAGTCTTCTTGTCCTTAAGTCGGCATTGTGCTTTTTGTATTTAATTCCGATGCAATTTCTGTGTTTCATCGTCAATAAGAAGGTCCAAGGGATACAGTAAACATGGAGTGAAGCATCGGAATCTATAACTATTGTCAATGGAATGGTTCAAAACATAGTCAGTAAGAAGAGTCAGTCTTCTTGTACATAAGTCGGCATTGTGCTTTTTCTATTTAATTCCGATGCAATTTCTGTGTTTCATCGTCAATAAGAAGGTCCAAGGGATATAGTAAGCCTGGAGTGAAGCATCGGGATCTATAACTAGTGTCACAGGAATGGTTCAAAACATAGACAATAAGAAGAGTCAGTCTTCTTGTACTTACGTCGACATTGTGCCTTTTCTATTTAATTCCGATGCAATTTCTGTGTTTCATCGTCAATACGAAGGTCAGAGGGATACAATAAACCTGAAGTGAAGCATCGGAATCTATAACTAGTGTCACAGGAATAGTTCAAAACAAAGCAAGTAAGAAGAGTCAGTCTTCTTGTCCTTAAGTCGGCATTGTGCCTTTTGTATTTAATTCCGATGCAATTTCTGTGTTTCATCGTCAATAAGAATGTCCAAGGGATACAGTAAACCTGAAGTGAAGCTTCGGAATCTATAGCTGGTGTCACAGGAGTGGTTCAAAACATAGACAGTAAGAAGAGTCAGTCTTCTTGACCTTAATTCTGCTTTGTGCCTTTTGTATTTAATTCCGATGCAATTTGTGTGTTTCATCGTCAATAAGAAGGTCCAAGGTATACAGTAAAAATGAAGTGAAGCATCGGATCTATAACTAGTGTCACAGGAATGGTTCAAAACATAGTCAGTAAAAAGAGTCAGGTTTTTGTCCTTAAGTCGGCATTGTGCTTTTACTATTTAATTCTGATGCAATTTCTGTGTTTCATCGTCAATAAGAAGGTGCAAGGGATACAGTAAACCTGGAGTGAAGCATCGGAATTTATAACTAGTGTCACAGGAATGGATCAAAACATAGTCAGTAAGAAGAGTCAGACTTCTTGTACTTAAGTCGGCATTGTGCCTTTTTATTTAATTCCGATGCAATTTCTGTGTTTCATCGTCAATAAGAAGGTCAGAGGGATACAATAAACCTGAAGTGAAGCATCGGAATCTATAACTAGTGTCTTAGGAATGGTTCAAAGCAAAGTCAGTAAGAAGAGTCAGTCTTCTTGTCCTTAAGTCGGCATTGTGACTTTTGTATTTAATTCCGATGCAATTTCGGTGTTTCATCGTCAATAAGAAGGTCCAAGGGATTCAGTAAACATGGAGTGAAGCATCGGAATCTATAACTAGTGTCAATGGAATGGTTCAAAACATAGTCAGTAAGAAGAGTCAGTCTTCTTGTACTTACGTCGACATTGTGCCTTTTCTATTTAATTCCGATGCAATTTCTGTGTTTCATCGTCAATAAGAAGGTTAGAGGGATACAATAAACCTGAAGTGAAGCATCGGAATCTATAACTAGTGTCACAGGAATGGTTCAAAACATAGACAGTAAGAAGAGACAGACTTCCTGTACTTACGTCGACATTGTGCTTTTTCTATTTAATTCCGATGCAATTTCTGTGTTTCATCGTCAATAAGAAGGTCAGAGGGATACAGTAATACTGAAGTGGAGCGTCGGAATCTATAACTAGTGTCACAGGAATGGTTCAAAACAAGGCCAGTAAGAAGACTCAGTCTTCTTGTCCTTAAGTCGGCATTGTGCCTTTTGTATTTAATTCCGATGCAATTTCTGTGTTTCATCGTCAATAAGAAGGTCCAAGGGATACAGTAAACCTGGAGTGAAGCATCGGAATCTATAACTAGTGTCACAGGAATGGTTCAAAACATAGACAGTAAGAAGAGTCAGACTTCTTGTACTTAATTCTGCTTTGTGCATTTTGTATTTAATTCCAATGCAATTTCTGTGTTTCATCGTCAATTAGAAGGTCCAAGGGATACAGTAAACCTGAAGTGAAGCATCGGAATTTAAAACTAGTGTCACAGGAATGGTTAAAAGCATAGACAGTAGGAAGAGTCGGTCTTCATGTACTTAAGTCGGCATTGTGCCTTTTGCATTTAATTCCGCTGCATTTTCTGTGTATCATCGTCAATAAGAAGGTCCAAGGGATACAGTAAACCTGAAGTGAAGCATCGGAATCTATAACTAGTGTCACAGGAATGGTTCAAAACATAGACAGTAGGAAGAGTCAGTCTTCTTGTACTTAAGTCAGCATTGTGCCGTTTGTATTTAATTCCGATGCAATTTCTGTGTTTCATCGTCAATAAGAAGGTGCAAGGGATACAATAAACGTGGAGTGAAGCATCGGAATCTATAACTAGTGTCAATGGAATGGTTCAAAGCATAGTGAGTAAGAAGAGTCAATCTTCTTGTACTTAAGTCGGCATTGTGCCTTTTCTGTTTAATTTCGATGCAATTCCTGTGTTTCATCGTCAATAAGAAGGTCCAAGGGATATAGTAAACCTGGAGTGAAGCATCGGATTCTATAACTAGTGTCACAGGAATGGTTCAAAACATAGACAGTAAGAAGAGTCAGTCTTCTTGTACTTAATTCGGCTTTGTGCCTTTTGTATTTAATTTCGATGCAATTTCTGTGTTTCATCGTCAATAAGAAGGTCGAAGGGATACAGTAAACCTGAAGTGAAGCATCGGAGTCTATAACTAGTGTCACAGGACGGTTCAAAAATAGACAGTAAGATGAGTCAGTCTTCTTGAACTTAATTCTGCATTGTGCCTTTTGTATTTAATTCCGATGCAATTTCTGTAGTTCATCGTCAATAAGAAGGTCCAAGGGATGCAGTAAACCTGGAGTGAAGCATCGGAATCTATAACTAGTGTCACAGGTATGGTTCAAAACATAGTCAGTAAGAAGAGTCAGTCTTCTTGTACTTAAGTCGGCATTGTGCCTTTTCTATTTAATTCCGATGCAATTTCTGTGTTTCATCGCCAATAAGAAGGTCAGAGGGATACAATAAACCTGAAGTGAAGCATCGGAATCTATAACTAGTTTCACAGGAATGGTTCAAAGAAAACTCAGTAAGAAGAGCCAGCTTCTTCTCCTTAACTCGGCATTGTGCGTTTTGTATTTAATTCCGATGCAATTCCTGTGTTTCATCGTCAATAAGAAGGTCCAAGGGATACAGTAAACCTGGAGTGAAGCATCGGAATCTGTATCTAGTGTCAATGGAATGGTTCAAAACATAGTCAGTAAGGAGAGTCAGTCTTCTTGTACTTAAGTCGGCATTGTGCCTTTTCTATTTAATTCCGATGCAATTTCTGTGTTTCATCGTCAATAAGAAGGTCCAAGGGATATAGTAAACCTGGAGTGAAGCATCGGAATCTATAACTAGTGTCACAGGAATGGTTCAAAACAAAGACAGTAAGAAGAGTCAGTCTTCTTGTACTTACGTCGACATTGTGCCTTTTCTATTTAATTCCGATGCAATTTCTGTGTTTCATCGTGAATAAGAAGGTCAGAGGGATACAATAAACCTGAAGTGAAGCATCGGAATCTATAACTAGTGTCACAGGAATGGTTCAAAACAAAGTCAGTAAGAAGAATCAGTCTTCTTGTCCTTAAGTCGGCATTGTGCCTTTTGTATTTAATTCTGATGCAATTTCTGTGTTACATCGTCAATACGATGGTCCAAGGGATACAGTAAACCTGAAGTGAAGCTTCGGAATCTATAGCTAGTATCACAGGAATGCTTCAAAACATAGTCAGTAAGAAGAGTCAGTCTTCTTGTCCTTATGTCGGCATTGTGCCTTTTGTAATTAATTCCGATGCAATTTCTGTGTTTCATCGTCAACAAGAAGGTCCAAGGGATACAGTAAACCCGAAGTGAATCATCGGAATCTATAACTAGTGTCACAGGAATGGTTCAAACATAGGCAGTAAGAAGAGTCAGTCTTCTTGACCTTAATTCTGCTTTGTGCCTTTTGTATTTAATTCCGATGCAATTTCTGTGTTTCATCGTCAATAAGAAGGTCCAAGGTATACAGTAAAAATGAAGTGAAGCATCGGACCTATAACTAGTGTCACAGGAATGGTTCAAAACATAGTCAGTAAGAAGAGTCAGGTCTTTGTCCTTAAGTCGGCATTGTGCCTTTTCTATTTAATTCCGATGCAATTCCTGTGTTTCATCGTCAATAAGAAGGTGCAAGGGATACAGTAAACCTAGAGTGAAGCATCGGAATCTATAACTAGTGTCCCAGGAATGGCTCAAAACATGGTCAGTAAGAAGAGTCAGTCTTCTTGTACTTAAGTCGGCATTGTGCCTTTTGTATTTAATTCCGATGCAATTTCTGTGTTTCATCGTCAATAAGAAGGTCCAAGGGATACAGTGAACATGGAGTGAAGCATCGGAATCTATAACTAGTGTCAATGGAATGGTTCAAAACATAGTCAGTAAGAAGAGTCGGTCTTCTTGTACTTAAGTCGGCATTGTGCTTTTTCTATTTAATTCCGATGCAATTTCTGTGTTTCATCGTCAATAATAAGGGCCAAGGGATATAGTAAGCCTGGAGTGAAGCATCGGAATCTATAACTAGTGTCACAGGAATGGTTCAAAACATAGACAGTAAGAAGAGTCAGTCTTCTTGTACTTACGTCGACATTGTGCCTTTTCTATTTAATTCCGATGCAATTTCTGTGTTTCATCGTCAATAAGAAGGCCAGAGGGATACAATAAACCTGAAGTGAAGCATCGGAATCTATAACTAGTGTCACAGGAATGGTTCAAAACATAGACAGTAAGAAGAGTCAGACTTCTTGTACTTACGTCGACATTGTGCCTTTTCTATTTAATTCCGATGCAATTTCTGTGTTTCATCGTCAATAAGAAGGTCAGAGGGATACAATAAACCTGAAGTGAAGCATCTGAATCTATAGCTAGTGTCACAGGAATGGTTCAAAACATAGTCAGTAAGAAGAGTCAGTCTTCTTGTCCTTAAGTCGGCATTGAGCCTTTTGTAATTAATTCCGATGCAATTTCTGTGTTTCATCGTCAATAAGAAGGTGCAAGGGATACAGTAAACCTCGACTGAAGCATCGGAATCTATAATTAGTGTCACAGGAATGGTTCAAAACATAGTCAGTAAGAAGAGTCAGTCTTCTTGTACTTAAGTCGGCATTGTGCCTTTTGTAATTAATTCCGATGCAATTTCTGTGTTTCATCGTCAATAAGAAGGTCCAAGGGATACAGTAAACCTGAAGTGAAGCATCGTAATTTATAACTAGTGTCACAGGAAGGGTTCAAAACATAGTCAGTAAGGAGAGTCAGTCTTCTTGTACTTTAGTCGGCATTGTGCCTTTTGTATTTAATTCCGATGCAATTGCTGTGTTTCATCGTCAATAAGAAGGACTAAGGGATACAGTAAACCTGGAGTGAAGAATCGGAATCTATAACTAGTGTCACAGGGATGGTTCAAAACATAGACAGTAAGAAGAGTCAGCCTTGCTGTACTAAAGTCGGCATTGTGCATTTTCTATTTAATTCTGATGCAATTTCTGTGTTTCATCGTCAATAAGAAGGTCAGAGGGATACAGTAATCCTGAAGTGGAGCATCGGAAACTATAACTAGTGTCACAGGAACGGTTCAAAACAAGGTCATTAAGAAGACTCTGTCTTCTTGTCCTTAAGTCGGCTTTGTGCCTTTTCTATTTAATTCTGATGCGATTTCTGTGTTTCATCGTCAATAAGAAGGTCAGAGGGATAAAGTAAACCTGAAGTGAAGCATCGGAATCCATAACTAGTGTCACAGGAAGTGTTCAAAACATAGTCAGTAAGAAGAGTTAGTCTTCTTGTACTTAAGTCGGCATTGTGCCTTTTGTATTTAATTCCGATGCAATTTCTGTGTTTCATCGTCAATAAGAAGGTCCAAGGGATACAGTAAACCTGAAGTGAAGCATCGGAATTTATAACTAGTGTCACAGGAATGGTTCAAAGCATAGTCAGTAAGAAGAGTCAGTCTTCTTGTACTTAAGTCGGCATTGTGCCTTTTGAATTTAATTCCGATGCAATTTCTGTGTTTCATCGTCAATAAGAAGGACCAAGGGATACAGTAAACTTGGAGTGAAGCATCGGAATCTATAACTAGTGTCACAGGGATGGTTCAAAACATAGACAGTAAGAAGAGTCAGTCTTCTTGTACTTAAGTCGGCATTGTGCCTTTTCTATTTAATTTTGATGCGATTTCTGTGTTTCATCGTCAATAAGAAGGTCAGAGGGATACAGTAAACCTGAAGTGAAGCATCGGAATCCATAACTAGTGTCACAGGAATGGTTCAAAACATAGTCAGTAAGAAGAGTTAGTCTTCTTGTACTTAAGTCGGCATTGTGCCTTTTGTATTTAATTCCGATGCAATTTCTGTAGTTCATCGTCAATAAGAAGGTCCAAGGGATGCAGTAAACCTGGAGTGAAGCATCGGAATCTATAACTAGTGTCACAGGAATGGTTCAAAACATAGACAGTAAGAAGAGTCAGTCTTCTTGTCCTTACGTCGACATTGTGCCTTTTCTATTTAATTCCGATGCAATTTCTGTGTTTCAATGTCAATAAGAAGGTCAGAGGGATACAATAAACCTGAAGTGAAGCATCGGAATCTATAACTAGTGTCACAGGAATGGTTCAAAACAAAGTCAGTAAGAAGCTTCAGTCTTCTTGTCCTTAAGTCGGCATTGTGCCTTTTGTATTTAATTCCGATGCAATATCTGTGTTTCATCGTCAATAAGATGGTCCAAGGGATACAGTAAACCTGAAGTGAAGCTTCGGAATCCATAGCTAGTGTCACAGGAATGCTTCAAAACATAGTCAGTAAGAAGAGTCAGTCTTCTTGTCCTTATGTCGGCATTGTGCCTTTTGTATTTAATTCCGATGCAATTTCTGTGTTTCATCGTCAATAAGAAGTTCCAAGGAATACAGCAAACCTGGAGTGAAGCATCGGAATCTATAACTAGTGTCACAGGAATGGTTCAAAGCATAGACAGTAAGAAGAGTCAGTCTTCTTGACCTTAATTCTGCTTTGTGCCTTTTGTATTTAATTCCGATGCAATTTCTGTGTTTCATCGTCAATAAGAAGGTCCAAGGTATACTGTAAAAATGAAGTGAAGCATCGGATCTATAACTAGTGTCACAGGAATGGTTCAAAACATAGTCAGTAAGAAGAGTCAGATTTTTGTCCTTAAGTCATCATTGTGCATTTTCTATTTAATTCCGATGCAATTTCTGTGTTTCATCGTCAATACGATGGTCCAAGGGATACAGTAAACCTGAAGTGAAGCTTCGGAATCTATAGCTAGTGTCACAGGAATGCTTCAAAACATAGTCAGTAAGAAGAGTCAGTCTTCTTGTCCTTATGTCGGCATTGTGTCTTTTGTATTTAATTCCGATGCAATTTCTGTGTTTCATCGTCAATAAGAAGGTCCAAGGGATACAGCAAACCTGGAGTGAAGCATCGGAATCTATAACTAGTATCACAGGAATGGTTCAAAGCATAGACAGTAAGAAGAGTCAGTCTTCTTGACCTTAATTCTGCTTTGTGCCTTTTGTATTTAATTCCGATGCTATTTCTGTGTTTCATCGTCAATAAGAAGGTCCAAGGTATACTGTAAAAATGAAGTGAAGCATCGGATCTATAACTAGTGTCACAGGAATGGTTCAAAACATAGTCAGTAAGAAGAGTCAGATTTTTGTCCTTAAGTCATCATTGTGCCTTTTCTATTTAATTCCGATGCAATTTCTGTGTTTCAGCGTCAATAAGAAGGTCAGAGGGATACAATAAACGTGAAGTGAAGCATCGGAATCTATAACTAGTGTCACAGGAATGGTTCAAAGGAAAGTCAGTAAGAAGAGTCAGTCTTCTTGTCCTTAAGTCGGCATTGTGCTTTTTGTATTTAATTCCGATGCAATTTCTGTGTTTCATCGTCAATAAGAAGGTCCAAGGGATACAGTAAACATGGAGTGAAGCATCGGAATCTATAACTATTGTCAATGGAATGGTTCAAAACATAGTCAGTAAGAAGAGTCAGTCTTCTTGTACATAAGTCGGCATTGTGCTTTTTCTATTTAATTCCGATGCAATTTCTGTGTTTCATCGTCAATAAGAAGGTCCAAGGGATATAGTAAGCCTGGAGTGAAGTTTCGGAATCTATAACTAGTGTCACAGGAATGGTTCAAAACATAGACAATAAGAAGAGTCAGTCTTCTTGTACTTACGTCGACATTGTGCCTTTTCAATTTAATTCCGATGCAATTTCTGTGTTTCATCGTCAATACGAAGGTCAGAGGGATACAATAAACCTGAAGTGAAGCATCGGAATCTATAACTAGTGTCACAGGAATGGTTCAAAACAAAGCAAGTAAGAAGAGTCAGTCTTCTTGTCCTTAAGTCGGCATTGTGCCTTTTGTATTTAATTCCGATGCAATTTCTGTGTTTCATCGTCAATAAGAATGTCCAAGGGATGCAGTAAACCTGAAGTGAAGCTTCGGAATCTATAGCTGGTGTCACAGGAATGGTTCAAAACATAGACAGTAAGAAGAGTCAGTCTTCTTGACCTTAATTCTGCGTTGTGCCTTTTGTATTTAATTCCGATGCAATTTCTGTGTTTCATCGTCAATAAGAAGGTCCAAGGTATACAGTTAAAATGAAGTGAAGCATCGGATCTATAACTAGTGTCACAGGAATGGTTCAAAACATAGTCAGTAAAAAGAGTCAGGTTTTTGTCCTTAAGTCGGCATTGTGCTTTTTCTATTTAATTCTGATGCAATTTCTGTGTTTCATCGTCAATAAGAAGGTGCAAGGGATACAGTAAACCTGGAGTGAAGCATCGGAATTTATAACTAGTGTCACAGGAATGGTTCAAAACATAGTCAGTAAGAAGAGTCAGTCTTCTTGTACTTAAGTCGGCATTGTGCCTTTTTATTTAATTCCGATGCAATTTCTGTGTTTCATCGTCAATAAGATGGTCCAAGGGATACAGTAAACCTGAAGTGAAGCTTCGGAATCTATAGCTAGTGTCACAGGAATGCTTCAAAACATAGTCAGTAAGAAGAGTCAGTCTTCTTGTCCTTATGTCGGCATTGTGCCTTTTGTATTTAATTCCGATGCAATTTCTGTGTTTAATCGTCAATAAGAAGGTCCAAGGGATACAGCAAACCTGGAGTGAAGCATCGGAATCTATAACTAGTGTCACAGGAATGGTTCAAAGCATAGACAGTAAGAAGAGTCAGTCTTCTTGACCTTAATTCTGCTTTGTGCCTTTTGTATTTAATTCCGATGCAATTTCTGTGTTTCATCGTCAATAAGAAGGTCCAAGGTATACTGTAAAAATGAAGTGAAGCATCGGATCTATAACTAGTGTCACAGGAATGGTTCAAAACATAGTCAGTAAGAAGAGTCAGATTTTTGTCCTTAAGTCATCATTGTGCCTTTTCTATTTAATTCCGATGCTATTTCTGTGTTTCAGCGTCAATAAGAAGGTCAGAGGGATACAATAAACGTGAAGTGAAGCATCGGAATCTATAACTAGTGTCACAGGAATGGTTCAAAGGAAAGTCAGTAAGAAGAGTCAGTCTTCTTGTCCTTAAGTCGGCATTGTGCTTTTTGTATTTAATTCCGATGCAATTTCTGTGTTTCATCGTCAATAAGAAGGTCCAAGGGATACAGTAAACATGGAGTGAAGCATCGGAATCTATAACTATTGTCAATGGAATGGTTCAAAACATAGTCAGTAAGAAGAGTCAGTCTTCTTGTACATAAGTCGGCATTGTGCTTTTTCTATTTAATTCCGATGCAATTTCTGTGTTTCATCGTCAATAAGAAGGTCCAAGGGATATAGTAAGCCTGGAGTGAAGCATCGGAATCTATAACTAGTGTCACAGGAATGGTTCAAAACATAGACAATAAGAAGAGTCAGTCTTCTTGTACTTACGTCGACATTGTGCCTTTTCTATTTAATTCCGATGCAATTTCTGTGTTTCTTCGTCAATACGAAGGTCAGAGGGATACAATAAACCTGAAGTGAAGCATCGGAATCTATAACTAGTGTCACAGGAATGGTTCAAAGCAAAGCAAGTAAGAAGAGTCAGTCTTCTTGTCCTTAAGTCGGCATTGTGCCTTTTGTATTTAATTCCGATGCAATTTCTGTGTTTCATCGTCAATAAGAATGTCCAAGGGATGCAGTAAACCTGAAGTGAAGCTTCGGAATCTATAGCTGGTGTCACAGGAATGGTTCAAAACATAGACAGTAAGAAGAGTCAGTCTTCTTGACCTTAATTCTGCGTTGTGCCTTTTGTATTTAATTCCGATGCAATTTCTGTGTTTCATCGTCAATAAGAAGGTCCAAGGTATACAGTAAAGATGAAGTGAAGCATCGGATCTATAACTAGTGTCACAGGAATGGTTCAAAACATAGTCAGTAAGAAGAGTCAGTCTTCTTGTACTTAAGTCGGCATTGTGCCTTTTTATTTAATTCCGATGCAATTTCTGTGTTTCATCGTCAACAAGAAGGTCAGAGGGATACAATAAACCTGAAGTGAAGCATCGGAATCTATAACTAGTGTCTTAGGAATTCTTCAAAGCAAAGTCAGTAAGAAGGGTCAGTCTTCTTGTCCTTAAGTCGGCATTGTGCCTTTTGTATTTAATTCCGATGCAATTTCTGTGTTTCATCGTCAATAAGAAGGTCCAAGGGATTCAGTAAACATGGAGTGAAGCATCGGAATCTATAACTAGTGTCAATGGAATGGTTCAAAACATAGTCAGTAAGAAGAGTCAGTCTTCTTGTACTTAAGTCGGCATTGTGCTTTTTCTATTGAATTCCGATGCAATTTCTGTGTTTCATCGTCAATAAGAAGGTCCAAGGGATATAGTAAGCCTGGAGTGAAGCATCGGAATCTATAACTAGTGTCACAGGAATGATTCAAAACATAGACAGTAAGATGAGTCAGTCTTCTTGTACTTACGTCGACATTGTGCCTTTTCTATTTAATTCCGATGCAATTTCTGTGTTTCATCGTCAATAAGAAGGTTAGAGGGATACAATAAACCTGAAGTGAAGCATCGGAATCTATAACTAGTGTCACAGGAATGGTTCAAAACATAGACAGTAAGAAGAGACAGACTTCCTGTACTTACGTCGACATTGTGCTTTTTCTATTTAATTCCGATGCAATTTCTGTGTTTCATCGTCAATAAGAAGGTCAGAGGGATACAGTAATACTGAAGTGGAGCGTCGGAATCTATAACTAGTGTCACAGGAATGGTTCAAAACAAGGCCAGTAAGAAGACTCAGTCTTCTTGTCCTTAAGTCGGTATTGTGCCTTTTGTATTTAATTCCGATGCAATTTCTGTGTTTCATCGTCAATAAGAAGGTCCAAAGGATACAGTAAACCTGGAGTGATGCATCGGAATCTATAACTAGTGTCACAGGAATGGTTCAAAACATAGACAGTAAGAAGAGTCAGACTTGTTGTACTTAATTCTGCTTTGTGCATTTTGTATTTAATTCCGATGCAATTTCTGTGTTTCATCGTCTATTAGAAGGTCCAAGGGATACAGTAAACCTGAAGTGAAGCATCGGAATTTAAAACTAGTGTCACAGGAATGGTTAAAAGCATAGACAGTAGGAAGAGTCGGTCTTCATGTACTTAAGTCGGCATTGTGCCTTTTGCATTTAATTCCGCTGCATTTTCTGTGTTTCATCGTCAATAAGAAGGTCCAAGGGATACAGTAAACCTGAAGTGAAGCATCGGAATCTATAACTAGTGTCACAGGAATGGTTCAAAACATAGACAGTATTAAGAGTCAGTCTTCTTGTACTTAAGTCAGCATTGTGCCGTTTGTATTTAATTCCGATGCAATTTCTGTGTTTCATCGTCAATAAGAAGGTGCAAGGGATACAATAAACGTGGAGTGAAGCATCGGAATCTATAACTAGTGTCAATGGAATGGTTCAAAGCATAGTGAGTAAGAAGAGTCAATCTTCTTGTACTTAAGTCGGCATTGTGCCTTTTCTGTTTAATTTCGATGCAATTCCTGTGTTTCATCGTCAATAAGAAGGTCCAAGGGATATAGTAAACCTGGAGTGAAGCATCGGATTCTATAACTAGTGTCACAGGAATGGTTCAAAACATAGACAGTAAGAAGAGTCAGTCTTCTTGTACTTAATTCGGCTTTGTGCCTTTTGTATTTAATTCCGATGCAAGTTCTGTGTTTCATCGTCAATAAGAAGGTCCAAGGGATACAGTAAACCTGAAGTGAAGCATCGGAGTCTATAACTAGTGTCACAGGACTGGTTCAAAAATAGACAGTAAGATGAGTCAGTCTTCTTGAACTTAATTCTGCATTGTGCTATTTGTATTTAATTCCGATGCAATTTCTGTAGTTCATCGTCAATAAGAAGGTCCAAGGGATGCAGTAAACCTGGAGTGAAGCATCGGAATCTATAACTAGTGTCACAGGTATGGTTCAAAACATAGTCAGTAAGAAGAGTCAGTCTTCTTGTACTTAAGTCGGCATTGTGCCTTTTCTATTTAATTCCGATGCAATTTCTGTGTTTCATCGCCAATAAGAAGGTCAGAGGGATACAATAAACCTGAAGTGAAGCATCGGAATCTATAACTAGTTTCACAGGAATGGTTCAAAGAAAAGTCAGTAAGAAGAGTCAGCTTCTTGTCCTT
The DNA here is from genome assembly GCF_021461385.2 of Schistocerca piceifrons. Taxonomy (NCBI): domain Eukaryota; kingdom Metazoa; phylum Arthropoda; class Insecta; order Orthoptera; family Acrididae; genus Schistocerca; species Schistocerca piceifrons. The sequence goes on along the minus strand of NW_025727842.1, from coordinate 174,661 downwards.
AACTCGGCATTGTGCGTTTTGTATTTAATTCCGATGCAATTCGTGTGTTTCATCGTCAATAAGAAGGTCCAAGGGATACAGTAAACCTGGAGTGAAGCATCGGAATCTGTATCTAGTGTCAATGGAATGGTTCAAAACATAGTCAGTAAGGAGAGTCAGTCTTCTTGTACTTAAGTCGGCATTGTGCCTTTTCTATTTTATTCCGATGCAATTTCTGTGTTTCATCGTCAATAAGAAGGTCCAAGGGATATAGTAAACCTGGAGTGAAGCATCGGAATCTATAACTAGTGTCACAGGAATGGTTCAAAACAAAGACAGTAAGAAGAGTCAGTCTTCTTGTACTTACGTTGACATTGTGCCTTTTCTATTTAATTCCGATGCAATTTCTGTGTTTCATCGTTAATAAGAAGGTCAGAGGGATACAATAAACCTGAAGTGAAGCATCGGAATCTATAACTAGTGTCACAGGAATGGTTCAAAACAAAGTCAGTAAGAAGAATCAGTCTTCTTGTCCTTAAGTCGGCATTGTGCCTTTTGTATTTAATTCCGATGCAATTTCTGTGTTACATCGTCAATAAGATGGTCCAAGGGATACAGTAAACCTGAAGTGAAGCTTCGGAATCTATAGCTAGTATCACAGGAATGCTTCAAAACATAGTCAGTAAGAAGAGTCAGTCTTCTTGTCCTTATGTCGGCATTGTGCCTTTTGTAATTAATTCCGATGCAATTTCTGTGTTTCATCGTCAACAAGAAGGTCCAAGGGATACAGTAAACCCGAAGTGAAGCATCGGAATCTATAACTAGTGTCACAGGAATGGTTCAAAGCATAGGCAGTAAGAAGAGTCAGTCTTCTTGACCTTAATTCTGCTTTGTGCCTTTTGTATTTAATTCCGATGCAATTTTTGTGTTTCATCGTCAATAAGAAGGTCCAAGGTATACAGTAAAAATGAAGTGAAGCATCGGATCTATAACTAGTGTCACAGGAATGGTTCAAAGCATAGTCAGTAAGAAGAGTCAGTCTTCTTGTACTTAAGTCGGCATTGTGCCTTTTGAATTTAATTCCGATGCAATTTCTGTAGTTCATCGTCAATAAGAAGGTCCAAGGGATGCAGTAAACCTGGAGTGAAGCATCGGAATCTATAACTAGTGTCTCAGGAATGGTTCAAAGCATAGTCAGTAAGAAGAGTCAGTCTTCTTGTACTAAAGTCGGCATTGTGCCTTTTCTATTTAATTCCGATGCAATTTCTGTGTTTCATCGTCAATAAGAAGGTCAGAGGGATACAATAAACCTGAAGTGAAGCATCGGAATCTATAACTAGTGTCACAGGAATGGTTTAAAGCAAAGTCAGTAAGAAGAGTCAGCTTCTTGTCCTTAAGTCGGCATTGTGCGTTTTGTATTTAATTCCGATGCAATTCCTGTGTTTCATCGTCAATAAGAAGGTCCAAGGGATACAGTAAACCTAGAGTGAAGCATCGGAATCTGTAACTAGTGTCAATGGAATGGTTCAAAAAATAGTCAGTAAGGAGAGTCAATCTTCTTGTACTTAAGTCGGCATTGTGCCTTTACTGTTTAATTCCGATGCAATTTCTGTGTTTCATCGTCAATAAGAAGGTCCAAGGGATATAGTAAACCTGGAGTGAAGCATCGGAATCTATAACTAACGTCACAGGAATGGTTCAAAACATAGACAGTAAGAAGAGTCAGTCTTCTTGTACTTACGTCGACATTGTGCCTTTTCTATTTAATTCCGATGCAATTTCTGTGTTTCAACGTCAATAAGAAGGTCAGAGGGATACAATAAACCTGAAGTGAAGCATCGGAATCTATAACTAGTGTCACAGGAATGGTTCAAAACAAAGTCAGTAAGAAGCTTCAGTCTTCTTGTCCTTAAGTCGGCATTGTGCCTTTTGTATTTAATTCTGATGCAATATCTGTGTTTCATCGTCAATAAGATGGTCCAAGGGATACAGTAAACCTGAAGTGAAGCTTCGGAATCTATAGCTAGTGTCACAGGAATGCTTCAAAACATAGTCAGTAAGAAGAGTCAGTCTTCTTGTCCTTATGTCGGCATTGTGCCTTTTGTATTTAATTCCGATGCAATTTCTGTGTTTCATCGTCAATAAGAAGTTCCAAGGGATACAGCAAACCTGGAGTGAAGCATCGGAATCTATAACTAGTGTCACAGGAATGGTTCAAAGCATAGACAGTAAGAAGAGTCAGTCTTCTTGACCTTAATTCTGCTTTGTGCCTTTTGTATTTAATTCCGATGCAATTTCTGTGTTTCATCGTCAATAAGAAGGTCCAAGGTATACTGTAAAAATGAAGTGAAGCATCGGATCTATAACTAGTGTCACAGGAATGGTTCAAAACATAGTCAGTAAGAAGAGTCAGATTTTTGTCCTTAAGTCATCATTGTGCCTTTTCTATTTAATTCCGATGCAATTTCTGTGTTTCATCGTCAATAAGATGGTCCAAGGGATACAGTAAACCTGAAGTGAAGCTTCGGAATCTATAGCTAGTGTCACAGGAATGCTTCAAAACATAGTCAGTAAGAAGAGTCAGTCTCCTTGTCCTTATGTCGGCATTGTGCCTTTTGTATTTAATTCCGATGCAATTTCTGTGTTTCATCGACAATAAGAAGGTCCAAGCGATACAGCAAACCTGGAGTGAAGCATCGGAATCTATAACTAGTGTCACAGGAATGGTTCAAAGCATAGACAGTAAGAAGAGTCAGTCTTCTTGACCTTAATTCTGCTTTGTGCCTTTTGTATTTAATTCCGATGCAATTTCTGTGTTTCATCGTCAATAAGAAGGTCCAAGGTATACTGTAAAAATGAAGTGAAGCATCGGATCTATAACTAGTGTCACAGGAATGTTTAAAAACATAGTCAGTAAGAAGAGTCAGATTTTTGTCCTTAAGTCATCATTGTGCCTTTTCTATTTAATTCCGATGCAATTTCTGTGTTTCATCGTCAATAAGAAGGTCAGAGGGATACAATAAACGTGAAGTGAAGCATCGGAATCTATAACTAGTGTCACAGGAATGGTTCAAAGGAAAGTCAGTAAGAAGAGTCAGTCTTCTTGTCCTTAAGTCGGCATTGTGCTTTTTGTATTTAATTCCGATGCAATTTCTGTGTTTCATCGTCAATAAGAAGGTCCAAGGGATACAGTAAACATGGAGTGAAGCATCGGAATCTATAACTATTGTCAATGGAATGGTTCAAAACATAGTCAGTAAGAAGAGTCAGTCTTCTTGTACATAAGTCGGCATTGTGCTTTTTCTATTTAATTCCGATGCAATTTCTGTGTTTCATCGTCAATAAGAAGGTCCAAGGGATATAGTAAGCCTGGAGTGAAGCATCGGAATCTATAACTAGTGTCACAGGAATGGTTCAAAACATAGACAATAAGAAGAGTCAGTCTTCTTGTACTTACGTCGACATTGTGCCTTTTCTATTTAATTCCGATGCAATTTCTGTGTTTCATCGTCAATACGAAGGTCAGAGGGATACAATAAACCTGAAGTGAAGCATCGGAATCTATAACTAGTGTCACAGGAATGGTTCAAAACAAAGCAAGTAAGAAGAGTCAGTCTTCTTGTCCTTAAGTCGGCATTGTGCCTTTTGTATTTAATTCCGATGCAATTTCTGTGTTTCATCGTCAATAAGAATGTCCAAGGGATACAGTAAACCTGAAGTGAAGCTTCGGAATCTATAGCTGGTGTCACAGGAGTGGTTCAAAACATAGACAGTAAGAAGAGTCAGTCTTCTTGACCTTAATTCTGCTTTGTGCCTTTTGTATTTAATTCCGATGCAATTTCTGTGTTTCATCGTCAATAAGAAGGTCCAAGGTATACAGTAAAAATTAAGTGAAGCATCGGATCTATAACTAGTGTCACAGGAATGGTTCAAAACGTAGTCAGTAAAAAGAGTCAGGTTTTTGTCCTTAAGTCGGCATTGTGCTTTTTCTATTTAATTCTGATGCAATTTCTGTGTTTCATCGTCAATAAGAAGGTGCAAGGGATACAGTAAACCTGGAGTGAAGCATCGGAATTTATAACTAGTGTCACAGGAATGGTTCAAAACATAGTCAGTAAGAAGAGTCAGTCTTCTTGTACTTAAGTCGGCATTGTGCCTTTTTATTTAATTTTGATGGAATTTCTGTGTTTCATCGACAATAAGAAGGTCAGAGGGATACAATAAACCTGAAGTGAAGCATCGGAATCTATAACTAGTGTCTTAGGAATGGTTCAAAGCAAAGTCAGTAAGAAGAGTCAGTCTTCTTGTCCTTAAGTCGGCATTGTGCCTTTTGTATTTAATTCCGATGCAATTTCTGTGTTTCATCGTCAATAAGAAGGTCCAAGGGATTCAGTAAACATGGAGTGAAGCATCGGAATCTATAACTAGTGTCAATGGAATGGTTCAAAACATAGTCAGTAAGAAGAGTCAGTCTTCTTGTACTTAAGTCGGCATTGTGCTTTTTCTATTGAATTCCGATGCAATTTCTGTGTTTCATCGTCAATAAGAAGGTCCAAGGGATATAGTAAGCCTGGAGTGAAGCATCGGAATCTATAACTAGTGTCACAGGAATGATTCAAAACATAGACAGTAAGATGAGTCAGTCTTCTTGTACTTACGTCGACATTGTGCCTTTTCTATTTAATTCCGATGCAATTTCTGTGTGTCATCGTCAATAAGAAGGTTAGAGGGATACAATAAACCTGAAGTGAAGCATCGGAATCTATAACTAGTGTCACAGGAATGGTTCAAAACATAGACAGTAAGAAGAGACAGACTTCGTGTACTTACGTCGACATTGTGCTTTTTCTATTTAATTCCGATGCAATTTCTGTGTTTCATCGTCAATAAGAAGGTCAGAGGGATACAGTAATACTGAAGTGGAGCGTCGGAATCTATAACTAGTGTCACAGGAATGGATCAAAACAAGGCCAGTAAGAAGACTCAGTCTTCTTGTCCTTAAGTCGGCATTGTGCCTTTTGTATTTAATTCCGATGCAATTTCTGTGTTTCATCGTCAATAAGAAGGTCCAAGGGATACAGTAAACCTGGAGTGAAGCATCGGAATCTATAACTAGTGTCACAGGAATGGTTCAAAACATAGACAGTAAGAAGAGTCAGACTTCTTGTACTTAATTCTGCTTTGTGCATTTTGTATTTAATTCCGATGCAATTTCTGTGTTTCATCGTCAATTAGAAGGTCCAAGGGATACAGTAAACCTGAAGTGAAGCATCGGAATTTAAAACTAGTGTCACAGGAATGGTTAAAAGCATAGACAATAGGAAGAGTCGGTCTTCATGTACTTAAGTCGGCATTGTGCCTTTTGCATTTAATTCCGCTGCATTTTCTGTGTTTCATCGTCAATAAGAAGGTCCAAGGGATACAGTAAACCTGAAGTGAAGCATCGGAATCTATAACTAGTGTCACAGGAATGGTTCAAAACATAGACAGTAGGAAGAGTCAGTCTGCTTGTACTTAAGTCAGCATTGTGCCGTTTGTATTTAATTCCGATGCAATTTCTGTGTTTCATCGTCAATAAGAAGGTGCAAGGGATACAATAAACGTGGAGTGAAGCATCGGAATCTATAACTAGTGTCAATGGATTGGTTCAAAGCATAGTGAGTAAGAAGAGTCAATCTTCTTGTACTTAAGTCGGCATTGTGCCTTTTCTGTTTAATTTCGATGCAATTCCTGTGTTTCATCGTCAATAAGAAGGTCCAAGGGATATAGTAAACCTGGAGTGAAGCATCGGATTCTATAACTAGTGTCACAGGAATGGTTCAAAACATAGACAGTAAGAAGAGTCAGTCTTCTTGTACTTAATTCGGCTTTGTGCCTTTTGTATTTAATTCCGATGCAATTTGTGTGTTTCATCGTCATTAAGAAGGTCCAAGGGATACAGTAAACCTGAAGTGAAGCATCGGAGTCTATAACTAGTGTCACAGGACTGGTTCAAAAATAGACAGTAAGATGAGTCAGTCTTCTTGAACTTAATTCTGCATTGTGCCTTTTGTATTTAATTCCGATGCAATTTCTGTGTTTCATCGTCAATAAGAAGGTCCAAGGGATACAGTGAACATGGAGTGAAGCATCGGAATCTATAACTAGTGTCAATGGAATGGTTCAAAACATAGTCAGTAAGAAGAGACGGTCTTCTTGTACTTAAGTCGGCATTGTGCTTTTTCTATTTAATTCCGATGCAATTTCTGTGTTTCATCGTCAATAATAAGGGCCAAGGGATATAGTAAGCCTGGAGTGAAGCATCGGAATCTATAACTAGTGTCACAGGAATGGTTCAAAACATAGACAGTAAGAGGAGTCAGTTTTCTTGTACTTACGTCGACATTGTGCCTTTTCTATTTAATTCCGATGCAATTTCTGTGTTTCATCGTCAATAAGAAGGCCAGAGGGATACAATAAACCTAAAGTGAAGCATCGGAATCTATAACTAGTGTCACAGGAATGGTTCGAAACAAAGTAAGTAAGAAGAGTCAGTCTTCTTGTCCTTAAGTCGGCATTGTGCCTTTTGTATTTTATTCCGATGCAATTTCTGTGTTTCATCGTCAATAAGAAGGTCCAAGGGATACAGTAAACCTGAAGTGAAGCTTCGGAATCTATAGCTGGTGTCACAGGAATGCTTCAAAACATAGTCAGTAATAAGAGTCAGTCTTCTTGTCCTTATGTCGGCATTCTGCATTTTGTAATAAATTCCGATGCAATTTCTGTGTTTCATCGTCAATAAGAAGGTCCAAGGGATACAGTTAACCTGGAGTGAAGCATCGGAATCTATAACTAGTGTCACAGGAGTGGTTCAAAACATAGACAGTAAGAAGAGTCAGTCTTCTTGACCTTAATTCTGCTTTGTGCCTTTTGTATTTAATTCCGATGCAATTTCTGTGGTTCATCGTCAATAAGAAGGTCCAAGGTATACAGTAAGCCTGAAGTGAAGCATCGGATCTATAAATAGTGTCACAGGAATGGTTCAAAACATAGTCTGTAAGAAGAGTCAGGGTTTGTACTTAAGTCGGCATTGTGCCTTTTCTATTTAATTCCGATGCAATTTCTGTGTTTCATCGTCAATAAGAAGGTCCAAGGGATACAGTAAACCTGGAGTGAAGCATCGGAATCTATATCTAGTGTCAATGGAATGGTTCAAGGCATAGTCAGAAAGAGGAGTCAGTCTTCTTGTACTTAAGTCGGCATTGTGCCTTTTCTTTTAAATTCCGATGCAATTTCTGTGTTTCATCGTCAATAAGAAGGTCCAAGGGATATAGTAAAACTGGAGTGAAGCATCGGAATCTATAACTAGTGTCACAGGAATGGTTCAAAACATAGACAGTAAGAAGAGTCAGACTTCTTGTACTTACGTCGACATTGTGCCTTTTCTATTTAATTCCGATGCAATTTCTGTGTTTCATCGTCAATAAGAAGGTCAGAGGGATACAATAAACCTGAAGTGAAGCATCTGAATCTATAGCTAGTGTCACAGGAATGGTTCAAAATATAGTCAGTAAGAAGAGTCAGTCTTCTTGTCCTTAAGTCGGCATTGAGCCTTTTGTAATTAATTCCGATGCAATTTCTGTGTTTCATCGTCAATAAGAAGGTGCAAGGGATACAGTAAACCTCGACTGAATCATCGGAATCTATAATTAGTGTCACAGGAATGGTTCAAAACATAGTCAGTAAGAAGAGTCAGTCTTCTTGTACTTAAGTCGGCATTGTGCCTTTTGTAATTAATTCCGATGCAATTTCTGTGTTTCATCGTCAATAAGAAGGTCCAAGGGATACAGTAAACCTGAAGTGAAGCATCGTAATTTATAACTAGTGTCACAGGAAGGGTTCAAAACATAGTCAGTAAGGAGAGTCAGTCTTCTTGTACTTTAGTCGGCATTGTGCCTTTTGTATTTAATTCCGATGCAATTGCTGTGTTTCATCGTCAATAAGAAGGACTAAGGGATACAGTAAACCTGGAGTGAAGAATCGGAATCTATAACTAGTGTCACAGGGATGGTTCAAAACATAGACAGTAAGAAGAGTCAGCCTTGTTGCACTAAAGTCGGCATTGTGCATTTTCTATTTAATTCTGATGCAATTTCTGTGTTTCATCGTCAATAAGAAGGTCAGAGGGATACAGTAATCCTGAAGTGGAGCATCGGAAACTATAACTAGTGTCACAGGAACGGTTCAAAACAAGGTCATTAAGAAGACTCAGTCTTCTTGTCCTTAAGTCGGCTTTGTGCCTTTTCTATTTAATTCTGATGCGATTTCTGTGTTTCATCGTCAATAAGAAGGGCAGAGGGATAAAGTAAACCTGAAGTGAAGCATCGGAATCCATAACTAGTGTCACAGGAATTGTTCAAAACATAGTCAGTAAGAAGAGTTAATCTTCTTGTACTTAAGTCGGCATTGTGCCTTTTGTATTTAATTCCGATGCAATTTCTGTGTTTCATCGTCAATAAGAAGGTCCAAGGGATACAGTAAACCTGAAGTGAAGCATCGGTATTTATAACTAGTGTCACAGGAATGGTTCAAGGCATAGTCAGTAAGAAGAGTCAGTCTTCTTGTACTTAAGTCGGCATTGTGCCTTTTGAATTTAATTCCGATGCAATTTCTGTGTTTCATCGTCAATAAGAAGGACCAAGGGATACAGTAAACTTGGAGTGAAGCATCGGAATCTATAACTAGTGTCACAGGGATGGTTCAAAACATAGACAGTAAGAAGAGTCAGTCTTCTTGTACTTAAGTCGGCATTGTGCCTTTTCTATTTAATTCTGATGCGATTTCTGTGTTTCATCGTCAATAAGAGGGTCAGAGGGATACAGTAAAACTGAAGTGAAGCATCGGAATCCATAACTAGTGTCACAGGAATGGTTCAAAACATAGTCAGTAAGAAGAGTTAGTCTTCTTGTACTTAAGTCGGCATTGTGCCTTTTGTATTTAATTCCGATGCAATTTCTGTAGTTCATCGTCAATAAGAAGGTCCAAGGGATGCAGTAAACCTGGAGTGAAGCATCGGAATCTATAATTAGTGTCACAGGAATGGTTCAAAACATAGTCAGTAAGAAGAGTCAGTCTTCTTGTACTTAAGTCGGCATTGTGCCTTTTCTATTTAATTCCGATGCAATTTCTGTGTTTCATCGTCAATAAGAAGAACAGAGGGATACTATAAACCTGAAGTGAAGCATCGGAATCTATAACTAGTGTCACAGGAATGGTTCAAAGAAACGTCAGTAAGAAGAGTCAGCTTCTTGTCCTTAAGTCGGCATTGTGCGTTTTGTATTTAATTCCGATGCAATTCCTGTGTTTCATCGTCAAAAAGAAGGTCCAAGGGATACAGTAAACCTGGAGTGAAGCATCGGAATCTGTAACTAGTGTCAATGGAATGGTTTAAAACATAGTCAGTAAGGAGAGTCAGTCTTCTTGTACTTAAGTCGGCATTGTGCCTTTTCTATTTAATTCCGATGCAGTTTCTGTGTTTCATCGTCAATAAGAAGGTCCAAGGGATGTAGTAAACCTGGAGTGAAGCATCGGAATCTATAACTAGTGTCACAGGAATGGTTCAAAACATAGACAGTAAGAAGAGTCAGTCTTCTTGTACTTACGTCGACATTGTGCCTTTTCTATTTAATTCCGATGCAATTTCTGTGTTTCATCGTCAATAACAAGGTCAGAGGGATACAAAAAAACCTGAAGTGAAGCATCGGAATCTATAACTAGTGTCACAGGAATGGTTCAAAACAAAGTCAGTAAGAAGAGTCAGTCTTCTTGCCCTTAAGTCGGCATTGTGCCTTTTGAATTTAATTCCAATGCAATTTCTGTGTTTCTTCGTCAATATGATGGTCCAAGGGATACAGTGAACCTGAAGTGAAGCTTCGGAATCTATAGCTAGTGTCACAGGAATGCTTCAAACTTAGTCAGTAAGAAGAGTCAGTCTTCTTGTCCTTATGTCGGTATTGTGCCTTTTGTAATTAATTCCGATGCAATTTCTGTGTTTCATCGTCAATAAGAAGGTCCAAGGGATACAGTAAACCTGGAGTGAAGCATCGGAATCTATAACTAGTGTCACAGGAATGGTTCAAAGCATAGTCAGTAAGAAGAGTCAGTCTTCTTGTACTTAAGTCGGCATTGTGCCTTTTGAATTTAATTCCGATGCAATTTCTGTAGTTCATCGTCAATAAGAAGGTCCAAGGGATGCAGTAAACCTGGAGTGAAGCATCGGAATCTATAACTAGTGTCATAGGAATGGTTCAAAACATAGTCAGTAAGAGGAGTCAGTCTTCTTGTACTTAAGTCGGCATTGTGCCTTTTCTATTTAATTCCGATGCAATTTCTGTGTTTCATCGTCAATAAGAAGGTCAGAGGGATACAATACACCTGAAGTGAAGCATCGGAATCTATAACTAGTGTCACAGGAATGGTTCAAAACAAAGTCAGTAAGAAGAGTCAGCTTCTTGTCCTTAAGTCGGCATTGTGCGTTTTGTATTTAATTCCGATGCAATTCCTGTGTTTCATCGTCAATAAGAAGGTCCAAGGGATACAGTAAACCTAGAGTGAAGCATCGGAATCTGTAACTAGTGTCAATGGAATGGTTCAAAAAATAGTCAGTAAGGAGAGTCAATCTTCTTGTCCTTAAGTCGGCATTGTGCCTTTTGTATTTAATTCCGATGCAATATCTGTGTTTCATCGTCAATAAGATGGTCCAAGGGATACAGTAAACCTGAAGTGAAGCTTCGGAATCTATAGCTAGTGTCACAGGAATGCTTCAAAACATAGTCAGTAAGAAGAGTCAGTCTTCTTGTCCTTATGTCGGCATTGTGCCTTTTGTATTTAATTCCGATGCGATTTCTGTGTTTCATCGTCAATAAGAAGGTCCAATGTATACTGTAAAAATGAAGTGAAGCATCGGATCTATAACTAGTGTCACAGGAATGGTTCAAAATATAGTCAGTAAGAAGAGTCAGATTTTTGTCCTTAAGTCGGCATTGTGCCTTTTCTATTTAATTCCGATGCAATTTCTGTGTTTCATCGTCAATAAGAAGGTGCAAGGGATACAGTAAACTTGGAGTGAAGCATCGGAATTTATAACTAGTGTCACAGGAATGGTTCAAAACATAGTCAGTAAGAAGAGTCAGTCTTCTTGTACTTAAGTCGGCATTGTGCCTTTTTATTTAATTCCGATGCAATTTCTGTGTTTCATCATCAATAAGAAGGTCAGAGGGATACAATAAACCTGAAGTGAAGCATCGGAATCTATAACTAGTGTCACAGGAATGGTTCAAAGGAAAGTCAGTAAGAAGAGTCAGTCTTCTTGTCCTTAAGTCGGCATTGTGCTTTTTGTATTTAATTCCGATGCAATTTCTGTGTTTCATCGTCAATACGAAGGTCCAAGGGATACAGTAAACATGGAGTGAAGCATCGGAATCTATAACTATTGTCAATGGAATGGTTCAAAACATAGTCAGTAAGAAGAGTCAGTCTTCTTGTACTTAAGTCGGCATTGTGCTTTTTCTATTTAATTCCGATGCAATTTCTGTGTTTCATCGTCAATAAGAAGGTCCAAGGGATATAGTAAGCCTGGAGTGAAGCATCGGAATCTATAACTAGTGTCACAGGAATGGTTCAAAACATAGACAGTAAGAAGAGTCAGTCTTCTTGTACTTACGTCGACATTGTGCTTTTTCTATTTAATTCCGATGCAATTTCTGTGTTTCATCGTCAATAAGAAGGTCAGACGGATACAATAAACCTGAAGTGAAGCATCGGAATCTATAACTAGTGTCACAGGAATGTTTCAAAACAAAGCAAGTAAGAAGAGTCAGTCTTCTTGTCCTTAAGTCGGCATTGTGCCTTTTGTATTTAATTCCGATGCAATTTCTGTGTTTCATCGTCAATAACAATGTCCAAGGGATACGGTAAACCTGAAGTGAAGCTTCGGAATCTATAGCTGGTGTCACAGGAGTGGTTCAAAACATAGACAGTAAGAAGAGTCAGTCTTCTTGACCTTAATTCTGCTTTGTGCCTTTTGTATTTAATTCCGATGCAATTTCTGTGTTTCATCGTCAATAAGAAGGTCCAAGGTATACAGTAAAAATGAAGTGAAGCATCGGATCTATAACTAGTGTCACAGGAATGGTTCAAAACATAGTCAGTAAGAAGAGTCAGGTTTTTGTCCTTAAGTCGGCATTGTGCTTTTTCTATTTAATTCCGATGCAATTTCTGTGTTTCATCGTCAATAAGAAGGTGCAAGGGATACAGTAAACCTGGAGTGAAGCATCGGAATTTATAACTAGTGTCACAGGAATGGTTCAAAACATAGTCAGTAAGAAGAGTCAGTCTTCTTGTACATATGTCGGCATTGTGCCTTTTTATTTAATTCCGATGCAATTTCTGTGTTTCATCGTCAATAAGAAGGTCAGAGGGATACAATAAACCTGAAGTGAAGCATCGGAATCTATAACTAGTGTCACAGGAATGGTTCAAAGCAAAGTCAGTAAGAAGAGTCAGTCTTCTTGTCCTTAAGTCGGCATTGTGCCTTTTGTATTTAATTCCGATGCAATTTCTGTGTTTCATCGTCAATAAGAAGGTCCAAGGGATTCAGTAGACATGGAGTGAAGCATCGGAATCTATAACTAGTGTCAATGGAATGGTTCAAAACATAGTCAGTAAGAAGAGTCAGTCTTCTTGTACTTAAGTCGGCATTGTGCTTTTTCTATTGAATTCCGATGCAATTTCTGTGTTTCATCGTCAATAAGAAGGTCCAAGGGATTCAGTAAACATGGAGTGAAGCATCGGAATCAATAACTAGTGTCAATGAAATGGTTCAAAACATAGTCAGTAAGAAGAGTCAGTCTTCTTGTAGTTAAGTCGGCATTGTGCTTTTTCTATTGAATTCCGATGCAATTTCTGTGTTTCATCGTCAATAAGAAGGTCAGAGGGATACAATAAACCTGAAGTGAAGCATCGGAATCTATAACTAGTGTCACAGGAATGGTTCAAAGCAAAGTCAGTAAGAAGAGTCAGTCTTCTTGTACTTAAGTCGGCATTGTGCTTTTTCTATTGAATTCCGATGCAATTTCTGTGTTTCATCGTCAAAAAGAAGGTCCAAGGGATACAGTAAACCTGGAGTGAAGCATCGGAATCTGTAACTAGTGTCAATGGAATGATTTAAAACATAGTCAGTAAGGAGAGTCAGTCTTCTTGTACTTAAGTCGGCATTGTGCCTTTTCTATTTAATTCCGATGCAATTTCTGTGTTTCATCGTCAATAAGAAGGTGCAAGGGATACAGTAAACCTGGAGTGAGGCATCGGAATTTATAACTAGTGTCACAGGAATGGTTCAAAACAAAGTCAGTAAGAAGAGTCAGTCTTCTTGTCCTTAAGTCGGCATTGTGCCTTTTGAATTTAATTCCAATGCAATTTCTGTGTTTCTTCGTCAATATGATGGTCCAAGGGATACAGTGAACCTGAAGTGAAGCTTCGGAATCTATACCTAGTGTCACAGGAATGCTTCAAAACTTAGTCAGTAAGAAGAGTCAGTCTTCTTGTCCTTATGTCGGCATTGTGCCTTTTGTAATTAATTCCGATGCAATTTCTGTGTTTCATCGTCAATAAGAAGGTCCAAGGGATACAGTAAACCTGGAGTGAAGCATCGGAATCTATAACTAGTGTCACAGGAATGGTTCAAAGCATAGTCAGTAAGAAGAGTCAGTCTTCTTGTACTTAAGTCGGCATTGTGCCTTTTGAATTTAATTCCGATGCAATTTCTGTAGTTCATCGTCAATAAGAAGGTCCAAGGGATGCAGTAAACCTGGAGTGAAGCATCGGAATCTATAACTAGTGTCACAGGAATGATTCAAAACATAGTCAGTAAGAAGAGTCAGTCTTCTTGTACTTAAGTCGGCATTGTGCCTTTTCTATTTAATTCCGATGCAATTTCTGTGTTTCATCGTCAATAAGAAGGTCAGAGGGATACAATAAACCTGAAGTGAAGCATCGGAATCTATAACTAGTGTCACAGGAATGGTTCAAAACAAAGTCAGTAAGAAGAGTCAGCTTCTTGTCCTTAAGTCGGCATTGTGCGTTTTGTATTTAATTCCGATGCAATTCCTGTGTTTCATCGTCAATAAGAAGGTCCAAGGGATACAGTTAACCTAGAGTGAAGCATCGGAATCTGTAACTAGAGTCAATGGAATGGTTCAAAAAATAGTCAGTAAGGAGAGTCAATCTTCTTGTTCTTAAGTCGGCATTGTGCCTTTTCTATTTAATTCCGATGCAATTTCTGTGTTTCATCGTCAATAAGAAGGTCCAAGGGATATAGTAAACCTGGAGTGAAGCATCGGAATCTATAACTAGTGTCACAGGAATGGTTCAAAACAAAGTCAGTAAGAAGCTTCAGTCTTCTTGTCCTTAAGTCGGCATTGTGCCTTATGTATTTAATTCCGATGCAATATCTGTGTTTCATCGTCAATAAGATGGTCCAAGGGATACAGTAAACCTGAAGTGAAGCTTCGGAATCTATAGCTAGTGTCACAGGAATGCTTCAAAACATAGTCAGTAAGAAGAGTCAGTCTTCTTGTCCTTATGTCGGCATTGTGCCTTTTGTATTTAATTCCGATGCAATTTCTGTGTTTCATCGTCAATAAGAAGGTCCAAGGGTTACAGCAAACCTGGAGTGAAGCATCGGATTCTATAACTAGTGTCACAGGAATGGTTCAAAGCATAGACAGTAAGAAGAGTCAGTCTTCTTGACCTTAATTCTGCTTTGTGCCTTTTGTATTTAATTCCGATGCAATTTCTGTGTTTCATCGTCAATAAGAAGGTCCAAGGTATACTGTAAAAATGAAGTGAAGCATCGGATCTATAACTAGTGTCACAGGAATGGTTCAAAACATAATCAGTAAGAAGAGTCAGATTTTGGTCCTTAAGTCGGCATTGTGCCTTTTCTATTTAATTCCGATGCAATTTCTGTGTTTCATCGTCAATATGAAGGTGCAAGGGATACAGTAAACCTGGAGTGAAGCATCGGAATCTATAACTAGTGTCACAGGAATGGTTCAAAACATAGACAGTAAGAAGAGTCAGTCTTCTTGTACTTACGTCGACATTGTGCTTTTTCTATTTAATTCCGATGCAATTTCTGTGTTTCATCGTCAATAAGAAGGTCAGACGGATACAATAAACCTGAAGTGAAGCATCGGAATCTATAACTAGTGTCACAGGAATGGTTCAAAGGAAAGTCAGTAAGAAGAGTCAGTCTTCTTGTACTTAAGTCGGCATTGTGCCTTTTCTATTTAATTCCGATGCAATTTCTGTGTTTCATCGTCAATAAGAAGGTCCAAGGGATATAGTAAACCTGGAGTGAAGCATCGGAATCTATAACTAGTGTCACAGGAATGGTTCAAAACAAAGACAGTATGAAGAGTCAGTCTTCTTGTTTTTACGTCGACATTGTGCCTTTTCTATTTAATTCCGATGCAATTTCTGTGTTTCATCGTCAATAAGAAGGTCAGAGGGATACAATAATCCTGAAGTGAAGCATCGGAATCTATAACTAGTGTCACAGGAATGGTTCAAAACAAAGCAAGTAAGAAGAGTCAGTCTTCTTGTCCTTAAGTCGGCATTGTGCCTTTTGTATTTAATTCCGATGCAATTTCTGTGTTTCATCGTCAATAAGAATGTCCAAGGGATACAGTAAACCTGAAGTGAAGCTTCGGAATCTATAGCTGGTGTCACAGGAGTGGTTCAAAACATAGACAGTAAGAAGAGTCAGTCTTCTTGACCTTAATACTGCTTTGTGCCTTTTGTATTTAATTCCGATGCAATTTCTGTGTTTCATCGTCAATAAGAAGGTCCAAGGTATACAGTAAAAATGAAGTGAAGCATCGGATCCATAACTAGTGTCACAGGAATGGTTCAAAACATAGTCAGTAAGAAGAGTCAGGTTTTTGTCCTTAAGTCGGCATTGTGCTTTTTCTATTTAATTCCGATACAATTTCTGTGTTTCATCGTCAATAAGAAGGTGCAAGGGATACAGTAAACCTGGAGTGAAGCATCGGAATTTATAACTAGTGTCACAGGAATGGTTCAAAACATAGTCAGTAAGAAGAGTCAGTCTTCTTGTACTTACGACGGCAATGTGCCTTTTTATTTAATTCCGTTGCAATTTCTGTGTTTCATCGTCAATAAGAAGGTCAGACGGATACAATGAACCTGAAGTGAAGCATCGGAATCTATAACTAGTGTCAGAGGAATGGTTCAAAGCAAAGTCAGTAAGAAGAGTCAGTCTTCTTGTCCTTAGGTCGGCATTGTGCCCTTTGTATTTAATTCCGATGCAATTTCTGTGTTTCATCGTCAATAAGAAGGTCAGAGGGATACAATACACCTGAAGTGAAGCATCGGAATCTATAACTAGTGTCACAGGAATGGTTCAAAACAAAGTCAGTAAGAAGAGTCAGCTTCTTGTACTTAAGTCGGCATTGTGCTTTTTCTATTGAATTCCGATGCAATTTCTGTGTTTCATCGTCAATAAGAAGGTCCAAGGGATTCAGTAAACATGGAGTGAAGCATCGGAATCTATAACTAGTGTCAATGGAATGGTTCAAAACATAGTCTGTAAGAAGAGTCAGTCTTCTTGTACTTAAGTCGGCATTGTGCTTTTTCTATTGAATTCCGATGCAATTTCTGTGTTTCATCGTCAATAAGAAGGTGCAAGGGATACAGTAAACCTGGAGAGAAGCATCGGAATTTATAACTAGTGTCACAGGAATGGTCCAAAACATAGTCAGTAAGAAGAGTCAGTCTTCTTGTACTTAAGTCGGCATTGTGCCTTTTTATTTAATTTCGATGCAATTTCTGTGTTTCATCGTCAATAAGAAGGTCAGAGGGATACAATAAACCTGAAGTGAAGCATCGGAATCTATAACTAGTGTCACAGGAATGGTTCAAAGCAAAGTCAGTAAGAAGAGTCAGTCTTCTTGTCCTTAAGTCGGCATTGTGCCTTTTGTATTTAATTCCGATGCAATTTCTGTGTTTCATCGTCAATAAGAAGGTCCAAGGGATTCAGTAAACATGGAGTGAAGCATCGGAATCTATAACTAGTGTCACAGGAATGGTTCAAAACATAGACAGTAAGATGAGTCAGACTTCTTGTACTTACGTCGACATTGTGCCCTTTCTATTTAATTCCGATCCAATTTCTGTGTTTCATCGTCAATAAGATGGTCCAAGGGATACAGTAAACCTGAAGTGAAGCTTCGGAATCTATAGCTAGTGTCACAGGAATGCTTCAAAACATAGTCAGTAAGAAGAGTCAGTCTTCTTGTTCTTATGTCGGCATTGTGCCTTTTGTATTTAATTCCGATGCAATTTCTGTGTTTCATCGTCAATAAGAAGGTCCAAGGGTTACAGCAAACCTGGAGTGAAGCATCGGAATCTATAACTAATGTCACAGGAATGGTTCAAAGCATAGACAGTAAGAAGAGTCAGTCTTCTTGACCTTAATTCTGCTTTGTGCCTTTTGTATTTAATTCCGATGCAATTTCTGTGTTTCATCGTCAATAAGAAGGTCCAAGGTATACTGTAAAAATGAAGTGAAGCATCGGATCTATAACTAGTGTCACAGGAATGGTTCAAAACATAGTCAGTAAGAAGAGTCAGATTTTTGTCCTTAAGTCGGCATTGTGCCTTTTCTATTTAATTCCGATGCAATTTCTGTGCTTCATCGTCAATAAGAAGGTCCAAGGGATACAGTAAACCTGGAGTGAAGCATCGGAATCTATAACTAGTGTCACAGGAATGGTTCAAAGCATAGACAGTGAGAAGAGTCAGACTTCTTGTACTTAATTCTGCTTTGTGCATTTTGTATTTAATTCCGATGCAATTTCTGTGTTTCATCGTCAATAAGAATGTCCAAGGGATACAGTAAACCTGAAGTGAAGCATCGGAATTTATAACTAGTGTCACAGGAATGGTTAAAAGCATAGACAGTAGGAAGAGTCGGTCTTCATGTACTTAAGTCGGCATTGTGCCTTTTGCATTTAATTCCGCTGCATTTTCTGTGTTTCATCGTCAATAAGAAGGTTCAAGGGATACAGTAAACCTGAAGTGAAGCATCGGAATCTATAACTAGTGTCACAGGAATGGTTCAAAACATAGACAGTAGGAAGAGTCAGTCTTCTTGTACTTAAGTCAGCATTGTGCCGTTTGTATTTAATTCCGATGCAATTTCTGTGTTTCATCGTCAATAAGAAGGTGCAAGGGATACAGTAAACGTGGAGTGAAGCATCGGAATCTATAACTAGTGTCAATGGAATGGTTCAAAGCATAGTGAGTAAGAAGAGTCAATCTTCTTGTACTTAAGTCGGCATTGTGCCTTTTCTGTTCAATTTCGATGCAATTCCTGTGTTTCATCGTCAATAAGAAGGTCCAAGGGATATAGTAAACCTGGAGTGAAGCATCGGATTCTATAACTAGTGTCACAGGAATGGTTCAAAACATAGACAGTAAGGAGAGTCAGTCTTCTTGTACTTAAGTCGGCATTGTGCCTTTTCTATTTAATTCCGATGCAATTTCTGTGTTTCATCGTCAATAAGAAGGTCAGAGGGATACAATAAACCTGAAGTGAAGCATCGGAATCTATAACTAGTGTCACAGGAATGGTTCAAAGAAAAGTCAGTAAGAAGAGTCAGCTTCTTGTCCTTAACTCGGCATTGTGCGTTTTGTATTTAATTCCGATGCAATTCCTGTGTTTCATCGTCAATAAGAAGGTCCAAGGGATACAGTAAACCTGGAGTGAAGCATCGGAATCTGTAACTAGTGTCAATGGAATGGTTCAAAACATAGTCAGTAAGGAGAGTCAGTCTTCTTGTACTTAAGTCGGCATTGTGCCTTTTCTATTTAATTCCGATGCAATTTCTGTGTTTCATCGTCAATAAGAAGGTCCAAGGGATATAGTAAACCTGGAGTGAAGCATCGGAATCTATAACTAGTGTCACAGGAATGGTTCAAAACAAAGACAGTATGAAGAGTCAGTCTTCTTGTTTTTACGTCGACATTGTGCCTTTTCTATTTAATTCCGATGCAATTTCTGTGTTTCATCGTCAATAAGAAGGTCAGAGGGATACAATAAACCTGAAGTGAAGCATCGGAATCTATAACTAGTGTCACAGGAATGGTTCAAAACAAAGTCAGTAAGAAGAATCAGTCTTCTTGTCCTTAAGTCGGCATTGTGCCTTTTGTATTTAATTCCGATGCAATTTCTGTGTTACATGGTCAATAAGATGGTCCAAGGGACACAGTAAACCTGAAGTGAAGCTTCGGAATCTATAGCTAGTGTCACAGGAATGCTTCAAAACATAGTCAGTAAGAAGAGTCAGTCTTCTTGTCCTTATGTCGGCATTGTGCCTTTTGTAAGTAATTCCGATGCAATTTCTGTGTTTCATCGTCAATACGAAGGTCCAAGCGATACAGTAAACCCGGAGTGAAGCATCGGAATCTATAACTAGTGTCACAGGAATGGTTCAAAGCATAGGCAGTAAGAAGAGTCAGTCTTCTTGACCCTAATTCTGCTTTGTGCCTTTTGTATTTAATTCCGATGCAATTTCTGTGTTTCATCGTCAATAAGAAGGTCCAAGGTATACAGTAAAAATGAAGTGAAGCATCGGATCTATAACTAGTGTCACAGGAATGATTCAAAACATAGCCAGTAAGAAGAGTCAGGTTTTTGTCCTTAAGTCGGCATTGTGCCTTTTCTATTTAATTCCGATGCAATTCCTGTGTTTCATCGTCAATAAGAAGGTGCAAGGGATACAGTAAACCTGGAGTGAAGCATCGGAATCTATAACTAGTGTCCCAGGAATGGCTCAAAACATGGTCAGTAAGAAGAGTCAGTCTTCTTGTACTTAAGTCGGCATTGTGCCTTTTGTATTTAATTCCGGTGCAATTTCTGTGTTTCATCGTCAATAAGAAGGTCCAAGGGATACAGTGAACATGGAGTGAAGCATCGGAATCTATAACTAGTGTCAATGGAATGGTTCAAAACATAGTCAGTAAGAAGAGTCAGTCTTCTTGTACTTATGTCGGCATTGTGCCTTTTGTAAGTAATTCCGATGCAATTTCTGTGTTTCATCGTCAATACGAAGGTCCAAGCGATACAGTAAACCCGGAGTGAAGCATCGGAATCTATAACTAGTGTCACAGGAATGGTTCAAAGCATAGGCAGTAAGAAGAGTCAGTCTTCTTGACCCTAATTCTTCTTTGTGCCTTTTGTATTTAATTCCGATGCAATTTCTGTGTTTCATCGTCAATAAGAAGGTCCAAGGTATACAGTAAAAATGAAGTGAAGCATCGGATCTATAACTAGTGTCACAGGAATGATTCAAAACATAGCCAGTAAGAAGAGTCAGGTTTTTGTCCTTAAGTCGGCATTGTGCCTTTTCTATTTAATTCCGATGCAATTTCTGTGTTTCATCGTCAATAATAAGGGCCAAGGGATATAGTAAGCCTGGAGTGAAGCATCGGAATCTATAACTAGTGTCACAGGAATGGTTCAAAACATAGACAGTAAGAAGAGTCAGTCTTCTTGTACTTACGTCGACATTGTGCCTTTTCTATTTAATTCCGATGCAATTTCTGTGTTTCATCGTCAATAAGAAGGTCAGAGGGATACAATAAACCTGAAGTGAAGCATCGGAATCTATAACTAGTGTCACAGGAATAGTTCAAAACAAAGTAAGTAAGAAGAGTCAGTCTTCTTGTCCTTAAGTCGGCATTGTGCCTTTAGTATTTAATTCCGATGCAATTTCTGTGTTTCATCGTCAATAAGAAGGTCCAAGGGATACAGTAAACCTGAAGTGAAGCTTCGGAATCTATAGCTGGTGTCACAGGAATGCTTCAAAACATAGTCAGTAATAAGAGTCAGTCTTCTTGTCCTTATGTCGGCATTCTGCCTTTTGTAATTAATTCCGATGCAATTTCTGTGTTTCATCGTCAATAAGAAGGTCCAAGGGATACAGTAAACCTGGAGTGAAGCATCGGAATATATAACTAGTGTCACAGGAGTGGTTCAAAACATAGACAGTAAGAAGAGTCAGTCTTCTTGACCTTAATTCTGCTTTGTGCCTTTTGTATTTAATTCCGATGCAATTTCTGTGGTTCATCGTCAATAAGAAGGTCCAAGGTATACAGTAAGCCTGAAGTGAAGCATCGGATCTATAAATAGTGTCACAGGAATGGTTCAAAACATAGTCTGTAAGAAGAGTCAGGGTTTGTACTTAAGTCGGCATTGTGCCTTTTCTATTTAATTCCGATGCAATTTCTGTGTTTCATCGTCAATAAGAAGGTCCAAGGGATACAGCAAAACCTGGAGTGAAGCATCGGAATCTATAACTAGTGTCAATGGAATGGTTCAAGACATAGTCAGAAAGAGGAGTCAGTCTTCTTGTACTTAAGTCGGCATTGTGCCTTTTCTTTTAAATTCCGATGCAATTTCTGTGTTTCATCGTCAATAAGAAGGTCCAAGGGATATAGTAAAACTGGAGTGAAGCATCGGAATCTATAACTAGTGTCACAGGAATGGTTCAAAACATAGACAGTAAGAAGAGTCAGACTTCTTGTCCTTAAGTCGGCATTGAGCCTTTTGTAATTAATTCCGATGCAATTTCTGCGTTTCATCGTCAATAACAAGGTCCAAGGGATACAGTAAACCTCGACTGAAGCATCGGAATCTATAACTAGTGTCACAGGAATGGTTCAAAACATAGTCAGTAAGAAGAGTCAGTCTTCTTGTACTTAAGTCGGCATTGTGCCTTTTGTAATTAATTCCGATGCAATTTCTGTGTTTCATCGTCAATAAGAAGGTCCAAGGGATACAGTAAACCTGAAGTGAAGCATCGTAATTTATAACTAGTGTCAGAGGAAGGGTTCAAAACATAGTCAGTAAGGAGAGTCAGTCTTCTTGTACTTTAGTCGGCATTGTGCCTTTTGTATTTAATTCCGATGCAATTGCTGTGTTTCATCGTCAATAAGAAGGACTAAGGGATACAGTAAACCTGGAGTGAAGCATCGGAATCTATAACTAGTGTCACAGGGATGGTTCAAAACATAGACAGTAAGAAGAGTCAGCCTTGTTGTACTTAAGTCGGCATTGTGCATTTTCTATTTAATTCTGATGCAATTTCTGTGTTTCATCGTCAATAAGAAGGACCAAGTGATACAGTAATCCTGAAGTGGAGCATCGGAAACTATAACTAGTGTCACAGGAACGGTTCAAAGCAAGGTCATTAAGAAGACTCAGTCTTCTTGTCCTTAAGTCGGCTTTGTGCCTTTTCTATTTAATTCTGATGCGATTTCTGTGTTTTCATCGTCAATAAGAAGGACAGAGGGATAAAGTAAACCTGAAGTGAAGCATCGGAATCTATAACTAGTGTCACAGGAATGGTTCAAAGCATAGGCAGTAAGAAGAGTCAGTCTTCTTGACCCTAATTCTGCTTTGTGCCTTTTGTATTTAATTCCGATGCAATTTCTGTGTTTCATCGTCAATAAGAAGGTCCAAGGTATACAGTAAAAATGAAGTGAAGCATCGGATCTATAACTAGTGTCACAGGAATGGTTCAAAACATAGCCAGTAAGAAGAGTCAGGTTTTTGTCCTTAAGTCGGCATTGTGCCTTTTCTATTTAATTCCGATGCAATTCCTGTGTTTCATCGTCAATAAGAAGGTGCAAGGGATACAGTAAACCTGGAGTGAAGCATCGGAATCTATAACTAGTGTCCCAGGAATGGCTCAAAACATGGTCAGTAAGAAGAGTCAGTCTTCTTGTACTTAAGTCGGCATTGTGCCTTTTGTATTTAATTCCGGTGCAATTTCTGTGTTTCATCGTCAATAAGAAGGTCCAAGGGATACAGTGAACATGGAGTGAAGCATCGGAATCTATAACTAGTGTCAATGGAATGGTTCAAAACATAGTCAGTAAGAAGAGTCAGTCTTCTTGTACTTAAGTCGGCATTGTGCTTTTTCTATTTAATTCCGATGCAATTTCTGTTTTTCATCGTCAATAATAAGGGCCAAGGGATATAGTAAGCCTGGAGTGAAGCATCGGAATCTATAACTAGTGTCACAGGAATGGTTCAAAACATAGACAGTAAGAAGAGTCAGTCTTCTTGTACTTACGTCGACATTGTGCCTTTTCTATTTAATTCCGATGCAATTTCTGTGTTTCATCGTCAATAAGAAGGTCAGAGGGATACAATAAACCTGAAGTGAAGCATCGGAATCTATAACTAGTGTCACAGGAATAGTTCAAAACAAAGTAAGTAAGAAGAGTCAGTCTTCTTGTCCTTAAGTCGGCATTGTGCCTTTAGTATTTAATTCCGATGCAATTTCTGTGTTTCATCGTCAATAAGAAGGTCCAAGGGATACAGTAAACCTGAAGTGAAGCTTCGGAATCTATAGCTGGTGTCACAGGAATGCTTCAAAACATAGTCAGTAATAAGAGTCAGTCTTCTTGTCCTTATGTCGGCATTCTGCCTTTTGTAATTAATTCCGATGCAATTTCTGTGTTTCATCGTCAATAAGAAGGTCCAAGGGATACAGTAAACCTGGAGTGAAGCATCGGAATATATAACTAGTGTCACAGGAGTGGTTCAAAACATAGACAGTAAGAAGAGTCAGTCTTCTTGACCTTAATTCTGCTTTGTGCCTTTTGTATTTAATTCCGATGCAATTTCTGTGGTTCATCGTCAATAAGAAGGTCCAAGGTATACAGTAAGCCTGAAGTGAAGCATCGGATCTATAAATAGTGTCACAGGAATGGTTCAAAACATAGTCTGTAAGAAGAGTCAGGGTTTGTACTTATGTCGGCATTGTGCCTTTTCTATTTAATTCCGATGCAATTTCTGTGTTTCATCGTCAATAAGAAGGTCCAAGGGATACAGCAAAACCTGGAGTGAAGCATCGGAATCTATAACTAGTGTCAATGGAATGGTTCAAGACATAGTCAGAAAGAGGAGTCAGTCTTCTTGTACTTAAGTCGGCATTGTGCCTTTTCTTTTAAATTCCGATGCACTTTCTGTGTTTCATCGTCAATAAGAAGGTCCAAGGGATATAGTAAAACTGGAGTGAAGCATCGGAATCTATAACTAGTGTCACAGGAATGGTTCAAAACATAGACAGTAAGAAGAGTCAGACTTCTTGTACTTACGTCGACATTGTGCCTTTTCTATTTAATTCCGATGCAATTTCTGTGTTTCATCGTCAATAAGAAGGTCAGAGGGATACAATAAACCTGAAGTGAAGCATCTGAATCTATAGCTAGTGTCACAGGAATGGTTCAAAACATAGTCAGTAAGAAGAGTCAGTCTTCTTGTCCTTAAGTCGGCATTGAGCCTTTTGTAATTAATTCCGATGCAATTTCTGCGTTTCATCGTCAATAACAAGGTCCAAGGGATACAGTAAACCTCGACTGAAGCATCGGAATCTATAACTAGTGTCACAGGAATGGTTCAAATCATAGTCAGTAAGAAGAGTCAGTCTACTTGTACTTAAGTCGGCATTGTGCCTTTTGTAATTAATTCCGATGCAATTTCTGTGTTTCATCGTCAATAAGAAGGTCCAAGGGATACAGTAAACCTGAAGTGAAGCATCGTAATTTATAACTAGTGTCACAGGAAGGGTTCAAAACATAGTCAGTAAGGAGAGTCAGTCTTCTTGTACTTTAGTCGGCATTGTGCCTTTTGTATTTAATTCCGATGCAATTGCTGTGTTTCATCGTCAATAAGAAGGACTAAGGGATACAGTAAACCTGGAGTGAAGCATCGGAATCTATAACTAGTGTCACAGGGATGGTTCAAAACATAGACAGTAAGAAGAGTCAGCCTTGTTGTACTTAAGTCGGCATTGTGCATTTTCTATTTAATTCTGATGCAATTTCTGTGTTTCATCGTCAATAAGAAGGACCAAGGGATACAGTAATCCTGAAGTGGAGCATCGGAAACTATAACTAGTGTCACAGGAACGGTTCAAAGCAAGGTCATTAAGAAGACTCAGTCTTCTTGTCCTTAAGTCGGCTTTGTGCCTTTTCTATTTAATTCTGATGCGATTTCTGTGTTTCATCGTCAATAAGAAGGACAGAGGGACAAAGTAAACCTGAAGTGAAGCATCGGAATCCATAACTAGTGTCACAGGAATTGTTCAAAACATAGTCAGTAAGAAGAGTTAGTCTTCTTGTACTTAAGTCGGCATTGTGCCTTTTGTATTTAATTCCGATGCAATTTCTGTGTTTCATCGTCAATAAGAAGGTCCAAGGGATACAGTAAACCTGAAGTGAAGCATCGGAATTTATAACTAGTGTCACAGGAATGGTTCAAAGCAAAGTCAGTAAGAAGAATCAGTCTTCTTGTACTTAAGTCGGCATTGTGCCTTTTGAATTTAATTCCGATGCAATTTCTGTGTTTCATCGTCAATAAGAAGGACCAAGGGATACAGTAAACTTGGAGTGAAGCATCGGAATCTATAACTAGTGTCACAGGGATGGTTCAAAACATAGACAGTAAGAAGAGTCAGTCTTCTTGTACTTAAGTCGGCATTGTGCCTTCTCTATTTAATTCTGATGCGATTTCTGTGTTTCATCATCAATAAGAAGGTCAGAGGGATACAGTAAACCTGAAGTGAAGCATCGGAATCCATAACTAGTGTCACAGGAATGGTTCAAAACATAGTCAGTAAGAATAGTTAGTCTTCTTGTACTTAAGTCGGCATTGTGCCTTTTGTATTTAATTCCGATGCAATTTCTGTAGTTCATCGTCAATAAGAAGGTCCAAGGGATGCAGTAAACCTGGAGTGAAGCTTCGGAATCTATAACTAGTGTCACAGGAATGGTTCAAAACATAGTCAGTAAGAAGAGTCAGTCTTCTTGTACTTAAGTCGGCATTGTGCCTTTTCTATTTAATTCCGATGCAATTTCTGTGTTTCATCGTCAATAAGAAGAACAGAGGGATACTATAAACCTGAAGTGAAGCATCGGAATCTATAACTAGTGTCACAGGAATGGTTCAAAGAAAAGTCAGTAAGAAGAGTCAGCTTCTTGTCCTTAAGTCGGCATTGTGCGTTTTGTATTTAATTCTGATGCAATTCCTGTGTTTCATCGTCAATAAGAAGGTCCAAGGGATACAGTAAACCTGGAGTGAAGCATCGGAATCTGTAACTAGTGTCAATGGAATGGTTTAAAACATAGTCAGTAAGGAGAGTCAGTCTTCTTGTACTTAAGTCGGCATTGTGCCTTTTCTATTTAATTCCGATGCAGTTTCTGTGTTTCATCGTCAATAAGAAGGTCCAAGGGATGTAGTAAACCTGGAGTGAAGCATCGGAATCTATAACTAGTGTCACAGGAATGGTTCAAAACATAGACAGTAAGAAGAGTCAGTCTTCTTGTACTTACGTCGACATTGTGCCTTTTCTATTTAATTCCGATGCAATTTCTGTGTTTCATCGTCAATAAGAAGGTCAGAGGGATACAATAAACCTGAGGTGAAGCATCGGAATCTATAACTAGTGTCACAGGAATGGTTCAAAACAAAGTCAGTAAGAAGAGTCAGTCTTCTTGTCCTTAAGTCGGCATTGTGCCTTTTGAATTTAATTCCAATGCAATTTCTGTGTTTCTCCGTCAATATGATGGTCCAAGGGATACAGTAAACCTGAAGTGAAGCTTCGGAATCTATAGCTAGTGTCACAGGAATGCTTCAAATCTTAGTCAGTAAGAAGAGTCAGTCTTCTTGTCCTTATGTCGGCATTGTGCCTTTTGTAATTAATTCCGATGCAATTTCTGTGTTTCATCGTCAATAAGAAGGTCCAAGGGATACAGTAAACCTGGAGTGAAGCATCGGAATCTATAACTAGTGTCACAGGAATGGTTCAAAGCATAGACAGTAAGAAGAGTCAGTCTTCTTGACCTTAATTCCGCTTTGTGCCTTTTGTATTTAATTCCGATGCAATTTCTGTGTTTCATCGTCAATAAGAAGGTCCAAGGTATACAGTAAAAATGAAGTGAAGCATCGGATCTATAACTAGTGTCACAGGAATGGTTCAAAACTTAGTCAGTAAGAAGAGTCAGTCTTATTGTACTTAAGTCATCATTGTGCATTTCCTATTTAATTCTGATGCAATTTCTGCGTTTCATCGTCAATATGAAGGTCCAACCGATACAGTAAACCTCGACTGAAGCATCGGAATCTATAACTAGTGTCACAGGAATGGTTCAAAATATAGTCAGTAAGAAGAGTCAGTCTTCTTGTACTTAAGTCGGCATTGTGCCTTTTATTTTTAATTCCGATGCAATTTCTGTGTTTCATCGCCAATAAGAAGGTCAGAGGGACACAATAAACCTGAAGTGAAGCATCGGAATCTATAACTAGTGTCACAGGAATGGTTCAAAGCAAAGTCAGTAAGAAGAGTCAGTCTTCTTGTCCTTAAGTCGGCATTGTGCCTTTTGTATTTAATTCCGATGCTATTTCTGTGTTTCATCGTCAATAAGAAGGTCCAAGGGATACAGTAAACCTGAAGTGAAGCATCGGAATTTATAACTAGTGTCACAGGAATGGTTCAAAGCAAAGTCAGTAAGAAGAATCTGTCTTCTTGTACTTAAGTCGGCATTGTGCCTTTTGAATTTAATTCCGATGCAATTTCTGTGTTTCATCGTCAATAAGAAGGACCAAGGGATACAGTAAACTTGGAGTGAAGCATCGGAATCTATAACTAGTGTCACAGGGATGGTTCAAAACATAGACAGTAAGAAGAGTCAGTCTTCTTGTACTTAAGTCGGCATTGTGCCTTCTCTATTTAATTCTGATGCGATTTCTGTGTTTCATCGTCAATAAGAAGGTCAGAGGGATACAGTAAACCTGAAGTGAAGCATCGGAATCCATAACTAGTGTCACAGGAATGGTTCAAAACATAGTCAGTAAGAATAGTTAGTCTTCTTGTACTTAAGTCGGCATTGTGCCTTTTGTATTTAATTCCGATGCAATTTCTGTAGTTCATCGTCAATAAGAAGGTCCAAGGGATGCAGTAAACCTGGAGTGAAGCTTCGGAATCTATAACTAGTGTCACAGGAATGGTTCAAACATAGTCAGTAAGAAGAGTCAGTCTTCTTGTACTTAAGTCGGCATTGTGCCTTTTCTATTTAATTCCGATGCAATTTCTGTGTTTCATCGTCAATAAGAAGAACAGAGGGATACTATAAACCTGAAGTGAAGCATCGGAATCTATAACTAGTGTCACAGGAATGGTTCAAAGAAAAGTCAGTAAGAAGAGTCAGCTTCATGTCCTTAAGTCGGCATTGTGCGTTTTGTATTTAATTCTGATGCAATTCCTGTGTTTCATCGTCAATAAGAAGGTCCAAGGGATACAGTAAACCTGGAGTGAAGCATCGGAATCTGTAACTAGTGTCAATGGAATGGTTTAAAACATAGTCAGTAAGGAGAGTCAGTCTTCTTGTACTTAAGTCGGCATTGTGCCTTTTCTATTTAATTCCGATGCAGTTTCTGTGTTTCATCGTCAATAAGAAGGTCCAAGGGATGTAGTAAACCTGGAGTGAAGCATCGGAATCTATAACTAGTGTCACAGGAATGGTTCAAAACATAGACAGTAAGAAGAGTCAGTCTTCTTGTACTTACGTCGACATTGTGCCTTTTCTATTTAATTCCGATGCAATTTCTGTGTTTCATCGTCAATAAGAAGGTCAGAGGGATACAATAAACCTGAAGTGAAGCATCGGAATCTATAACTAGTGTCACAGGAATGGTTCAAAACAAAGTCAGTAAGAAGAGTCAGTCTTCTTGTCCTTAAGTCGGCATTGTGCCTTTTGAATTTAATTCCAATGCAATTTCTGTGTTTCTCCGTCAATATGATGGTCCAAGGGATACAGTAAACCTGAAGTGAAGCTTCGGAATCTATAGCTAGTGTCACAGGAATGCTTCAAATCTTAGTCAGTAAGAAGAGTCAGTCTTCTTGTCCTTATGTCGGCATTGTGCCTTTTGTAATTAATTCCGATGCAATTTCTGTGTTTCATCGTCAATAAGAAGGTCCAAGGGATACAGTAAACCTGGAGTGAAGCATCGGAATCTATAACTAGTGTCACAGGAATGGTTCAAAGCATAGACAGTAAGAAGAGTCAGTCTTCTTGACCTTAATTCCGCTTTGTGCCTTTTGTATTTAATTCCGATGCAATTTCTGTGTTTCATCGTCAATAAGAAGGTCCAAGGTATACAGTAAAAATGAAGTGAAGCATCGGATCTATAACTAGTGTCACAGGAATGGTTCAAAACATAGTCAGTAAGAAGAGTCAGTCTTATTGCACTTAAGTCATCATTGTGCATTTCCTATTTAATTCTGATGCAATTTCTGCGTTTCATCGTCAATATGAAGGTCCAACCGATACAGTAAACCTCGACTGAAGCATCGGAATCTATAACTAGTGTCACAGGAATGGTTCAAAATATAGTCAGTAAGAAGAGTCAGTCTTCTTGTACTTAAGTCGGCATTGTGCCTTTTCTATTTAATTCCGATGCAATTTCTGTGTTTCATCGCCAATAAGAAGGTCAGAGGGACACAATAAACCTGAAGTGAAGCATCGGAATCTATAACTAGTGTCACAGGAATGGTTCAAAGCAAAGTCAGTAAGAAGAGTCAGTCTTCTTGTCCTTAAGTCGGCATTGTGCCTTTTGTATTTAATTCCGATGCTATTTCTGTGTTTCATCGTCAATAAGAAGGTCCAAGGGATACAGTAAACATGGAGTGAAGCATCGGAATCTATAACTAGTGTCAATGGAATGGTTCAAAACATAGTCAGTAAGAAGAGTCAGTCTTCTTGTACTTAAGTCGGCATTGCCTCTTTTCTATTTAATTCCGATGCAATTTCTGTGTTTCATCGTCAATACGAAGGTCCAAGGGATATAGTAAACCTGGAGTGAAGCATCGGAATCTATAACTAGTGTCACAGGAATGGTTCAAAACATAGTCAGTAAGAAGAGTCAGTCTTCTTGTACTTAAGTCGGCATTGTGCCTTTTGTATTTAATTCCGAGGCAATTTCTGTGTTTCATCGCCAATAAGAAGGTCAGAGGGATACAATAAACCTGAAGTGAAGCGTCGGAATCTATAACTAGTGTCACAGGATTGGTACAAAACAAAGTCAGTAAAAAGAGTCAGTCTTCTTGTCCTTAAGTCGGCATTGTACTTTTTGTATTTAATTCCGATGCAATTTCTGTGTTTCATCGACAATACGAAGGTCCAATGGATACAGTAAACATGGAGTGAAGCATCGGAATCTATAACTAGTGTCAATGGAATGGTTCAAAGCATAGTCAGTAAGAAGAGTCAGTCTTCTTGTACTTAAGTCGGCATTGTGCCTTTTCCATTTAATTCCGATGCAATTTCTGTGTTTCATCGTCAAAAAGAAGGTCAGAGGGATATAGTAAAACTGGAGTGAAGCATCGGAATCTATAACTAGTGTCACAGGAATGGTTCAAAACATAGACAGTAAGAAGAGTCAGTCTTCTTGTACTTACGTCGACATTGTGCCTTTTCTATTTAATTCCGATGCATTTTCTGTGTTTCATCGTCAATAAGAAGGTCAGAGGGATACAATAAACCTGAAGTGAAGCTTCGGAATCTATAACTAGTGTCACAGGAATGGTTCAAAGCAAAGTCAGTAAGAAGAGTCAGTCTTCTTGTCCTTAAGTCGGCATTGTGGCTTTTGTATTTAATTCCGATGCTATTTCTGTGTTTCATCGTCAATAAGAAGGTCCAAGGGATACAGTAAACCTGAAGTGAAGCATCGGAATTTATAACTAGTGTCACAGGAATGGTTCAAAGCAAAGTCAGTAAGAAGAATCTGTCTTCTTGTACTTAAGTCGGCATTGTGCCTTTTGAATTTAATTCCGATGCAATTTCTGTGTTTCATCGTCAATAAGAAGGACCAAGGGATATAGTAAACTTGGAGTGAAGCATCGGAATCTATAACTAGTGTCACAGGGATGGTTCAAAACATAGACAGTAAGAAGAGTCAGTCTTCTTGTACTTAAGTCGGCATTGTGCCTTCTCTATTTAATTCTGATGCGATTTCTGTGTTTCATCGTCAATAAGAAGGTCAGAGGGATACAGTAAACCTGAAGTGAAGCATCGGAATCCATAACTAGTGTCACAGGAATGGTTCAAAACATAGTCAGTAAGAATAGTTAGTCTTCTTGTACTTAAGTCGGCATTGTGCCTTTTGTATTTAATTCCGATGCAATTTCTGTAGTTCATCGTCAATAAGAAGGTCCAAGGGATGCAGTAAACCTGGAGTGAAGCTTCGGAATCTATAACTAGTGTCACAGGAATGGTTCAAAACATAGTCAGTAAGAAGAGTCAGTCTTCTTGTACTTAAGTCGGCATTGTGCCTTTTCTATTTAATTCCGATGCAATTTCTGTGTTTCATCGTCAATAAGAAGAACAGAGGGATACTATAAACCTGAAGTGAAGCATCGGAATCTATAACTAGTGTCACAGGAATGGTTCAAAGAAAAGTCAGTAAGAAGAGTCAGCTTCATGTCCTTAAGTCGGCATTGTGCGTTTTGTATTTAATTCTGATGCAATTCCTGTGTTTCATCGTCAATAAGAAGGTCCAAGGGATACAGTAAACCTGGAGTGAAGCATCGGAATCTGTAACTAGTGTCAATGGAATGGTTTAAAACATAGTCAGTAAGGAGAGTCAGTCTCCTTGTACTTAAGTCGGCATTGTGCCTTTTCTATTTAATTCCGATGCAGTTTCTGTGTTTCATCGTCAATAAGAAGGTCCAAGGGATGTAGTAAACCTGGAGTGAAGCATCGGAATCTATAACTAGTGTCACAGGAATGGTTCAAAACATAGACAGTAAGAAGAGTCAGTCTTCTTGTACTTACGTCGACATTGTGCCTTTTCTATTTAATTCCGATGCAATTTCTGTGTTTCATCGTCAATAAGAAGGTCAGAGGGATACAATAAACCTGAAGTGAAGCATCGGAATCTATAACTAGTGTCACAGGAATGGTTCAAAACAAAGTCAGTAAGAAGAGTCAGTCTTCTTGTCCTTAAGTCGGCATTGTGCCTTTTGAATTTAATTCCAATGCAATTTCTGTGTTTCTCCGTCAATATGATGGTCCAAGGGATACAGTAAACCTGAAGTGAAGCTTCGGAATCTATAGCTAGTGTCACAGGAATGCTTCAAATCTTAGTCAGTAAGAAGAGTCAGTCTTCTTGTCCTTATGTCGGCATTGTGCCTTTTGTAATTAATTCCGATGCAATTTCTGTGTTTCATCGTCAATAAGAAGGTCCAAGGGATACAGTAAACCTGGAGTGAAGCATCGGAATCTATAACTAGTGTCACAGGAATGGTTCAAAGCATAGACAGTAAGAAGAGTCAGTCTTCTTGACCTTAATTCCGCTTTGTGCCTTTTGTATTTAATTCCGATGCAATTTCTGTGTTTCATCGTCAATAAGAAGGTCCAAGGTATACAGTAAAAATGAAGTGAAGCATCGGATCTATAACTAGTGTCA
Source organism: Schistocerca piceifrons (assembly GCF_021461385.2). Classification (NCBI taxonomy): domain Eukaryota; kingdom Metazoa; phylum Arthropoda; class Insecta; order Orthoptera; family Acrididae; genus Schistocerca; species Schistocerca piceifrons. The sequence goes on along the minus strand of NW_025727842.1, from coordinate 142,080 downwards.
CAGGAATGGTTCAAGACATAGTCAGTAAGAAGAGTCAGTCTTATTGTACTTAAGTCATCATTGTGCATTTCCTATTTAATTCTGATGCAATTTCTGCGTTTCATCGTCAATATGAAGGTCCAACCGATACAGTAAACCTCGACTGAAGCATCGGAATCTATAACTAGTGTCACAGGAATGGTTCAAAATATAGTCAGTAAGAAGAGTCAGTCTTCTTGTACTTAAGTCGGCATTGTGCCTTTTCTATTTAATTCCGATGCAATTTCTGTGTTTCATCGCCAATAAGAAGGTCAGAGGGACACAATAAACCTGAAGTGAAGCATCGGAATCTATAACTAGTGTCACAGGAATGGTTCAAAGCAAAGTCAGTAAGAAGAGTCAGTCTTCTTGTCCTTAAGTCGGCATTGTGCCTTTTGTATTTAATTCCGATGCTATTTCTGTGTTTCATCGTCAATAAGAAGGTCCAAGGGATACAGTAAACATGGAGTGAAGCATCGGAATCTATAACTAGTGTCAATGGAATGGTTCAAAACATAGTCAGTAAGAAGAGTCAGTCTTCTTGTACTTAAGTCGGCATTGCCTCTTTTCTATTTAATTCCGATGCAATTTCTGTGTTTCATCGTCAATACGAAGGTCCAAGGGATATAGTAAACCTGGAGTGAAGCATCGGAATCTATAACTAGTGTCACAGGAATGGTTCAAAACACAGTCAGTAAGAAGAGTCAGTCTTCTTGTACTTAAGTCGGCATTGTGCCTTTTGTATTTAATTCCGAGGCAATTTCTGTGTTTCATCGCCAATAAGAAGGTCAGAGGGATACAATAAACCTGAAGTGAAGCGTCGGAATCTATAACTAGTGTCACAGGATTGGTACAAAACAAAGTCAGTAAAAAGAGTCAGTCTTCTTGTCCTTAAGTCGGCATTGTACTTTTTGTATTTAATTCCGATGCAATTTCTGTGTTTCATCGACAATACGAAGGTCCAATGGATACAGTAAACATGGAGTGAAGCATCGGAATCTATAACTAGTGTCAATGGAATGGTTCAAAGCATAGTCAGTAAGAAGAGTCAGTCTTCTTGTACTTAAGTCGGCATTGTGCCTTTTCCATTTAATTCCGATGCAATTTCTGTGTTTCATCGTCAAAAAGAAGGTCAGAGGGATATAGTAAAACTGGAGTGAAGCATCGGAATCTATAACTAGTGTCACAGGAATGGTTCAAAACATAGACAGTAAGAAGAGTCAGTCTTCTTGTACTTACGTCGACATTGTGCCTTTTCTATTTAATTCCGATGCATTTTCTGTGTTTCATCGTCAATAAGAAGGTCAGAGGGATACAATAAACCTGAAGTGAAGCTTCGGAATCTATAACTGGTGTCACAGGAATGCTTCAATACTTAGTCTGTAAGAAGAGTCAGTCTTCTTGTCCTTATGTCGGCATTGTGGATTTTGTAATTAATTCCGATGCAATTTCTGTGTTTCATCGTCAATAAGAAGGTCCAAGGGATACAGTAAACCTGGAGTGAAGCATCGGAATCTATAACTAGTGTCACAGGAGTGGTTCAAAACATAGACAGTAAGAAGAGTCAGTCTTCTTGAATATAATTCTGCTTTGCGCATTTTGTAATTAATTCCGATGCAATATCTGTGTTTCATCGTCAGTAAGAAGGTCCAAGGTATACAGTAAGCCTGAAGAGAAGCATCGGATCTATAACTAGTGTCACAGGAATGGTTCAAAACATAGTCAGTAAGAAGAGTCAGGTTTTTGTACTTAAGTCGGCATTGTGCCTTTTCTATTTAATTCCGATGCAATTTCTGTGTTTTATCGTCAATAAGAAGGTCCAAGGGATACAGTAAACCTGGAGTGAAGCATCGGAATCTATAACTAGTGGCAATGGAATGGTTCAAGACATAGTCAGTAAGAGGAGTCAGTCTTCTTGTACTTAAGTCGGCATTGTGCCTTTTCTTTTTAATTCCGATGCAATTTCTGTGTTTCATCTTTAATTAGAAGGTCCAAGGGATACAGTAAAACTGGAGTGTAGCATCGGAATCTATAACTAGTGTCACAGGGATGGTTCAAAACATAGACAGTTAGAAGAGTCAGTCTTCTTGTACTTAAGTCGGCATTGTGCCTTTTCTATTTAATTCTGATGCGATTTCTGTGTTTCATCGTCAATAAGAAGGTCAGAGGGATACAGTAAACCTGAAGTGAAGCATCGGAATCCATAACTAGTGTCACAGGAATGGTTCAAAACATAGTCAGTAAGAAGAGTTAGTCTTCTTGTACTTAAGTCGGCATTGTGCCTTTTGTATTTAATTCCGATGCAATTTCTGTAGTTCATCGTCAATAAGAAGGTCCAAGGGAGGCAGTAAACCTGGAGTGAAGCATCGGAATCTATAACTAGTGTCACAGGAATGGTTCAAAACATAGACAGTAAGAAGAGTCAGTCTTCTTTTACTTACGTCGACATTGTGACTTTTCTATTTAATTCCGATGCAATTTCTGTGTTTCATCGTCAACAAGAAGGTCAGAGGAATACAATAAACCTGAAGTGAAGCATCGGAATCTATAACTAGTGTCACAGGAATGGTTCAAAACAAAGTCAGTAAGAAGAGTCAGTCTTCTTGTCCTTAAGTCGGCATTGTGCCTTTTGAATTTAATTCCAATGCAATTTCTGTGTTTCTTCGTCAATATGATGGTCCAAGGGATACAGTAAACCTGAAGTAAAGCTTCGGAATCTATAGCTAGTGGCACAGGAATGCTTCAAAACATAGTCAGTTAGAAGAGTCAGTCTTCTTGTCCTTATGTCGGCATTGTACCTTTTGTATTTAATTCCGATGCAATTTCTGTGTTTCATCGTCAATAAGAAGGTCCAAGGGATACAGTAAACCTGGAGTGAAGCATCGGAATCTATAACTAGTGTCACAGGAATGGTTCAAAGCATAGACAGTAAGAAGAGTGAGTCTTCTTGAACTTAATTCTGCTTTGTGCCTTTTGTATTTAATTCCGATGCAATTTCTGTGTTTCATCGTCAATAAGAAGGTCCAAGGTATAAAGTAAAAATGAAGTGAAGCATCGGATCTATAACTAGTGTCACAGGAATGGTTCAAAACATAGTCAGTAAGAAGACTCAGTCTTATTGTACTTAAGTCATCATTGTGCATTTTCTATTTAATTCTGATGCAATTTCTGCGTTTCATCGTCAATATGAAGGTCCAACCGATACAGTGAACCTCGACTGAAGCATCGGAATCTATAACTAGTGTCACAGGAATGGTTCAAAATATAGTTAGTAAGAAGAGTCAGTCTTCTTGTACTTAAGTCGGCATTGTGGCTTTTGTATTTAATTCCGATGCAATTTCTGTGTTTCATCGTCAATAAGAAGGTCCAAGGGATACAGTAAACATGGAGTGAAGCATCGGAATCTATAACTAGTGTCAATGGAATGGTTCAAAACATAGTCAGAAAGAAGAGTCAGTCTTCTTGTACTTAAGTGGGCATTGTGCCTTTTCTATTTAATTCCGATGCAATTTCTGTGTTTCATCGTCAATAAGAAGGTCCAAGGGATATAGTAAACCTGGAGTGAAGCATCGGAATCTATAACTAGTGTCACAGGAATTGTTCAAAACATAGTCAGTAAGAAGAGTCTGTCTTCTTGTACTTAAGTCGGCATTGTGCCTTTTGTATTTAATTCCGAGGCAATTTCTGTGTTTCATCGCCAATAAGAAGGTCAGAGCGATACAATAAACCTGAAGTGAAGAATCGGAATCTATAACTAGTGTCACAGGAATGGTACAAAACAAAGACAGTAAAAAGGGTCAGTCTTCTTGTCCTTAAGTCGGCATTGTACCTTTTGTATTTAATTCCGATGTAATTTCTGTGTTTCATCGTCAATAAGAAGGTCCAAGGGATACAGTAAACCTGAAGTGAAGCTTCGGAATCTATAGCTAGTGTCACAGGAATGCTTCAAAACATAGTCAGTAAGAAGAGTCAGTCTTCTTGTCCTTATGTCGGCATTGTGCCTTTTGTAATTAATTCCGATGCCATTTCTGTGTTTCATCGTCAATAAGAAGGACCAAGGGATACAGTAAACTTGGAGTGAAGCATCGGAATCTATAACTAGTGTCACAGGGATGGTTCAAACCATAGACAGTAAGAAGAGTCAGTCTTCTTGTACTTAAGTCGGCATTGTGCCTTTTCTATTTAATTCTGATGCGATTTCTGTGTTTCATCGTCAATAAGAAGGTCAGAGGGATACAGTAAACCTGAAGTGAAGCATCGGAATCCATAACTAGTGTCACAGGAATGGTTCAAAACATAGTCAGTAAGAAGAGTTAGTCTTCTTGTACTTAAGTCGGCATTGGCCTTTTGTATTTAATTCCGATGCAATTTCTGTAGTTCATTGTCAATAAGAAGCTCCAAGGGATGCAGTAAACCTGGAGTGAAGCATCGGAATCTATAACTAGTGTCACAGGAATGGTTAAAAGCATAGTCAGTAAGAAGAGTCAGTCTTCTTGTACTTATGTCGGCATTGTGCTTTTTCTATTTTATTCCGATGCTATTTCTGTGTTTCATCGTCAATAAGAAGGTCAGAGGGATACAATAAACCTGAAGTGAAGCATCGGAATCTATAACTAGTGTCACAGGAATGGTTCAAAACATAGTCAGTAAGAAGAGTCAGTCTTCTTGTCCTTAAGTCGGCATTGTGCCTTTTGTATTTAATTCCGATGCAATTTCTGTGTTTCATCGTCAATAAGAAGGTCCAAGGGATACAGTAAACCTGAAGTGAAGCTTCGGAATATATAGCTAGTGTAACAGGAATGCTTCAAATCATAGTCAGTAAGAAGAGTCAGTCTTCTTGTCCTTATGTCGGCATTGTGCCTTTTGTAATTAATTCCGATGCAATATCTGTGTTTCATCGTCAATAAGAAGGTCTAAGGGATACAGTAAACCTGGAGTGAAGCATCGGAAACTATAACTAGTGTCACAGGAATGGTTCAAAGCATAGTCAGTAAGAAGAGTCAATCTTGTTGTCCTTATGTCGGCATTGTGCCTTTTGTATTTAATTCCGATGCAATTTCTGTGTTTCATCGTCAATAAGAAGGTCCAAGGGATGCAGTAAACCAGGAGTGAAGCATCGGAATCTATAACTAGTGTCACAGAAATGGCTCAAAACATAGACAGTAAGAAGAGTCAGTCTGTTTGTACTTAAGTCATCATTGTGCATTTTCTATTTAATTCTGATGCAATTTCTGCGTTTCATCGTCAATATGAAGGTCCAACCGATACAGTAAACCTCGACTGAATCATCGGAATCTATAACTAGTGTCACAGGAATGGTTCAAAATATAGTCAGTAAGAAGAGTCAGTCTTCTTGTACTTAAGTCGGCATTGTGCCTTTTCTATTTAAGTCCGATGCAATTTCTGTGTTTCATCGCCAATACGAACGTCAGAGGGATACAATAAACCTGAAGTGAAGCATCGGAATCTATAACTAGTGTCACAGGAATGGTTCAAAGCAAAGTCAGTAAGAAGAGTCAGTCTTCTTGTCCTTAAGTCGGCATTGTGCCTTTTGTATTTAATTCCGATGCAATTTCTGTGTTTCATCGTCAATAAGAAGGTCCAAGGGATACAGTAAACATGGAGTGAAGCATCGGAATCTATAACTAGTGTCAATGGAATGGTTCAAAACATAGTCAGTAAGAAGAGTCAGTCTTCTTGTACTTAAGTCGGCATTGTCCCTTTTCTATTTAATTCCGATGCAATTTCTGTGTTTCATCGTCAATAAGAACGTCCAAGGGATATAGAAAACCTGGAGTGAAGCACCGGAATCTACAACTAGTGTCACAGGAATGGTTCAAAGCATAGTCAGTAAGAAGAGTCAGTCTTCTTGTACTTAAGTCGGCATTGTGCCTTTTGTATTTAATTCCGAGCCAATTTCTGTGTTTCATCGCCAATAAGAAGGTCAGAGGGATACAATAAACCTGAAGTGAAGCATCGGAATCTATTACTAGTGTCACAGGAATGGTACAAAACAAAGTCAGTAAAAAGAGTCAGTCTTCTTGTCCTTAAGTCGGCATTGTACCTTTTGTATTTAATTCCGATGCAATTTCTGTGTTTCATCGTCAATAAGAAGGTCCAAGGGATACAGTAAACATGGAGTAAAGCATCGGAATCTATAACTAGTGTCAATGGAATGGTTCAAAGCATAGTCAGTAAGAAGAGTCAGTCTTCTTGTACTTAAGTCGGCATTGTGCCTTTTCTATTTAATTCCGATGCAATTTCTGTGTTTCATCGTCAAAAAGAAGGTCCAAGGGATATAGTTAAACTGGAGTGAAGCATCGGAATCTATAACTAGTGTCACAGGAATGGTTCAAAACATAGACAGTAAGAAGAGTCTGTCTTCTTGTACCTACGTCGACATTGTGCCTTTTCTATTTAATTCCGATGCATTTTCTGTGTTTCATCGTCAATAAGAAGGTCAGAGGGATACAATAAACCTGAAGTGAAGCATCGGAATCTATAACTGGTGTCACAGGAATGCTTCAAAACATAGTCAGTAAGAAGAGTCAGTCTTCTTGTCCTTATGTGGGCATTGTGGCTTTTGTAATTAATTCCGATGCAATTTCTGTGTTTCATCGTCAATAAGAAGGTCCAAGGGATACAGTAAACCGGGAGTGAAGCATCGGAATCTATAACTAGTGTCACAAGAATGGTTCAAAACAAAGTCAGTAAGAAGAGTCAGTCTTCTTGACCTTAATTCTACTTTGTGCCTTTTGTATTTAATTCCGATGCAATTTCTGTGTTTCATCGTCAATAACAAGGTCCAAGGTATACAGTAAAAATGAAGTGAAGCATCGGATCTATAACTAGTGTCACAGGAATGGTTCAAAACATAGTCAGTAAGAAGAGTCAGTCTTATTGTACTTAAGTCATCATTGTGCATTTTCTATTTAATTCTGATGCAATTTTTGAGTTTCATCGTCATTATGAAGGTCCAACCGATACAGTAAACCTCGACTGAAGCATCGGAATCTATAACTAGTGTCACAGGAATGGTTCAAAATATAGTCAGTAAGAAGAGTCAGTCTTCTTGTACTTAAGTCGGCATTGTGCCTTTTCTATTTAATTCCGATGCAATTTCTGTGTTTCATCGCCAATAAGAAGGTCAGAGGGATACAATAAACCTGAAGTGAAGCATCGGAATCTATAACTAGTGTCACAGGAATGGTTCAAAGCAAAGTCAGTAAGAAGAGTCAGCCTTTTTGTCCTTATGTCGGCATTGTGCCTTTTGTATTTAATTCCGATGCAGTTTCTGTGTTTCATCGTCAATAAGAAGGTCCAAGGGATACAGTAAACATGGAGTGAAGCATCGGAATCTATAACTAGTGTCAATGGAATGGCTCAAAACATAGTCAGTAAGAAGAGTCAGTCTTCTTGTACTTAAGTCGGCATTGTGCCTTTTCTATTTAATTCCGATGCAATTTCTGTGTTTCATCGTCAATAAGAAGGTCCAAGGGATGCAGTAAACCTGGAGTGAAGCATCGGAATCTATAACTAGTGTCACAGGAATGGTTCAAAACATAGACAGTAAGAAGAGTCAGTCTTCTTGTACTTACGTCGACATTGTGCCTTTTCTATTTAATTCCGATGCAATTTCTGTGTTTCATCGTCAATAAGAAGGTCAGAGGGATACAATAAACCTGAAGTGAAGCATCGGAATCTATAACTAGTGTCACAGGAATGGTTCAAAACAAAGTCAGTAAGAAGAGTTAGTCTTCTTGTCCTTAAGTCGGCATTGTGCCTTTTGTATTTAATTCCGATGCAATTTCTGTGTTTCATCGTCAATAAGAAGGTCCAAGGGATACAGTAAACCTGAAGTGAAGCTTCGGAATCTATAGCTAGTGTCACAGGAATGCTTCAAAACATAGTCAGTAAGGAGAGTCAGTCTTCTTGTCCTTATGTCGGCATTGTGCCTTTTGTAATTAATTCCGATGCAATATCTGTGTTTCATCGTCAATAAGAAGGTCCAAGGGATACAGTAAAACTGGAGTGAAGCATCGGAAACTATAACTAGTGTCACAGGAATGGTTCAAAGCATAGTCAGTAAGAAGAGTCAGTCTTCTTGTACTTAAGTCGGCATTGTGCCTTTTGTATTTAATTCCGAGGCAATTTCTGTGTTTCATCGCCAATAAGAAGGTCAGAGGGATACAATAAACCTGAAGTGAAGCATCGGAATCTATAACTAGTGTCACAGGAATGGTACAAAACAAAGTCAGTAAAAAGAGTCAGTCTTCTTGTCCTTAAGTCGGCATTGTACCTTTTGTATTTAATTCCGATGCAATTTCTGTGTTTCATCGTCAATAAGAAGGTCCAAGGGATACAGTAAACATGGAGTGAAGCATCGGAATCTATAACTAGTGTCAATGGAATGGTTCAAAGCAAGGTCAGTAAGAAGAGTCAGTCTTCTTGTACTTAAGTCGGCATTGTGCCTTTTCTATTTAATTCCGATGCAATTTCTGTGTTTCATCGTCAAAAAGAAGGTCCAAGGGATATAGTTAAACTGGAGTGAAGCATCGGAATCTATAACTAGTGTCACAGGAATGGTACAAAACAAAGTCAGTAAAAAGAGTCAGTCTTCTTGTCCTTAAGTCGGCATTGTACCTTTTGTATTTAATTCCGATGCTATTTCTGTGTTTCATCGTCAATAAGAAGGTCCAAGGGATACAGTAAACATGGAGTGAAGCATCGGAATCTACAACTAGTGTCAATGGAATGGTTCAAACCATAGTCAGTAAGAAGAGTCAGTCTTCTTGTACTTAAGTCGGCATTGTGCTTTTTCTTTTTAATTCCGATGCAATTTCTGTGTTTCATCGTCAAAAAGAAGGTCCAAGGGATACAGTTAAACTGGAGTGAAGCATCGGAATCTATAACTAGTGTCACAGGAATGGTTCAAAACATAGACAGTAAGAAGAGTCAGTCTTCTTGTACTTACGTCGACATTGTGCCCTTTCTATTTAATTCCGATGCATTTTCTGTGTTTCATCGTCAATAAGAAGGTCAGAGGGATACAATAAACCTGAAGTGAAGCTTCGGAATCTATAACTGGTGTCACAGGAATGCTTCAAAACATAGTCAGTAAGAAGAGTCAGTCTTCTTGTCCTTATGTCGGCATTGTGCCTTTTGTATTTAATTCCGATGCAATTTCTGTGTTTCATCGTCAATAAGAAGGTTCAAGGGATGCAGTAAACCAGGAGTGAAGCATCGGAATCTATAACTAGTGTCACAGAAATGGCTCAAAACATAGACAGTAAGAAGAGTCAGTCTTTCTGTACTTAAGTCATCATTGTGCATTTTCTATTTAATTCTGATGCAATTTCTGCGTTTCATCGTCAATATGAAGGTCCAACCGATACAGTAAACCTCGACTGAATCATCGGAATCTATAACTAGTGTCACAGGAATGGTTCAAAATATAGTCAGTAAGAAGAGTCAGTCTTCTTGTACTTAAGTCGGCATTGTGCCTTTTCTATTTAAGTCCGATGCAATTTCTGTGTTTCATCGCCAATAAGAACGTCAGAGGGATACAATAAACCTGAAGTGAAGCATCGGAATCTATAACTAGTGTCACAGGAATGGTTCAAACTAAAGTCAGTAAGAAGAGTCAGTCTTCTTGTCCTTAAGTCGGCATTGTGCCTTTTGTATTTAATTCCGATGCAATTTCTGTGTTTCATCGTCAATAAGAAGGTCCAAGGGATACAGTAAACATGGAGTGAAGCATCGGAATCTATAACTAGTGTCAATGGAATGGTTCAAAACATAGTCAGTAAGAAGAGTCAGTCTTCTTGTACTTAAGTCGGCATTGTCCCTTTTCTATTTAATTCCGATGCAATTTCTGTGTTTCATCGTCAATAAGAACGTCCAAGGGATATAGAAAACCTGGAGTGAAGCATCGGAATCTATAACTAGTGTCACAGGAATGGTTCAAAACATAGTCAGTAAGAAGAGTCAGTCTTCTTGTACTTAAGTCGGCGTTGTGCCTTTTGTATTTAATTCCGATGCAATTTCTGTGTTTCATCGCCAATAAGATGGCCAGAGGGATACAATAAACCTGAAGTGAAGCATCGGAATCTATAACTAGTGTCACAGGAATGGTTCAAAGCAAAGTCAGTAAGAAGAGTCAGTCTTTTTGTCCTTATGTCGGCATTGTGCCTTATCTATTTCATTCCGATGCAATTTCTGTGTTTCATCGTCAATAAGAAGGTCCAAGGGATACAGTAAACATGGAGTGAAGCATCGGAATCTATAACTAGTGTCAATGGAATGGTTCAAAACATAGTCAGTAAGAAGAGTCAGTCTACTTGTACTTAAGTCGGCATTGTGCCTTTTGTATTTAATTCCGAGGCAATTTCTGTGTTTCATCGCCAATAAGGTCAGAGGGATACAATAAACCTGAAGTGAAGCATCGGAATCTATAACTAGTGTCACAGGAATGGTACAAAACAAAGTCAGTAAAAAGAGTCAGTCTTCTTGACCTTAAGTCGGCATTGTACCTTTTGTATTTAATTCCGATGCAATTTCTGTGTTTCATCGTCTATAAGAAGGTCCAAGGGATATAGTAAACCTGAAGTGAAGCTTCGGAATCTATAGCTAGTGTCACAGGAATGCTTCAAAACATAGTCAGTAAGAAGAGTCAGTCTTCTTGTCCTTATGTCGGCATTGTGCCTTTTGTAATTAATTCCGATGCAATTTCTGTGTTTCATCGTCAATAGGAAGGACCGAGGGATACAGTAAACTTGGAGTGAAGCATCGGAATCTATAACTAGTGTCACAGGGATGGTTCAAATCATAGACAGTAAGAAGAGTCAGTCTTCTTGTACTTAAGTCGGCATTGTGCCTTTTCTATTTAATTCTGATGCGATTTCTGTGTTTCATCGTCAATAAGAAGGTCAGAGGGATACAGTAAACCTGAAGTGAAGCATCGGAATCCATAACTAGTGTCACAGGAATGGTTCAAAACATAGTCAGTAAGAAGAGTTAGTCTTCCTGTACTTAAGTCGGCATTGTGCCTTTTGTATTTAATTCCGATGCAATTTCTGTAGTTCATCGTCAATAAGAAGGTCCAAGGGATGCAGTAAACCTGGAGTGAAGCATCGGAATCTATAACTAGTGTCACAGGAATGGTTCAAAACATAGTCAGTAAGAAGAGTCAGTCTTCTTGTACTTATGTCGGCATTGTGCCTTTTCAATTTTATTCCGATGCAATTTCTGTGTTTCATCGTTAATAAGAAGTTCCGAGGGATACAGTAAACCTGAAGTGAAGCATCGGAATCTATAACTAGTGTCACAGGAATGGTTCAAAGAAAAGTCAGTAAGAAGAGTCAGCTTCTTCACCTTAAGTCGGCATTGTGCGTTTTGTATTTAATTCCGATGCAATTCCTGTGTTTCATCGTCAATAAGAAGGTCCAAGGGATACAGTAAACCTGGAGTGAAGCATCGGAATCTGTAACTAGTGTCAATGGAATGGTTTAAAACATAGTCAGTAAGGAGAGTCAGTCTTCTTGTACTTAAGTCGGCATTGTGCCTTTTCTATTTAATTCCGATGCAATTTCTGTGTTTCATCGTCAATAAGAAGGTCCAAGGGATATAGTAAACCTCGAGTGAAGCATCGGAATCTATAACTAGTGTCACAGGAATGGTTCAAAACATAGACAGTAAGAAGAGTCAGTCTTCTTGTACTTACGTCGACATTGTGCCTTTTCTATTTAATTCCGATGCAATTTCTGTGTTTCATCGTCAATAAGAAGGTCAGAGGGATACAATAAACCTGAAGTGAAGCATCGGAATCTATAACTAGTGTCACAGGAATGGTTCAAAACAAAGTCAGTAAGAAGAGTCAGTCTTCTTGTGCTTAAGTCGGCATTGTGCCTTTTGTATTTAATTCCGATGCAATTTCTGTGTTTCATCGTCAATAAGAAGGTCCAAGGGATACAGTAAACCTGAAGTGAAGCTTCGGAATCTATAGCTAGTGTCACAGGAATGCTTCAAAACATAGTCAGTAAGAAGAGTCAGTCTTCTTGTCCTTATGTCGGCATTGTGCCTTTTGTAATTAATTCCGATGCAATATCTGTGTTTCATCGTCAATAAGAAGGTCCAAGGGATACAGTAAAACTGGAGTGAAGCATCGGAAACTATAACTAGTGTCACAGATATGGTTCAAAGCATAGTCAGTAAGAAGAGTCAGTCTTCTTGTACTTAAGTCGGCATTGTGCCTTTTGTATTTAATTCCGAGGCAATTTCTGTGTTTCATCGCCAATAAGAAGGTCAGAGGGATACAATAAACCTGAAGTGAAGCACCGGAATCTATAACTAGTGTCACAGGAATGGTACAAAACAAAGTCAGTAAAAAGAGTCAGTCTTCTTGTCCTTAAGTCGGCATTGTACCTTTTGTATTTAATTCCGATGCAATTTCTGTGTTTCATCGTCAATAAGAAGGTCCAAGGGATACAGTAAACATGGAGTGAAGCATCGGAATCTATAACTAGTGTCGATGGAATGGTTCAAAGCATAGTCAGTAAGAAGAGTCAGTCTTCTTGTACTTAAGTCGGCATTGTGCCTTTTGTATTTATTTCCGATGCAGTTTCTGTGTTTCATCGTCAAAAAGAAGGTCCAAGGGATATAGTTAAACTGGAGTGAAGCATCGGAATCTATAACTAGTGTCACAGAAATGGCTCAAAACATAGAGAGTAAGAAGAGTCAGTCTTTTTGTACTTAAGTCATCATTGTGCATTTTCTATTTAATTCTGATGCATTTTTTCTGCTTTTCATCGTCAATATGAAGGTCCATCCGATACAGTAAACCTCGACTGAATCATCGGAATCTATAACTAGTGTCACAGGAATGGTTCAAAATATAGTCAGTAAGAAGAGTCAGTCTTCTTGTACTTAAGTCGGCATTGTGCCTTTTCTATTTAATTCCGATGCAATTTCTGTGTTTCATCGCCAATAAGAAGGTCAGAGGGATACAATAAACCTGAAGTGAAGCATCGGAATCTATAACTAGTGTCACAGGAATGGTTCAAAGCAAAGTCAGTAAGAAGAGTCAGTCTTCTTGTCCTTAAGTCGGCATTGTGCCTTTTGTATTTAATTCCGATGCAATTTCTGTGTTTCATCGTCAATAAGATGGTCCAAGGGATACAGTAAACATGGAGTGAAGCATCGGAATCTATAACTAGTGTCAATGGAATGGTTCAAAACATAGTCAGTAAGAAGAGTCAGTCTTCTTGTACTTAAGTCGGCATTGTCCCTTTTCTATTTAATTCCGATGCAATTTCTGTGTTTCATCGTCAATAAGAACGTCCAAGGGATATAGAAAACCTGGAGTGAAGCATCGGAATATATAACTAGTGTCACAGGAATGGTTCAAAACATAGTCAGTAAGAAGAGTCAGTCTTCTTGTACTTAAGTCGGCATTGTGCCTTTTGTATTTAATTCCGAGGCAATTTCTGTGTTTCATCGCCAATAAGAAGGTCAGAGGGATACAATAAACCTGAAGTGAAGCATCGGAATCTATAACTAGTGTCACAGGAACGGTACAAAACAAAGTCAGTAAAAAGAGTCAGTCTTCTTGTCCTTAAGTCGGCATTGTACCTTTTGTATTTAATTCCGATGCAATTTCTGTGTTTCATCGTCAAAAAGAAGGTCCAAGGGATATAGTTAAACTGGAGTGAAGCATCGGAATCTATAACTAGTGTCACAGGAATGGTTCAAAACATAGACAGTAAGAAGAGTCAGTCTTCTTGTACTTACGTCGACATTGTGCCTTTTCTATTTAATTCCGATGCATTTTCTATGTTTCATCGTCAATAAGAAGGTCAGAGGGATACAATAAACCTGAAGTGAAGCTTCGGAATCTATAACTGGTGTCACAGGAATGCTTCAAAACATAGTCAGTAAGAAGAGTCAGTCTTCTTGTCCTTATGTCGGCATTGTGGCTTTTGTAATTAATTCCGATGCAATTTCTGTGTTTCATCGTCAATAAGAAGGTCCTAGGGATACAGTAAACCTGGAGTGAAGCATCGGAATCTATAACTAGTGTCACAGGAGTGGTTCAAAACATAGACAGTAAGAAGAGTCAGTCTTCTTGACCTTAATTCTGCTTTGTGCCTTTTGTATTTAATTCCGATGCAATTTCTGTGTTTCATCGTCAGTAAGAAGGTCAAAGGTATACAGTAAGCCTGAAGTGAAGCATCGGATCTATAACTAGTGTCACAGGAAGGGTTCAAAACATAGTCAGTAAGAAGAGTCAGGTTTTTGTACTTAAGTCGGCATTGTGCCTTTTCTATTTAATTCCGATGCAATTTCTGTGTTTCATCGTCAATAAGAAGGTCCAAGGGATACAGTAAACCTGGAGTGAAGCATCGGAATCTATAACTAGTGGCAATGGAATGGTTCAAGACATAGTCAGTAAGAGGAGTCAGTCTTCTTGTACTTAAGTCGGCATTGTGATTTTTCTTTTTAATTCCGATGCAAATTCTGTGTTTCATCTTCAATTAGAAGGTCCAAGGGATATAGTAAAACTGGAGTGTAGCATCGGAATCTATAAGTAGTGTCACAGGGATGGTTCAAAACATAGACAGTAAAAAGAGTCAGTCTTCTTGTCCTTAAGTCGGCATTGTACCTTTTGTATTTAATTCCGATGCAATTTCTGTGTTTCATCGTCAATAAGAAGGTCCAAGGGATACAGTAAACATGGAGTGAAGCATCGGAATCTATAACTAGTGTCAATGGAATGGTTCATAGCATAGTCAGTAAGAAGAGTCAGTCTTCTTGTACTTAAGTCGGCATTGTGCCTTTTCTATTTAATTCCGATGCAATTTCTGTGTTTCATCGTCAAAAAGAAGGTCCAAGGGATATAGTTAAACTGGAGTGAAGCATCGGAATCTATAACTAGTGTCACAGGAATGGTTCAAAACATAGACAGTAAGAAGAGTCAGTCTTCTTGTACTTACGTCGACATTGTGCCTTTTCTATTTAATTCCGATGCATTTTCTATGTTTCATCGTCAATAAGAAGGTCAGAGGGATACAATAAACCTGAAGTGAAGCTTCGGAATCTATAACTGGTGTCACAGGAATGCTTCAAAACATAGTCAGTAAGAAGAGTCAGTCTTCTTGTTCTTATGTCGGCATTGTGGCTTTTGTAATTAATTCCGATGCAATTTCTGTGTTTCATCGTCAATAAGAAGGTCCTAGGGATACAGTAAACCTGGAGTGAAGCATCGGAATCTATAACTAGTGTCACAGGAGTGGTTCAAAACATAGACAGTAAGAAGAGTCAGTCTTCTTGACCTTAATTCTGCTTTGTGCCTTTTGTATTTAATTCCGATGCAATTTCTGTGTGTCATCGTCAGTAAGAAGGTCAAAGGTATACAGTAAGCCTGAAGTGAAGCATCGGATCTATAACTAGTGTCACAGGAAGGGTTCAAAACATAGTCAGTAAGAAGAGTCAGGTTTTTGTACTTAAGTCGGCATTGTGCCTTTTCTATTTAATTCCGATGCAATTTCTGTGTTTCATCGTCAATAAGAAGGTCCAAGGGATACAGTAAACCTGGAGTGAAGGATCGGAATCTATAACTAGTGGCAATGGAATGGTTCAAGACATAGTCAGTAAGAGGAGTCAGTCTTCTTGTACTTAAATCGGCATTGAGATTTTTCTTTTTAATTCCGATGCAATTTCTGTGTTTCATCTTCAATTAGAAGGTCCAAGGGATATAGTAAAACTGGAGTGAAGTATCGGAATCTATAACTAGTGTCACAGGGATGGTTCAAAACATAGACAGTAAGAAGAGTCAGTCTTCTTGTACTTAAGTCGGCATTGTGCCTTTTCTATTTAATTCTGATGCGATTTCTGTGTTTCATCGTCAATAAGAAGGTCAGAGGGATACAGTAAACCTGAAGTGAAGCATCGGAATCCATAACTAGTGTCACAGGAATGGTTCAAAACATAGTCAGTAAGAAGAGTTAGTCTTCTTGTACTTAAGTCGGCATTGTGAATTTTGTATTTAATTCTGATGCAATTTCTGTAGTTCATCGTCAATAAGAAGGTCCAAGGGATGCAGTAAACCTGGAGTGAAGCATCGGAATCTATAACTAGTGTCACAGGAATGGTTCAAAACATAGACAGTAAGAAGAGTCAGTCTTCTTGTACTTACGTCGACATTGTGCCTTTTCTATTTAATTCCGATGCAATTTCTGTGTTTCATCGTCAATAAGAAGGTCAGAGGGATACAATAAACCTGAGGTGAAGCATCGGAATCTATAACTAGTGTCACAGGAATGGTTCAAAACAAAGTCAGTAAGAAGAGTCAGTCTTCTTGTCCTTAAGTCGGCATTGTGCCTTTTGAATTTAATTCCAATGCAATTTCTGTGTTTCTTCGTCAATATGATGGTCCAAGGGATACAGTAAACCTGAAGTGAAGCTTCGGAATCTATAGCTAGTGGCACAGGAATGCTTCAAACATAGTCAGTAAGAAGAGTCAGTCTTCTTGTCCTTATGTCGGCATTGTGCCTTTTGTAATTAATTCCGATGCAATTTCTGTGTTTCATCGTCAATAAGAAGGTCCAAGGGATACAGTAAACCTGGAGTGAAGCATCGGAATCTATAACAAGTGTCACAGGAATGGTTCAAAGCATAGACAGTAAGAAGAGTCAGTCTTCTTGACCTTAATTCTGCTTTGTGCCTTTTGTATATAATTCCGATGCAATTTCTGTGTTTCATCGTCAATAACAAGGACCAAGGTATACAGTAAAAATGAAGTGAAGCATCGGATCTATAACTAGTGTCACAGGAATGGTTCAAAACATAGTCAGTAAGAAGAGTCAGTCTTATTGTACTTAAGTCATCATTGTGCATTTTCTATTTAATTCTGATGCAATTTTTGCGTTTCATCGTCAATATGAAGGTCCAACCGATACAGTAAACCTCGACTGAAGCATCGGAATCTATAACTAGTGTCACTGGAATGGTTCAAAATATAGTCAGTAAGAAGAGTCAGTCTTCTTGTACTTAAGTCGGCATTGTGCCTTTTCTATTTAATTCCGATGCAATTTCTGTGTTTCATCGCCAATAAGAAGGTCAGAGGGATACAATAAACCTGAAGTGAAGCATCGGAATCTATAACTAGTGTCACAGGAATGGTTCAAAGCAAAGTCAGTAAAAAGAGTCAGTCTTTTTGTCCTCATGTCGGCATTGTGCCTTTTGTATTTAATTCCGATGCAATTTCTGTGTTTCATCGTCAATAAGTAGGTCCAAGGGATACAGTAAACCTCGACTGAAGCATCGGAATCTATAACTAGTGTCACTGGAATGGTTCAAAATATAGTCAGTAAGAAGAGTCAGTCTTCTTGTACTTAAGTCATCATTGTGCATTTTCTATTTAATTCTGATGCAATTTTTGCGTTTCATCGTCAATATGAAGGTCCAACCGATACAGTAAACCTCGACTGAAGCATCGGAATCTATAACTAGTGTCACTGGAATGGTTCAAAATATAGTCAGTAAGAAGAGTCAGTCTTCTTGTACTTAAGTCGGCATTGTGCCTTTTCTATTTAATTCCGATGCAATTTCTGTGTTTCATCGCCAATAAGAAGGTCAGAGGGATACAATAAACCTGAAGTGAAGCATCGGAATCTATAACTAGTGTCACAGGAATGGTTCAAAGCAAAGTCAGTAAAAAGAGTCAGTCTTTTTGTCCTCATGTCGGCATTGTGCCTTTTGTATTTAATTCCGATGCAATTTCTGTGTTTCATCGTCAATAAGTAGGTCCAAGGGATACAGTAAACCTCGACTGAAGCATCGGAATCTATAACTAGTGTCACTGGAATGGTTCAAAATATAGTCAGTAAGAAGAGTCAGTCTTCTTGTACTTAAGTCGGCATTGTGCCATTTGTATTTAATTCCGAGGCAATTTCTGTGTTTCATCGCCAATAAGAAGGTCAGAGGGATACAATAAACCTGAAGTGAAGCTTCGGAATCTATAACTGGTGTCACAGGAATGCTTCAAAACATAGTCAGTAAGAAGAGTCAGTCTTCTTGTCCTTATGTCGGCATTGTGGCTTTTGTAATTAATTCCGATGCAATTTCTGTGTTTCATCGTCAATAAGAATGTCCAAGGGATACAGTAAACCTGGAGTGAAGCATCGGAATCTATAACTAGTGTCACAGGAGTGGTTCAAAACATAGACAGTAAGAAGAGTCAGTCTTCTTGACCTTAATTCTGCTTTGTACCTTTTGTATTTAATTCCGATGCAATTTCTGTGTTTCATCGTCAGTAAGAAGGTCAAAGGTATACAGTAAGCCTGAAGTGAAGCATCGGATCTATAACTAGTGTCACAGGAAGGGTTCAAAAAATAGTCAGTAAGAAGAGTCAGGTTTTTGTACTTAAGTCGGCATTGTGCCTTTTCTATTTAATTCCGATGCAATTTCTGTGTTTCATCGTCATTAAGAAGGTCCAAGGGATACAGTAAACCTGGAGTGAAGCATCGGAATCTATAACTAGTGGCAATGGAATGGTTCAAGACATAGTCAGTAAGAGGAGTCAGTCTTCTTGTACTTAAGTCGGCATTGTGATTTTTCTTTTTAATTCCGATGCAATTTCTGTGTTTCATCTTCAATTAGAAGGTCCAAGGGATATAGTAAAACTGGAGTGTAGCATCGGAATCTATAACTAGTGTCACAGGGATGGTTCAAAACATAGACAGTAAGAAGAGTCAGTCTTCTTGTACTTAAGTCGGCATTGTGCCTTTTCTATTTAATTCTGATGCGATTTCTGTGTTTCATCGTCAATAAGAAGGTCAGAGGGATACAGTAAACCTGAAGTGAAGCATCGGAATCCATAACTAGTGTCACAGGAATGGTTCAAATCATAGTCAGTAAGAAGAGTTAGTCTTCTTGTACTTAAGTCGGCATTGTGAATTTTGTATTTAATTCTGATGCAATTTCTGTAGTTCATCGTCAATAAGAAGGTCCAAGGGATGCAGTAAACCTGGAGTGAAGCATCGGAATCTATAACTAGTGTCACAGGAATGGTTCAAAACATAGACAGTAAGAAGAGTCAGTCTTCTTGTACTTACGTCGACATTGTGCCTTTTCTATTTAATTCCGATGCAATTTCTGTGTTTCATCGTCAATAAGAAGGTCAGAGGGATACAATAAACCTGAAGTGAAGCATCGGAATCTATAACTAGTGTCACAGGAATGGTTCAAAACAAAGTCAGTAAGAAGAGTCAGTCGTCTTGTCCTTAAGTCGGCATTGTGCCTTTTGAATTTAATTCCAATGCAATTTCAGTGTTTCTTCGTCAATATGATGGTCCAAGGGATACAGTAAACCTGAAGTGAAGCTTCGGAATCTATAGCTAGTGGCACAGGAATGCTTCAAACATAGTCAGTAAGAAGAGTCAGTCTTCTTGTCCTTATGTCGGCATTGTGCCTTTTGTAATTAATTCCGATGCAATTTCTGTGTTTCATCGTCAATAAGAAGGTCCAAGGGATACAGTAAACCTGGAGTGAAGCATCGGAATCTATAACTAGTGTCACAGGAATGGTTCAAAGCATAGACAGTAAGAAGAGTCAGTCTTCTTGACCTTAATTCTGCTTTGTGCCTTTTGTATTTAATTCCGATGCAATTTCTGTGTTTCATCGTCAATAACAAGGTCCAAGGTATACAGTAAAAATGAAGTGAAGCTTCGGATCTATAACTAGTGTCACAGGAATGGTT
The DNA here is from genome assembly GCF_021461385.2 of Schistocerca piceifrons. Taxonomy (NCBI): domain Eukaryota; kingdom Metazoa; phylum Arthropoda; class Insecta; order Orthoptera; family Acrididae; genus Schistocerca; species Schistocerca piceifrons. Next base: position 122,306 of record NW_025727842.1, on the reverse strand, counting down.
CAAAACATAGTCAGTAAGAAGAGTCAGTCTTATTGTACTTAAGTCATCATTGTGCATTTTCTATTTAATCCTGATGCAATTTTTGCGTTTCATCGTCAATATGAAGGTCCAACCGATACAGTAAACCTCGACTGAAGCATCGGAATCTATAACTAGTGTCACTGGAATGGTTCAAAATATAAACAGTAAGAAGAGTCAGTCTTCTTGTACTTAAGTCGGCATTGTGCCTTTTCTATTTAATTCCGATGCAATTTCTGTGTTTCATCGCCAATAAGAAGGTCAGAGGGATACAATAAACCTGAAGTGAAGCATCGGAATCTATAACTAGTGTCACAGGAATGGTTCAATGCAAAGTCAGTAAGAAGAGTCAGTCTTTTTGTCCTCATGTCGGCATTGTGCCTTTTGTATTTAATTCCGATGCAATTTCTGTGTTTCATCGTCAATAAGTAGGTCCAAGGGATACAGTAAACATGGAGTGAAGCATCGGAATCTATAACTAGTGTCAATGGAATGGTTCAAAACATAGTCAGTAAGAAGAGTCAGTCTTCATGTACTTAAGTCGGCATTGTGCCTTTTCTATTTAATTCCGATGGAATATCAGTGTTTCATCGTCAATAAGAAGGTCCAAGGGATATAGTAACCCTGGAGTGAAGCATCGGAATCTATAACTAGTGTCACAGGAATTGTTCAAAACATAGTCAGTAAGAAGAGTCAGTCTACTTGTACTTAAGTCGGCATTGTGCCTTTTGTATTTAATTCCGAGGCAATTTCTGTGTTTCATCGCCAATAAGGTCAGAGGGATACAATAAACCTGAAGTGAAGCATCGGAATCTATAACTAGTGTCACAGGAATAGTACAAAACAAAGTCAGTAAAAAGAGTCAGTCTTCTTGTCCTTAAGTCGGCATTGTACCTTTTGTATTTAATTCCGATGCAATTTCTGTGTTTCATCGTCAATAAGAAGGTCCAAGGGATACAGTACACCTGAAGTGAAGCTTCGGAATCTATAGCTAGTGTCACAGGAATGCTTCAAAACATAGTCAGTAAGAAGAGTCAGTCTTCTTGTCCTTATGTCGGCATTGTGCCTTTTGTAAATAATTCCGATGATATTTCTGTGTTTCATCGTCAATAACAAGGTCTAAGGGATACAGTAAACCTGGAGTGAAGCATCGGAATCTATAACTAGTGTCAATGGAATATTTCAAAACTTAGACTGTAAGATGAGTCAGTCTTCTTGTACTTAAGTCGGCATTGTGCCTTTTTATTTAATTCCGATGCAATTTCTGTGTTTCATCGTCAATAAGAAGGTCAGAGGGATACAATAAACCTGAAGTGAAGCATCGGAACCTATAACTAGTGTCACAGGAATGGTTCAAAGCAAAGTCAGTAAAAAGAGTCAGTCTTTTTGTCCTCATGTCGGCATTGTGCCTTTTGTATTTAATTCCGATGCAATTTCTGTGTTTCATCGTCAATAAGTAGGTCCAAGGGATACAGTAAACCTCGACTGAAGCATCGGAATCTATAACTAGTGTCACTGGAATGGTTCAAAATATAGTCAGTAAGAAGAGTCAGTCTTCTTGTACTTAAGTCGGCATTGTGCCATTTGTATTTAATTCCGAGGCAATTTCTGTGTTTCATCGCCAATAAGAAGGTCAGAGGGATACAATAAACCTGAAGTGAAGCTTCGGAATCTATAACTGGTGTCACAGGAATGCTTCAAAACATAGTCAGTAAGAAGAGTCAGTCATCTTGTCCTTAAGTCGGCATTGTGCCATTTGTATTTAATTCCGATGCAATTTCTGTGTTTCATCGTCAATAATAAGGTCCAAGGGATACAGTAAAAATGGAGTGAAGCATCGGAATCTATAACTAGTGTCACAGGAATGGTTCAAAGCAAAGTCAGTAAGAAGAGTCAGTCTTCTTGTCCTTAAGTCGGCATTGTGCCTTTTGTATTTAATTCCGATGCAATTTCTGTGTTTCATCGTCAATAAGAAGGTCCAAGGGATACAGTAAGCATGGAGTGAAGCATCGGAATCTATAACTAGTGTCAATGGAATGGTTCAAAACATAGTCAGTAAGAAGAGTCAGTCTTCTTGTACTTAAGTCGGCATTGTCCCTTTTCTATTTAATTCCGATGCAATTTCTGTGTTTCATCGTCAATAAGAACGTCCAAGGGATATAGAAAACCTGGAGTGAAGCATCGGAATCTATAACTAGTGTCACAGGAATGGTTCATAACACAGTCAGTAAGAAGAGTCAGTCTTCTTGTACTTAAGTCGGCATTGTGCCTTTTGTATTTAATTCCGAGGCAATTTCTGTGTTTCATCGCCAATAAGAAGGTCAGAGGGATACAATAAACCTGAAGTGAAGCATCGGAATCTATAACTAGTGTCACAGGAACGGTACAAAACTAAGTCAGTAAAAATAGTCAGTCTTATTGTCCTTAAGTCGGCATTGTACCTTTTGTATTTAATTCCGATGCAATTTCTGTGTTTCATCGTCAATAAGAAGGTCCAAGGGATACAGTAAACATGGAGTGAAGCATCGGAATCTATAACTAGTGTCAATGGAATGGTTCATAGCATAGTCAGTAAGAAGAGTCAGTCTTCTTGTACTTAAGTCGGCATTGTGCCTTTTCTATTTAATTCCGATGCAATTTCTGTGTTTCATTGTCAAAAAGAAGGTCCAAGGGATATAGTTAAACTGGAGTGAAGCATCGGAATCTATAACTAGTGTCACAGGAATGGTTCAAAACATAGACAGTAAGAAGAGTCAGTCTTCTTGTACTTACGTCGACATTGTGCCTTTTCTATTTAATTCCGATGCATTTTCTATGTTTCATCGTCAATAAGAAGGTCAGAGGGATACAATAAACCTGAAGTGAAGCTTCGGAATCTATAACTGGTGTCACAGGAATGCTTCAAAACATAGTCAGTAAGAAGAGTCAGTCTTCTTGTCCTTATGTCGGCATTGTGGCTTTTGTAACTAATTCCGATGCAATTTCTGTGTTTCATCGTCAATAAGAAGGTCCAAGGGATACAGTAAACCTGGAGTGAAGCATCGGAATCTATAACTAGTGTCACAGGAGTGGTTCAAAGCATAGACAGTAAGAAGAGTCAGTCTTCTTGACCTTAATTCTGCTTTGTACCTTTCGTATTTAATTCCGATGCAATTTCTGTGTTTCATCGTCAGTAAGAAGGTCAAAGGTATACAGTAAGCCTGAAGTGAAGCATCGGATCTATAACTAGTGTCACAGGAAGGGTTCAAAACATAGTCAGTAAGAAGAGTCAGGTTTTTGTACTTAAGTCGGCATTGTGCCTTTTCTATTTAATTCCGATGCAATTTCTGTGTTTCATCGTCAATAAGAAGGTCCAAGGTATACAGTAAACCTGGAGTGAAGCATCGGAATCTATAACTAGTGGCAATGGAATGGTTCAAGACATAGTCAGTAAGAGGAGTCAGTCTTCTTGTACTTAAGTCAGCATTGTGATTTTTCTTTTTAATTCCGATGCAATTTCTGTGTTTCATCTTCAATTAGAAGGTCCAAGGGATATAGTAAAACTGGTGTGTAGCATCGGAATCTATAACTAGTGTCACAGGGATGGTTCAAAACATAGACAGTAAGAAGAGTCAGTCTTCTTGTACTTAAGTCGGCATTGTGCCTTTTCTATTTAATTCTGATGCGATTTCTGTGTTTCATCGTCAATAAGAAGGTCAGAGGGATACAGTAAACCTGAAGTGAAGCATCGGAATCCATAACTAGTGTCACAGGAATGGTTCAAATCATAGTCAGTAAGAAGAGTTAGTCTTCTTGTACTTAAGTCGGCATTGTGAATTTTGTATTTAATTCTGATGCAATTTCTGTAGTTCATCGTCAATAAGAAGGTCCAAGGGATGCAGTAAACCTGGAGTGAAGCATCGGAATCTATAACTAGTGTCACAGGAATGGTTCAAAACATAGACAGTAAGAAGAGTCAGTCTTCTTGTACTTACGTCGACATTGTGCCTTTTCCATTTAATTCCGATGCAATTTCTGTGTTTCATCGTCAATAAGAAGGTCAGAGGGATACAATAAACCTGAAGTGAAGCATCGGAATCTATAACTAGTGTCACAGGAATGGTTCAAAACAAAGTCAGTAAGAAGAGTCAGTCGTCTTGTCCTTAAGTCGGCATTGTGCCTTTTGAATTTAATTCCAATGCAATTTCAGTGTTTCTTCGTCAATATGATGGTCCAAGGGATACAGTAAACCTGAAGTGAAGCTTCGGAATCTATAGCTAGTGGCACAGGAATGCTTCAAACATAGTCAGTAAGAAGAGTCAGTCTTCTTGTCCTTATGTCGGCATTGTGCCTTTTGTAATTAATTCCGATGCAATTTCTGTGTTTCATCGTCAATAAGAAGGTCCAAGGGATACAGTAAACCTGGAGTGAAGCATCGGAATCTATAACTAGTGTCACAGGAATGGTTCAAAGCATAGACAGTAAGAAGAGTCAGTCTTCTTGACCTTAATTCTGCTTTGTGCCTTTTGTATTTAATTCCGATGCAATTTCTGTGTTTCATCGTCAATAACAAGGTCCAAGGTATACAGTAAAAATGAAGTGAAGCATCGGATCTATAACTAGTGTCACAGGAATGGTTCAAAACTTAGTCAGTAAGAAGAGTCAGTCTTATTGTACTTAAGTCATCATTGTGCATTTTCTATTTAATTCTGATGCAATTTTTGCGTTTCATCGTCAATATGAAGGTCCAACCGATACAGTAAACCTCGACTGAAGCATCGGAATCTATAACTAGTGTCACTGGAATGGTTCAAAATATAGTCAGTAAGAAGAGTCAGTCTTCTTGTACTTAAGTCGGCATTGTGCCTTTTCTATTTAATTCCGATGCAATTTCTGTGTTTCATCGCCAATAAGAAGGTCAGAGGGATACAATAAACCTGAAGTGGAGCATCGGAATCTATAACTAGTGTCACAGGAATGGTTCAAAGCAAAGTCAGTAAGAAGAGTCAGTCTTTTTGTCCTCATGTCGGCATTGTGCCCTTTTGTATTTAATTCCGATGCAATTTCTGTGTTTCATCGTCAATAAGTAGGTCCAAGGGATACAGTAAACATGGAGTGAAGCATCGGAATCTATAACTAGTGTCAATGGAATGGTTCAAAACATAGTCAGTAAGAAGAGTCAGTCTTCATGTACTTAAGTCGGCATTGTGCCTTTTCTATTTAATTCCGATGGAATTTCAGTGTTTCATCGTCAATAAGAAGGTCCAAGGGATATAGTAAACCTGGAGTGAAGCATCGGAATCTATAACTAGTGTCACAGGAATTGTTCAAAACATAGTCAGTAAGAAGAGTCAGTCTACTTGTACTTAAGTCGGCATTGTGCCTTTTGTATTTAATTCCGAGGCAATTTCTGTGTTTCATCGCCAATAAGGTCAGAGGGATACAATAAACCTGAAGTGAAGCATCGGAATCTATAACTAGTGTCACAGGAATAGTACAAAACAAAGTCAGTAAAAAGAGTCAGTCTTCTTGTCCTTAAGTCGGCATTGTACCTTTTGTATTTAATTCCGATGCAATTTCTGTGTTTCATCGTCAATAAGAAGGTCCAAGGGATACAGTAAACCTGAAGTGAAGCTTCGGAATCTATAGCTAGTGTCACAGGAATGCTTCAAAACATAGTCAGTAAGAAGAGTCAGTCTTCTTGTCCTTATGTCGGCATTGTGCCTTTTGTAAATAATTCCGATGATATTTCTGTGTTTCATCGTCAATAACAAGGTCTAAGGGATACAGTAAACCTGGAGTGAAGCATCGGAATCTATAACTAGTGTCAATGGAATATTCAAAACTTAGACTGTAAGATGAGTCAGTCTTCTTGTACTTAAGTCGGCATTGTGCCTTTTTATTAATTCCGATGCAATTTCTGTGTTTCATCGTCAATAAGAAGGTCAGAGGGATACAATAAACCTGAAGTGAAGCATCGGAACCTATAACTAGTGTCACAGGAATGGTTCAAAGCAAAGTCAGTAAGAAGAGTCAGTCTTCTTGTCCTTAAGTCGGCAATTTTGCCTTTTTGTATTTAATTCCAATGCAATTTCTGTGTTTCATCGTCAATGAGAAGGTCCAAGGGATGCAGTAAACATGGAGTGAAGCATCGGAATCAATAACTAGTGTCAATGGAATGGTTCAAAGCATAGTCAGTAAGAAGAGTCAGTCTTCTTGTACTTAAGTCGGCATTGTGCCTTTTCTATTTAATTCCGATGGAATTTCTGTGTTTCATCGTCAAAAAGAAGGTCCAAGGGATATCAGTAAAACTGGAGTGAAGCATCTGAATCTATAACTAGTGTCACAGGAATGGTTCAAAACATAGACCAGTAAGAAGAGTCATTCTTCTTGTACTTACGTCGACATTGTGCCTTTTGTATTTAATTCCGATGCATTTTCTGTGTTTCATCGTCAATAAGAAGGTCAGAGGGATACAATAAACCTGAAGTGAAGCTTCGGAATCTATAACTGGTGTCACAGGAATGCTTCAAAACATAGTCAGTAAGAAGAGTCAGTCATCTTGTCCTTAAGTCGGCATTGTGCCATTTGTATTTAATTCCGATGCAATTTCTGTGTTTCATCGTCAATAATAAGGTCCAAGGGATACAGTAAACATAGAGTGAAGCATCGGAATCTATAACTAGTGTCAATGGAATGGTTCAAAGCATAGTCAGTAAGAATAGTCAGTCTTCTTGTACTTAAGTCGGCATTGTGCCTTTTCTATTTAATTCCGATGCAATTTCTGTGTTTCATCGTCCATAAGAAGGTCCAAGGGATACAGTAAACCTGGAGTGAAGCATCGGAATCTATAACTAGTGTCACAGGAGTGGTTCAAAACATAGACAGTAAGAAGAGTCAGTCTTCTTGACCTTAATTCTGCTTTGTGCCTTTTGTATTTAATTCCGATGCAATTTCTGTGTTTCATCGTCAGTAAGAAGGTCCAAGGTATACAGTAAGCCTTAAGTGAAGTATCGGATCTATAACTAGTGTCACAGGAATGGTTCAAAACATAGTCAGTAAGTAGAGTCAGGTCTTTGTACTTAAGTCGGCATTGTGCCTTTTCTATTTAATTCCGATGCAATTTCTGTGTTTCATCGTCAACAAGAAGGTCCAAGGGATACAGTAAACCTGGAGTGAAGCATCGGAGTCTATAACTAGTGTCACAGGAGTGGTTCAAAATCAGACAGTAAGAAGAGTCAGTCTTCTTGAACTGAATTCGGCATTGTGCCTTTTGTATTTAAATCCGATGCAATTTCTGTGTTTCATCGTCAATAAGAAGGTCAGAGGGATACAGTAAACCTATAGTGAAGCATCGGAATCCATAACTAGTGTCACAGGAATATTTCAAAACATAGTCAGTAAGAAGAGTTAGTCTTCTTGTACTTAAGTCGGCGTTGTGCATTTTTGTATTTAATTCCGATGCAATTTCTGTGTCTCATCGTCAATAAGAAGGTCCAAGGGATACAGTAAACCTGGAGTGAAGCATCTGAATCTGTAACTAGTGTCACAGGAATGGTTCAAATCATAGACAGTAAGAAGAGTCAGTCTTCGTGTACTTCAGTCGGCATTTTGCCTTTTGTATTTAATTCCGATGCAATTTTTGTGATTCATCGTTAATAAGAAGGGCCAAGGGATACAGAAAACCTGGAGTGAAGCATCGGAAACTATGACTAGTGTCCCAGGAATGGTTCAAAACATAGACAGTAAGAAGAGTCAGTCTTCTTGTACTTACGTCTGCATAGTGCCTTTTCTATTTCATTCCGATGCAATTTGTGTGTTTCATCGTCAATAAGAAGGTCCAAGGGATACAGTAAACCTGGAGTGTAGCATCGGAATCTATAACTAGTGACACAGGAATGGTTCAAAACATAGACAGTAAGAAGTGTCAGTCTTCGTGTACTTAAGTCGGCATTTTGCCTTTTGTATTTAATTCCGATGCAATTTCTGTGTTTCATCGTCAATAAGAAGGTCAGAGGGGTACTGTAAACCTGTAGTGAAGCATCGGAATCTATAACTAGTGTCAATGGAATATTTCAAAACATAGACAGTAAGATGAGTCAGTCTTCTTGTGCTTAAGTTGGCATTCTGCCTTTTGTACTAAATTCCGATGCAGTTTCTGTGTTTCATCGTCAATAAGAAGGTCAGAGGGATACAGTAAACCTGGAGTGAAGCATCGGAATCTATAACTAGTGTCACAGGAATGGTTCAAAGCATAGACAGTAAGAAGAGTCGGTCTCCTTGTACTTAATTCTGCACTGTGCTTTTTGTATTTAATTCCGATGCAATTTTTGTATTTCATCGTCAGTAAGAATGTCCATGGGATACAGTAAACCTGAAGTGTAACATCGGAATTTATAACTACAGTCACAGGAATGGTTCAAAACATAGTCAGTAAGAAGGGTCAGTCTTCTTGTACTTAAGTCGGCATTGTGCCTTTTCTATTTAATTCCGATGCAATTTCTGTGTTTCATCGTCAATAAGAAGGACCAAGGGATACAGTAAACCTGGAGTGAAGCATCGGAGTCTATAACTAGTGTCACAGGACTGGTTCAAAAATAGACAGTAAGAAGAGTCAGTCTTCTTGAACTTAATTCGGCATTGTGCCTTTTGTATTTAATTCCGATGCAATTTCTGTGTTTCATCGTCAGTAAGAAGGTCAGAGGGATACAGTAAACCTGAAGTGAAGCATAGGAATCCATAACTAGTGTCACAGGAATGGGTCAAAACATAGTCAGTAAGAAGAGTTGGTCTTCTTGTACTTAAGTCGGCATTGTGCCTTTTGTATTTAATTCCGATGCAATTTCTGTGTTTCATCGTCAATAAGAAGGTCCAAGGGATACAGTAAACCTGGAGTGAAGCATCGGAATCTATAACTAGTGTCACAGGAATATTTCAAAACATAGACAGTAGGAAGAGTCAGTCTTCTTGTACTTAAGTCGGCATTGTGCCGTTTGTATTTAATTCCGATGCAATTTCTGTCTTTCATCGTCAATAAGAAGGTCCAAGGTATACAGTAAACCTGAAATGAAGCATCGGATCTATAACTAGTGTCACAGGAATGGTTCAAAACATAGTCAGTAAGAAGAGTCAGTCTTCTTGTACTTAAGTCGGCATTGTGCCTTTTCTATTTCATTCCGATGCAATTTCTGTGTTTCATCGTCAATAAGAAGGTCCAAGGGATACAGTAAACATGGAGTGAAGCATCGGAATCTATAACTAGTGTCAATGGAATGGTTCAAATCATAGTCAGTAAGAAGAGTCAGTCTTCTTGTACTTAAGTCAGCATAGTGCCTTTTCTATTTAATTCCGTTGCAATTTCTGTGTTTCATCGTCAATAAGAACGTCCAAGGGATATAGTAAACCTGGAGTGAAGCATCGGAATCTATACCTAGTGTCACAGGAATGGTTCAAAACATAGACAGTAAGAAGAGTCAGCCTTCTTGTACTTACGTCGACATTGTGCCCTTTCTATTTAAATGCGATGCAATTTCTGTAATTCATCGTCTATAAGAAGGTCCAAGGGATACAGTAAACCAGAAGTGAAGCTTCGGAATCTATAGCTAATGTCACAGGAATGGTTCAAAACATAGTCAGTAAGATGTGTCAGTCTTCTTGTCCTTAAGTCGGCATTGTGCCTTTTGTATGTAAATCCGATGCAATTTCTGTGTTTCATCGTCAATAAGAAGGTAAAAGGGATACAGTAAAACTGGAGTGAAGGATCGGAATCTATAACTAGTGTCACAGGAATGGTTCAAATCATAGACAGTAAGAAGAGTCAGTCTTCTTGTACTTAAGTCGGCATTGTACGTTTTCTATTTAATTCCGATGCAATTTCTGTGTTTCATCGTCAATAAGAAGGTCAGAGGGGTACAGTTAACATGAAATCTGAAGTGAAGCATCGGAATCTATAGCTAGTGTCACAGGAATGGTTCAAAACATAGGCAGTAAGAAGAGTCAGTCTTCTTGTACTTAATTCTGCTTTGTGCCTTTTGTATTTAATTCCGATGCAATTTCTGTGTTTCATCATCAATAAGAAGTTCCAAGGGATACAGTAAACCTGAAGTGAAGCATCGGAATCTATAACTAGTGTCACAGGAATGGTTCAAAACATAGTCAGTTAGAATATTCAGTCTTATTGTACTTAAGTCATCATTGTGCATTTTCTATTTAATTCTCATGCAATTTCTATGTTTCATCGTCAATATGAAGGTCCAAGGGATACAGTAAACCTGGAGTGAAGCATCGGAATCTATAACTACTGTCACAGGAATGGTTCAAATCATAGACAGTAAGAAGAGTCAGACTTCTTTAACTTAAGTCGGCATTGTGCCTTTTGTATTTAATTCCGGGGCAATTTCTGTGTTTCATCGTCAATAAGAAGGTCAGAGGGATACAATAAACCTGAAGCATCGGAAACTGTAACTAGTGTCTCAGGAATGGTTCAAAACAAAGTCAGTATGAAGAGTCAGTCTTCTTGTCCTTAAGTCGGCATGGTGCCTTCTGTATTTAATTCCGATGCAATTTCTGTGTTTCATCGTCAATAAGAAGGTCCAAGGGATACAGTAAACCTGGAGTGTAGCATCGGAATCTATAACTAGTGTCACAAGAATGGTTCAAAACATAGACAGTAAGAAGAGTCAGTCTTCGTGTACTTAAGTCGGCATTTTGCCTTTTGTATTTGATTCAGATGCAATTTCTGTGTTTCATCGTCAATAAGAAGGTCCAAGGGATACAGTAAACCTGGAGTGAAGCGTCGGAAACTATAACTAGTGTCAATGGAATGGTTCAAATCATAGACAGTAAGAAGAGACAGACTTCTTGTACTTAAGTCGGCATTGTGCCTTTTGTATTTAATTCCGATGCAATTTCTGTGTTTCATCGTCAATAAGAAGGTCAGAGGGGTACAGTAAACCTGAAGTGAAGCATCGGAATCTATAGCTAGTGTCACAGGAATGGTTCAGAACATAGTCAGTAAGACGAGTCAGTCTTCTTGTCCTTGAGTCGGCATTGTGCCTTTTGTATTTAATGCCGATTCAATTTCTGTGTTTCATCATCAATAAGAAGGTCCAAGGGATACAGTAAACCTGGAGTGAAGCTTCGGAATCTATAACTAGTGTCGCAGGAAAGGTTCGAAACATAGACAGTAAGAAGAGTCAGTCTCCTTGTACTTAGTTCTGCACTGTGCCTCTTGTATTTAATTCCGATGCATTTTCTGTGTTTCATCGTCACCATGATGTTCCACGGGATACAGTAAACCTGAAGTGAAGCATCGGAATTTATAACTGGTGTCACAGGAATGGTTCAAAACATAGTCAGTAAGAAGAGTCAGTCTTCTTGTACTTAAGTCGGCATTGTGCCTTTTCTATTTATTTCCGACGCAATTTCTGTGTTTCATCGTCAATAAGAAGGACCAAGGGATACAGTAAACCTAGAGTGAAGCATCGGAGTCTATAACTAGTGTCACAGGACTGGTTCAAAAATAGACAGTAAGAAGAGTCAGTCTTCTTGAACTTAATTCGGCATTGTGCCTTTTGTATTTAATTCCGATGCAATTTCTGTGTTTCATCGCCAATAAGAAGGTCAGAGGGATACAGTAAACCTGAAATGAAGTATCGGAATCCATAACTAGTGTCACAGGAATGGTTCAAAGCATAGTCAGTAAGAAGAGTTAGTCTTCTTGTACTTAAGTCGGCATTGTGCCTTTTGTATTTAATTCCGATGCAATTTCTGTGTTTTATCGTCAATAAGAAGGTGCAAGGGATACAGTAAACCTGGAGTGAAGCATCTTAATCCGTAACTAGTGTCACAGGAATGGTTCAAATCATAGTCAGTAAGAAGAGTCAGTCTTCGTGTACTTCAGTCGTCATTTTGCCTTTTGTATTTAATTCCGATGCAATTTTTGTGTTACATCGTCAATAAGAAGGGCCAAGGGATACAGTAAACCTGGAGTGAAGCATCGGAAACTATGACTAGTGTCCCAGGAATGGTTCAAAACATAGACAGTAAGAAGAGTCAGTCTTCTTGTACTTATGTCGGCATAGTGCCTTTTCTATTTAATTCCGATGCAATTTGTGTGTTTCATCGTCAATAAGAAGGTCCAAGGGATACAGTAAACCTGGAGTGTAGCATCGGAATCTATAACTAGTGACACAGGAATGGTTCAAAACATAGACAGTAAGAAGTGTCAGTCTTCGTGTACTTAAGTCGGCATTTTGCCTTTTGTATTTAATTCCGATGCAATTTCTGTGTTTCATCGTCAATAAGAAGGTCAGAGGGGTACAGTAAACCTGAAGTGTAACATCGGAATTTATAACTAGTGTCACAGGAATGGTTCAAAACATAGTCAGTAAGAAGAGTCAGTCTTCTTGTACTTAAGTCGGCATTGTGCCTTTTCTATTTAATTCCGATGCAATTTCTGTGTTTCATCGTCAATAAGGACCAAGGGATACAGTAAACCTGGAGTGAAGCATCGGAGTCTATACCTAGTGTCACAGGACTGGTTCAAAAATAGACAGTAAGAAGAGTCAGTCTCCTTGAACTTAGTTCGGCATTGTGCCTTTTGTATTTAATTCCGATGCAATTTCTGTGTTTCATCGTCAGTAAGAAGGTCAGAGGGATACAGTAAACCTGAAGTGATGCATCGGAATCCATAACTAGTGTCACAGGAATGGGTCAGAACATAGTCAGTAAGAAGAGTTGGTCTTCTTGTACTTAAGTCGGCATTGTGCCTTTTGTATTTCATTCCGATGCAATTTCTGTGTTTCATCGTCAATAAGAAGGTCCAAGGGATACAGTAAACCTGGAGTGAAGCATCGGAATCTATAACTAGTGTCACAGGAATATTTCAAAACATAGACAGTAGGAAGAGTCAGTCTTCTTGTACTTAAGTCGGCATTGTGCCGTTTGTATTTAATTCCGATGCAATTTCTGTCTTTCATCGTCAATAAGAAGGTCCAAGGTATACAGTAAACCTGAAGTGAAGCATCGGATCTATAACTAGTGTCACAGGAATGGTTCAAAACATAGTCAGTAAGAAGAGTCAGTCTTCTTGTACTTAAGTCGGCATTGTGCCTTTTCTATTTCATTCCGATGCAATTTCTGTGTTTCATCGTCAATAAGAAGGTCCAAGGGATACAGTAAACATGGAGTGAAGCATCGGAATCTATAACTAGTGTCAATGGAATGGTTCAAAACATAGTCAGTAAGAAGAGTCAGTCTTCTTGTACTTAAGTCAGCATTGTGCCTTTTCTATTTAATTCCGTTGCAATTTCTGTGTTTCATCGTCAATAAGAAGGTCCAAGGGATACAGTAAACCTGGAGTGAAGCATCGGAATCTATAACTAGTGTCACAGGAATGGTTCAAATCATAGACAGTAAGAGGAGTCAGTCTTCTTGTACTTAAGTCGGCATTGTACATTTTCTATTTAATTCCGATGCAATTTCTGTCTTTCATCGTCAATAAGAAGGTCAGAGGGGTACAGTAAACATGAAACCTGAAGTGAAGCATCGGAATCTATAGCTAGTGTCACAGGAATGGTTCAAAACATAGACAGTAAGAAGAGTCAGTCTTCTTGTACTTAATTCTGCTTTGTGCCTTTTGTATTTAATTCCGATGCAATTTCTGTGTTTCATCATCAATAAGAAGTTCCAAGGGATACAGTAAACCTGAAGTGAAGCATCGGAATCTATAACTAGTGTCACAGGAATGGTTCAAAACATAGTCAGTTAGAATATTCAGTCTTAATGTACTTAAGTCATCATTGTGCATTTTCTATTTAATTCTGATGCAATTTCTATGTTTCATCGTCAATATGAAGGTCCAAGGGATACAGTAAACCTGGAGTGAAGCATCGGAATCTATAACTAGTGTCACAGGAATGGTTCAAATCATAGACAGTAAGAAGAGTCAGACTTCTTTAACTTAAGTCGGCATTGTGCCTTTTGTATTTAATTCCGGTGCAATTTCTGTGTTTCATCGTCAATAAGAAGGTCAGAGGGATACAATAAACCTGAAGCATCGGAAACTGTAACTAGTGTCTCAGGAATGGTTCAAAACAAAGTCAGTATGAAGAGTCAGTCTTCTTGTCCTTAAGTCGGCATTGTGCCTTCTGTATTTAATTCCGATGCAATTTCTGTGTTTCATCATCAATAAGAAGGTCCAAGGGTACAGTAAACCTGGAGTGTAGCATCGGAATCTATAACTAGTGTCACAAGAATGGTTCAAAACATAGACAGTAATAAGAGTCAGTCTTCGTGTACTTAAGTCGGCAATTTGCCTTTTGTATTTGATTCCGATGCAATTTCTGTGTTTCATCGTCAATAACAAGGTCCAAGGGATACAGTAAACCTGGAGTGAAGCGTCGGAAACTATAACTAGTGTCAATGGAATGGTTCAAATCATAGTCAGTAAGAAGAGTCAGTCTTCTTGTACTTAAGTCGGCATTGTGCCTTTTGTATTTAATTCCGATGCAATTTCTGTGTTTCATCGTCAATAAGAAGGTCAGAGGGGTACAGTAAACCTGAAGTGAAGCATCGGAATCTATAGCTAGTGTCACAGGAATGGTTCAAAACATAGTCAGTAAGACGAGTCAGTCTTCTTGTCCTTAAGTCGGCATTGTGCCTTTTGTATTTAATGCCGATGCAATTTCTGTGTTTCATCATCAATAAGAAGGTCCAAGGGATACAGTAAACCTGGAGTGAAGCATCGGAATCTATAACTAGTGTCACAGGAATGGTTCAAAACATAGACAGTAAGAAGAGTCAGTCTCCTTGTACTTAGTTCTGCACTGTGCCTTTTGTATTTAATTCCGATGCGTTTTCTGTGTTTCATCGTCACCATGATGTTCCAAGGGATACAGTAAACCTGAAGTGAAGCATCGGAATTTATAACTGGTGTCACAGGAATGTTTCAAAACATAGTCAGTAAGAAGAGTCAGTCTTCTTGTACTTAAGTCGGCATTGTGCCTTTTCTATTTAATTCCGACGCAATTTCTGTGTTTCATCGTCAATAAGAATTACCAAGGGATACAGTAAACCTAGAGTGAAGCATCGGAGTCTATAACTAGTGTCACAGGACTGGTTCAAAAATAGACAGTAAGAAGAGTCAGTCTTCTTGAACTTAATTCGGCATTGTGCCTTTTGCATTTAATTCCGATGCAATTTCTGTGTTTCATCGCCAATAAGACGGTCAGAGGGATACAGTAAACCTGAAATGAAGCATCGGAATCCATAACTAGTGTCACAGGAATGGTTCAAAGCATAGTCAGTAAGAAGAGTTATTCTTCTTGTACTTAAGTCGGCATTGTGCCTTTTGTATTTAATTCCGATGCAATTTCTGTGTTTTATCGTCAATAAGAAGGTCCAAGGGATACAGTAAACCTGGAGTGAAGCATCGGAATCCGTAACTAGTGTCACAGGAATGGTTCAAATCATAGTCAGTAAGAAGAGTCAGTCTTCGTGTACTTCAGTCGTCATTTTGCCTTTTGTATTTAATACCGATGCAATTTTTGTGTTTCATCGTCAATAAGAAGGTCCAAGGGATACAGTAAACCTCAAGTGAAGCATCGGATCTATAACTAGTGTCACAGGAATGGTTCAAAACATAGTCAGTAAGAAGAGTCAGTCTTCTTGTACTTAAGTCAGCATTGTGCCTTTTCTATTTAATTCCGATGCAATTTCTGTGTTTCATCGTCAATAAGAAGGTCCAAGGGATACAGTAATCATGGAGTGAAGCATCGGAATCTATAACTAGTGTCACAGGAATGGTTCAAAACATAGACAGTAAGAAGAGTCAGTCTTCTTGTACTTAATTCTGCTTTGTGCATTTTGTATTTAATTCCGATGCAATTTCTGTGTTTCATCGTCAATAAGAAGGTCCAAGGTATACAGTAAACCTGAAGTGAAGCATCGGAATCTATAATTAGTGTCAATGGAATATTTCAAAACATAGACAGTAAGATGAGTCAGTCTTCTTGTACTTAAGTTGGCATTGTGCCTTTTGTATTTAATTCCGATGCAGTTTCTGTGTTTCATCGTCAATAAGAAGGTCCAAGGGACACAGTAAACCTCAAGTGAAGCATCGGAATCTATAACGGGTGTCACAGGATTGGTTCAAAACATAGTCAGTAGGAAGAGTCGGTCTTCATGTACATAGGTCAGCATTGTGCCTTTTGTATTTATTTCCGATGCATTTTCTGTGTTTCATCGTCAATGAGAAGGTCCGAGGGATACAGTATACCTGAAGTGAAGCACCGGAATTTATAACTAGTGTCACAGGAATGGTTCAAAACATAGACAGTAGTAAGAGTCAGTCTTCTTGTACTTAAGTCGGCAGTGTGCCGTTTGTATTTAATTCCGATGCAATTTCTGTGTTTCATCGTCAACAAGAAGGTCCAAGGTATGCAGTAAACCTGAAGTGAAGCATCGGAATCTATAGCTAGCGTCACAGGAATGGTTCAAAGCATAGTCAGTAAGAAGAGTTATTCTTCTTGTACTTAAGTCGGCATTGTGCCTTTTGTATTTAATTCCGATGCAATTTCTGTGTTTTATCGTCAATAAGAAGGTCCAAGGTATACAGTAAACCTGGAGTGAAGCATCGGAATCTATAACTAGTGTCACAGGAATGGTTCAAAGCATAGACAGTAAGAAGAGTCGGTCTCCTTGTACTTAATTCTGCACTGTGCCTTTTGTATTTAATTCCGATGAAATTTCTGTATTTCATCGTCAGTAAGAATGTCCATGGGATACAGTAAACCTGAAGTGTAACATCGGAATTTATAACTAGTGTCACAG
The DNA here is from genome assembly GCF_021461385.2 of Schistocerca piceifrons. NCBI lineage: Eukaryota > Metazoa > Arthropoda > Insecta > Orthoptera > Acrididae > Schistocerca > Schistocerca piceifrons. The sequence goes on along the minus strand of NW_025727842.1, from coordinate 105,476 downwards.
GAATGGTTCAAAACATAGTCAGTAAGAAGAGTCAGTCTTCTTGTGCTTAAGTCGGCATTGAGCCTTTTCTATTTAATTCCGATGCAATTTCTGTGTTTCATCGTCAATAAGAAGGTCCAAGGGACACAGTAAACCTCAAGTGAAGCATCGGAATCTATAACGGGTGTCACAGGATTGGTTCAAAACATAGTCAGTAGGAAGAGTCGGTCTTCATGTACATAGGTCAGCATTGTGCCTTTTGTATTTATTACCGATGCATTTTCTGTGTTTCATCGTCAATGAGAAGGTCCGAGGGATACAGTATACCTGAAGTGAAGCACCGGAATTTATAACTAGTGTCACAGGAATGGTTCAAAACATAGACAGTAGGAAGAGTCAGTCTTCTTGTACTTAAGTCGGCAGTGTGCCGTTTGTATTTAATTCCGATGCAATTTCTGTGTTTCATCGTCAATAAGAAGGTCCAAGGTATGCAGTAAACCTGAAGTGAAGCATCGGATCTATAACTAGTGTCACAGGAATGGTTCAAAACATAGTCAGTAAGAAGAGTCAGTCTTCTTGTACTTAAGTCAGCATTGTGCCTTTTCTATTTAATTCCGAAGCAATTTCTGTGTTTCATCGTCAATAAGAAGGTCCAAGGGATACAGTAATCATGGAGTGAAGCATCGGAATCTATAACTAGTGTCACAGGAATGGTTCAAAACATAGACAGTAAGAAGAGTCAGTCTTCTTGTACTTAATTCTGCTTTGTGCATTTTGTATTTAATTCCGATGCAATTTCTGTGTTTCATCGTCAATAAGAAGGTCCAAGGTATACAGTAAACCTGAAGTGAAGCATCGGAATCTATAACTAGTGTCAATGGAATATTTCAAAACATAGACAGTAAGATGAGTCAGTCTTCTTGTACTTAAGTTGGCATTGTGCCTTTTGTATTTATTTCCGATGCAGTTTCTGTGTTTCATCGTCAATAAGAAGGTCAGAGGGATACAGTAAACCTGGAGTGAAGCATCGGAATCTATAACTAGTGTCACAGGAATGGTTCAAAGCATAGACAGTAAGAAGAGTCGGTCTCCTTGTACTTAATTCTGCACTGTGCCTTTTGTGTTTAATTCCGATGAAATTTCTGTATTTCATCGTCAGTAAGAATGTCCATGGGATACAGTAAACCTGAAGTGTAACATCGGAATTTATAACTAGTGTCACAGGAATGGTTCAAAACATAGTCAGTAAGAAGAGTCAGTCTTCTTGTGCTTAAGTCGGCATTGAGCCTTTTCTATTTAATTCCGATGCAATTTCTGTGTTTCATCGTCAATAAGAAGGACCAAGGGATACAGTAAACCTGGAGTGAAGCATCTGAATCCGTAACTAGTGTCACAGGAATGGTTCAAATCATAGTCAGTAAGAAGAGTCAGTCTTCGTGTACTTCAGTCGCCATTTTGCCTTTTGTATTTAATTCCGATGCAATTCTTGTGTTTCATCGTCAATAAGAAGGTCCAAGGGATATAGTAAACCTGGAGTGAAGCATCGGAATCTATAACTAGTGTCACAGGAATGGTTCAAAACATAGACAGTAAGAAGAGTCAGCCTTCTTGTACTTACGTCGACATTGTGCCCTTTCTATTTAAATGCGATGCAATTTCTGTAATTCATCGTCTATAAGAAGGTCCAAGGGATACAGTAAACCAGAAGTGAAGCTTCGGAATCTATAGCTAGTGTCACAGGAATGGTTCAAAACATAGTCAGTAAGATGTGTCAGTCTTCTTGTCCTTAAGTCGGCATTGTGCCTTTTGTAATTAAATCCGATGCAATTTCTGTGTTTCATCGTCAATAAGAAGGTCCAAGGGATACAGGAAACCTGGAGTGAAGCATCGGAATCTATAACTAGTGTCACAGCAATGGTTCAAATCATAGACAGTAGGAAGAGTCAGACTTCTTTAACTTAAGTCGGCATTGTGCCTTTTGTATTTAATTCCGGTGCAATTTCTGTGTTTCATCGTCAATAAGAAGGTCAGAGGGATACAATAAACCTGAAGCATCGGAAACTGTAACTAGTGTCTCAGGAATGGTTCAAAACAAAGTCAGTATGAGAGTCAGTCTTCTTGTCCTTAAGTCGGCATTGTGCCTTCTGTATTTAATTCCGATGCAATTTCTGTGTTTCATCGTCAATAAGAATGTCCAAGGGATACAGTAAACCTGGAGTGTAGCATCGGAATCTATAACTAGTGTCACAAGAATGGTTCAAAACATAGACAGTAAGAAGAGTCAGTCTTCGTGTACATGAGTCAGCATTTTGCCTTTTGTATTTAATTCCGATGCAATTTCTGTGTTTCATCATCAATAACAAGGTCCAAGGGATACAGTAAACCTGGAGTGAAGCGTCGGAAACTATAACTAGTGTCAATGGAATGGTTCAAATCATAGACAGTAAGAAGAGTCAGTCTTCTTGTACTTAAGTCGGCATTGTGCCTTTTGTATTTAATTCCGATGCAATTTCTGTGTTTCATCGTCAATAAGAAGGTCAGAGGGGTACAGTAAACCTGAAGTGAAGCATAGGAATCTATAGCTAGTGTCACAGGAATGGTTCAAAACATAGTCAGTAAGACGAGTCAGTCTTCTTGTCCTTAAGTCGGCATTGTGCCTTTTGTATTTAATGCCGATGCAATTTCTGTGTTTCATCATCAATAAGAAGGTCCAAGGGATACAGTAAACCTGGAGTGAAGCATCGGAATCTATAACTAGTGTCACAGGAATGGTTCAAAACATAGACAGTAAGAAGAGTCAGTCTCCTTGTACTTATTTCTGCACTGTGCCTTTTGTATTTAATTCCGATGCATTTTCTGTGTTTCATCGTCACCATGATGTTCCAACGGATACAGTAAACCTGAAGTGAATCATCGGAATTTATAACTGGTGTCACAGGAATGGTTCAAAACATAGTCAGTAAGAAGAGTCAGTCCTCTTGTACTTAAGTCGGCATTGTGCCTTTTCTATATAATTCCGATGCAATTTCTGTGTTTCATCGTCAATAAGAAGGACCAAGGCATACAGTAAACCTAGAGTGAAGCATCGGAGTCTATAACTAGTGTCACAGGACTGGTTCAAAAATAGACAGTAAGAACAGTCAGTCTTCTTGAACTTAATTCGGCATTGTGCCTTTTGTATTTAATTCCGATGCAATTTCTGTGTTTCATCGCCAATAAGAAGGTCAGAGGGATACAGTAAACCTGAAGTGAAGCATCGGAATCCATAACTAGTGTCACAGGAAAGGTTCAAAGCATAGTCAGTAAGAAGAGTTAGTCTTCTTGTACTTAAGTTGGCATTGTGCCTTTTGTATTTAATTCCGATGCAATTTCTGTGTTTTATCGTCAATAAGAAGGTCCAATGGATACAGTAAACCTGGAGTGAAGCATCGGAATCCGTAACTGGTGTCACAGGAATGTTTCAAATCTTAGTCAGTAAGAAGAGTCAGTCTTCGTGTACTTCAGTCGTCATTTTGCCTTTTGTATTTAATTCCGATGCAATTTTTGTGTTTCATCGTCAATAAGAAGGTCCAAGGGATACAGTAAACCTGGAGTTAAGCATCGGAATCTATAACTAGTGTCACAGGAATGGTTCAAAACATAGTCAGTAGGAAGATTCGGTCTTCATGTACATAAGTCGGCATTGTGCCTTTTGTATTTAATTCCGATGCATTTTGTGTGTTTCATCGTCAATAAGAGGGACCAATGGATACAGTAAACCAGGAGTGAGGCATCGGAATCTATAACTAGTGTCACAGGAATGGTTCAAAACATAGACGTAAGAAGAGTCAGTCTTCTTGTACTTAAATCGGCATTGTGCCTTTTGTATTTAATTCCGATGCAATTTCTGTGTTTCATCGTCAATAAGAAGGTCCAAGGGACACAGTAAACCTCAAGTGAAGCATCGGAATCTATAACGGGTGTCACAGGATTGGTTCAAAACATAGTCAGTAGGAAGAGTCGGTCTTCATGTACATAAGTCAGCATTGTGCCTTTTGTATTTAATTCCGATGCATTTTCTGTGTTTCATCGTCAATAAGAAGGTCCGAGGGATACAGTATACCTGAAGTGAAGCACCGGAATCTATAACTAGTGTCACAGGAATGGTTCAAAACATAGACAGTAGGAAGAGTCAGTCTTCTTGTACTTAAGTCGGCATTGTGCCGTTTGTATTTAATTCCGATGCAATTTCTGTGTTTCATCGTCAATACGAAGGTCCAAGTGATACAGTAAACCTGGAGTGAAGCATCGGAATCTATAACTAGTGTCACAGGAATGGTTCAAACATAGTCAGTAAGAAGAGTCAGTCTTCATGTACTTAAGTCGGCATTGTGCCTTTTCTATTTAATTCCGATCAATTTCTGTCTTTCATCGTCAATAAGAAGGTCAGAGGGATACAATAAACCTGATGTGAAGCATCGGAATCTATAACTAGTGTCACAGGAATGGTTGAAAACAAAGTCAATAAGAAGAGTCAGTCTTCTTGTCCGTAAGTCAGCATTGTGCCTTTTGTATTTAATTCCGATGCAATTTCTGTGTTTCATCGTCAATAAGAAGGTCAGAGGGATACAGTAAACCTGAAGTGAAGCATCGGAATCCATAACTAGTGTTACAGGAATGGTTCAAAACATAGTCAGTAAGAAGAGTTAGTCTTCTTGTACTTAAGTCGGCGTTGTGCTTTTTTTGTATTTAATTCCGATGCAATTTCTGTGTCTCATCGTCAATAAGAAGGTCCAAGCGATAATGTAAACCTGGAGTGAAGCATCTGAATCTGTAACTAGTGTCACAGGAATGGTTCAAATCATAGACAGTAAGAAGAGTCAGTCTTCGTGTACTTCAGTCGGCATTTTGCCTTTTGTATTTAATTCCGATGCAATTTTTGTGTTTGATCGTCAATGAGAAGGTCCAAGGGATACATTTAACCTGAAGTGAAGCATGGGGGTCCATAACTAGTGTCACAGGAATCGTTCAAAACATAGTCAGAAACGATAGTCAGCCTTCTTGTACTTCAGTCGGCATTGTGCCTTTTCTATTTAATTCCGATGATATTTCTGTGTTTCATCGTCAATAAGAAGGTCAGAGGGGCACAGTTAACCTTAAGTGAAGCATCGGAATCCATAACTAGTGTCACAGGAATGGTTCAAAGCATAGTCAGTAAGAAGAGTTAGTCTTCTTCTACTTAAGTCGGCATTGTACCTTTTGTATTTAATTCCGATGCAATTTCTGTGTTTCATTGTCAATAAGAAGGACCAAGGGATACAGTAAACCTGGAGTGAAGCATCGGAGTCTATAACTAGTGTCACAGGACTGGTTCAAAAATAGACAGTAAGAAGAGTCAGTCTTCTTGAACTTAATTCGGCATTGTGCCCTTTGTATTTAATTCCGATGCAATTCCTGTCTTTCATCGTCAATACGAAGGTCCAAGGGATACAGTAAACCTGGAGTGAAGCACCGGAATCTATAACTAGTGTCACAGGAATATTTCAAAACATAGACAGTAGGAAGAGTCAGTCTTCTTGTACTTAAGTCGTCATTCTGCCGTTTGTATTTAATTCCGATGCAATTTCTGTGTTTCATCGTCAATAAGAAGGTCCAAGGTATACAGTAAACCTGAAAATAAGCATCTGATCTATAACTAGTGTCACAGAAATGGTTCAAAACATAGACAGTAAGAAGAGTCAGTCTTCTTGTACTTAATTCTGCTTTGTGGCTTTTGTATTTAATTCCGATGCAATTTCTGTGTTTCATCGTCAATAAGAAGGTCAGAGCGGTACAGTAAACTTGAAACCTGAAGTGAAGCATCGGAATCTAGAGCTAGTGTCACAGGAATGGTTCAAAACATAGACAGTAAGAAGAGTCAGTCTTCTTGTACTTAATTCTGCTTTGTGCCTTTTGTATTTAATTCCGATGCAATTTCTGTGTTTCATCGTCAATAAGAAGGTCCAAGGGATACAGTAAACCTGAAGTGAAGCATCGGAAATTATAACTAGTGTCACAGGAATAATTCAAAACATAGACAGTAAGAAGAGTCAGACTTCTTGTACTTAAGTCGGCATTGTGCCTTTTGTATTTAACTCCGATGCAATTTCTGTGCTTCATCGTCAATAAGAAGGTCAGAGGGATACAGTAATCCTGAAGTGAAGCATCGGAATCGATAACTAGTGTCACAGGAATGGTTCAAAGCATAGTCAGTTACAATATTCAGTCTTATTGTACTTAAGTCATCATTGTGCATTTTCTATTTAATTCTGATGAAATTTCTGTGTTTCATCGTCAATATGAAGGTCCAAGGGATACAGTAAACCTGGAGTGAGGCATCGGAATCTATAACTAGTGTCACAGGAATGGTTCAAATCATAGACAGTAAGAAGAGTCAGACTTCTTTTACTTAAGTCGGCATTGTGCGTTTTGTAATTAATTCCGGTGCAATTTCTGTGTTTCATCGTCAATAAGAAGGTCAGAGGGATACAATAAACCTGAAGCATCGGAATCTATAACTAGTGTCACAGGAATGGTTTAAAACAAAGTCAGTAAGAAGAGTCAGTCTTCTTGTCCTTAAGTATGCATTGTGCCTTTTGTATTTAATTCCGATGCAATTTCTGTGTTTCATCACCAATAAGAAGGTCCAAGGGATACAGTAAACCTGGAGTGTAGCATCGGAATCTATAACTAGTGTCACAGGAATGTTTCATAACATAGACAGTAAGAAGGGTCAGTCTTCGTGTACTTAAGTCGGCATTTTGCCTTTTGTATTTAATTCCGATGCAATTTCTGTGTTTCATCGTCAATAAGAAGGTCCAAGGGATACAGTAAACCTGAGGTGAAGCATCGGAATATATAACTAGTGTCAATGGAATGGTTCAAATCATAGACAGTAAGAAGAGTCAGTCTTCTTGTACTTAAATCGGCATTGTGCCTTTTGTATTTAATTCGGATGCATTTTCTGTGTTTCATCGTCAATATGGTGTTCCAAGGGATACAGTAAACCTGAAGTGAAGCATCGGAATTTATAACTAGTGTCAAAGGAATGGTTCAAAACATAGTCAGTAAGAAGAGTTAGTCTTCTTGTACTTAAGTCGGCATTGTGCCTTTTGTATTTATTCCGATGCAATTTCTGTGTTTCATCGTCAATAAGAAGATCCAAGGGATACAGTAAACCTGTAGTGAAGCATCGCAATCCGTAACTAGTGTCACAGGAATGGTTCAAATCATAGTCAGTAAGAAGAGTCAGTCTTCGTGTACTTCAGTCGGCATTTTGCCTTTTGTATTTAATTCCGATGCAATTTTTGTGTTTCATCGTCAATAAGAAGGTCCAAGGGATACAGTAAACCTGGAGTGAAGCTTCGGAATCTATAACTAGTGTCACAGGAATGGTTCAAAACATAGTCAGTAAGAAGATTCGGTCTTCATGTAGTTAAGTCGGCATTGTGCATTTTGTATTTAATTCCGATGCATTTTCTGTGTTTCATCGTCATTAAGAGGGTCCAAGGGATACTGTAAACCAGGAGTGAAGCATCGGAATCTATAACTAGTGTCACAGGAATGGTTCAAAACATAGTCAGTAAGAAGAGTTAGTCTTCTTGTACTTAAGTCGGCATTGTGCCTTTTGTATTAAATTCCGATGCAATTTCTGTGTTTCATCGTCAATAAGAAGGACCAAGGGATACAGTAAACCTAGAGTGAAGCATCGGAGTCTATAACTAGTGTCACAGGACTGGTTCAAAAACAGACAGTAAGAAGAGTCAGTCTTCTTGTACTTACGTCGGCATTGCGCCTTTTCTTTTTAATTCCGATGCAATTTCTGTGTTTCATCGTCAATAAGAAGGTCCAAGGGATATAGTAAACCTGGAGTGAAGCTTCGCAATCTATTACTAGTGTCACAGGAATGATTCAAAACATAGACAGTAAGAAGAGTCAGTCTTCTTGTACTTACATCGACATTGTGGCTTTTCTATTTAATTCCGATGCAATTTCTGTGTTTCATCGTCAATACGAAGGTCAGAGGGATACAATAAACCTGAAGTGAAGCATCGGAATCCAAAACTAGTGTCACAGGAATGGTTCAAAATATAGTCAGTAAGATGAGTCAGTCTTCTTGTCCTTAAGTCGGCATTGTGCCTTTTGTAATTAATTCCGCTGCAATTTCTGTGTTTCATCGTCAATAAGAAGGTCCAAGGGATACAGTAAACCTTGAGTCAAGCATCGGAATCTATAACTAGTGTCACAGGAATGGTTCAAATCATAGACAGTAAGAAGAGGCAGTCTTCTTGTACTTACGTCGACATTGTGCCTTTTCTATTTAATTCCGATGCAATTTCTGTGTTTCATCGTCAATAAGAAGGTCAGAGGGATACAATAAACCTGAAGAGAAGCATCGGAATCTATAACTAGTGTCACAGGAATGGTTCAAAACAAAGTCAGTAAGAAGTTCCAGTCTTCTTGTCCGTAAGTCGGCATTGTGCCTTTTCTATTTAATTCCGATGCAATTTCTGTGTTTCATCGTCAATAAGAAGGTCCAAGGGATATAGTAAACCTGGAGTGAAGCATCGGATTCTATAACTAGTGTCACAGGAATGGTTCAAAACATAGACAGTAAGAAGAGTCAGTCTTCTTGTACTTAATTCTGCTTTGTGCCTTTTGTATTTAATTCCGATGCAATTTCTGTGTTTCATCGTCAATAAGAAGTTCCAAGGGAAACAGTAAACCTGAAGTGAAGCATCGGAATTTATAACTAGTGTCACAGGAATGGTTCAAAACATAGACAGTAAGAAGAGTCAGTCTTCTTGTACTTAAGTCGGCATTGTGCCTTTTGTATTTAACTCCGATGCAATTTCTAGGTTTTATCGTCAATAAGAAGGTCAGTGGGATACAGTAATCGTGAAGGAAAGCATCGGAATCTATAACTAGTGTCACAGGAATGGTTCAAAACATAGACAGTAAGAAGAGTCAGTCTTCTTGTACTTACGTCGACATTGTGGCTTTTCTATTTAATTCCGATGCAATTTCTGTGTTTCATCGTCAATACGAAGGTCAGAGGGATACAATAAACCTGAAGTGAAGCATCGGAATCCAAAACTAGTGTCACAGGAATGGTTCAAAATATAGTCAGTAAGAAGAGTCAGTCTTCTTGTCCTTAAGTCGGCATTGTGCCTTTTGTAATTAATTCCGCTGCAATTTCTGTGTTTCATCGTCAATAAGAAGTTCCAAGGATTACAGTAAACCTTGAGTGAAGCATCGGAATCTATAACTAGTGTCACAGGAATGGTTCAAATCATAGACAGTCAGAAGAGTAAGTCTTCTTGTACTTACGTCGACATTGTGCCTTTTCTATTTAATTCCGATGCAATTTCTGTGTTTCATCGTCAACAAGAAGGTCAGAGGGATACATTAAACCTGAAGAGAAGCTTCGGAATCTATAACTAGTGTCACAGGAATGGTTCAAAACAAAGTCAGTAAGAAGATCCAGTCTTCTTGTCCGTAAGTCGGCATTGTGCATTTTCTATTTAATTCTGATGCAATTTCTCTGTTTCATCGTCAATATGAAGGTCCAACCGATACAGTAAACCTGGAGTGTAGCATCGGAATCTATAACTAGTGTCACAGGAATGGTTCAAAACATAGTCACTAAGAAGAGTCAGTCTTCTTGTACTTAAGTCGGCATTGCGCCTTTTCTTTTTAATTCCGATGCAATTTCTGTGTTTCATCGTCAATATGAAGGTCCAAGGGATATAGTAAACCTGGAGTGAAGCTTCGGAATCTATAACTAGTGTCACAGGAATGGTTCAAAACATAGACTGTAAGAAGAGTCAGTCTTCTTGTACTTACGTCGACATTGTGGCTTTTCTATTTAATTCCGATGCAATTTCTGTGTTTCATCGTCAATACGAAGGTCAGAGGGATACAATAAACCTGAAGTGAGGCATCGGAATCCAAAACTAGTGTCACAGGAATGGTTCAAAATATAGTCAGTAAGAAGAGTCAGTCTTCTTGTCCTTAAGTCGGCATTGTGCCTTTTGTAATTAATTCCGCTGCAATTTCTGTGTTTCATCGTCAATAAGAAGGTCCAAGGGATACAGTAAACCTTGAGTGAAGCATCGGAATCTATAACTAGTGTCACAGGAATGGTTCAAATCATAGACAGTAAGAAGAGTCAGTCTTCTTGTACTTACGTCGACATTGTGCCTTTTCTATTTAATTCCGATGCAATTTCTGTGTTTCATCGTCATTAAGAAGGTCAGAGGGATACAATAAACCTGAAGAGAAGCATCGGAATCTATAACTAGTGTCACAGGAATGGTTCAAAACAAAGTCAGTAAGAAGATCCAGTCTTCTTGTCCGTAAGTCGGCATTGTGCTTTTTCTATTTAATTCCGATGCAATTTCTGTGTTTCATCGTCAATAAGAAGGTCCAAGGGATATAGTAAACCTGGAGTGAAGCATCGGATTCTATAACTAGTGTCACAGGAATGGTTCAAAACATAGACAGTAAGAAGAGTCAGTCTTCTTGTACTTAATTCTGCTTTGTGCCTTTTGTATTTATTTCCGATGCAATTTCTGTGTTTCATCGTCAATAAGAAGGTCCAAGGGATACAGTAAACCTGAAGTGAAGCATCGGAATTTATAACTAGTGTCACAGGAATGGTTCAAAACATAGACAGTAAGAAGAGTCAGTCTTCATGTACTTAAGTCGGCATTGTGCCTTTTGTATTTAACTCCGATGCAATTTCTAGATTTCATCGTCAATAAGAAGGTCAGTGGGATACAGTAATCCTGAAGTAAAGCATCGGAATCTATAACTAGTGTCACAGGAATGGTTCAAAACATAGTCACTAAGAAGAGTCAAACTTCTTGTACTTAAGTCGGCATTGCGCCTTTTCTTTTTAATTCCGATGCAATTTCTGTGTTTCTTCGTCAATAAGAAGGTCCAAGGGATATAGTAAACCTGGAGTGAAGCATCGGAATCTATAACTAGTGTCACAGGAATGGTTCAAAACATAGACAGTAAGAAGAGTCGGTCTTCTTGTACTTACGTCGACATTGTGGCTTTTCTATTTAATTCCGATGCAATTTCTGTGTTTCATCGTCAATACGAAGGGCAGAGGGATACAATAAACCTGAAGTGAAGCATCGGAATCCAAAACTAGTGTCACAGGAATGGTTCAAAATATAGTCAGTAAGAAGAGTCAGTCTTCTTGTCCTTAAGTCGGCATTGTGCATTTTGTAATTAATTAAGCTGCAATTTCTGTGTTTCATCGTCAATAAGAAGGTCCAATAGATACAGTAAACCTTGAGTGAAGCATCGGAAACTATAACTAGTGTCACAGGAATGGTTCAAATCATAGACAGTAAGAAGAGTCAGTCTTCTTGTACTTACGTCGACATTGTGCCTTTTCTATTTAATTCCGATGCAATTTCTGTGTTTCATCGTCAATAAGAAGGTCAGAGGCATACAATAAACCTGAAGAGAAGCTTCGGAATCTATAACTAGTGTCACAGGAATGGTTCAAAACAAAGTCAGTAAGAAGATCCAGTCTTCTTGTCCGTAAGTCGGAATTGTGCATTTTCTATTTAATTCTGATGCAATTTCTCTGTTTCATCGTCAATATGAAGGTCCAACCGATACAGTAATCCTGGAGTGAAGCATCGGAATCTGTAACTAGTGTCACAGGAATGGTTCAAATCATAGACAGTAGGAAGATTCAGTCTTCGTGTACTTCAGTCGGCATTTTGCCTTTTGTATTTAATTCCGGTGCAATTTCTTTGTTTTATCGTCAATAAGAAGGTCAGAGGGATACAGTAAACCTGAAGTGAAGCATCGGAATCTATAGCTAGTGTCACAGGAATGGTTCAAAACATAGTCAGTAAGAAGAGTCAGTCTTCTTGTCCTTAAGTCGGCATTGAGCCTTTTCTATTTAATTCCGATGCAATTTCTGTGTTTCATCGTCAATACGAAGGTCCAAGGGATACAGTAAACCTGGAGTGAAGCATCGGAATCTATAACTAGTGTCATAGGAATGGTTCAAAACATAGACAGTAAGAAGAGTCAGTCTTCTTGTACTTAATTCTGCATTGTGCCTTTTGTATTTAATTCCGATGCAATTTCTGTGTTTCATCGTCAATAAGAAGGTCCAAGGGATACAGTAAACCTCAAGTGAAGCATCGGAATCTATAACGGGTGTCACAGGAATGGTTCAAATCATAGTCAGTAGGAAGAGTCGGTCTTCATGTACTTAAGTCGGCTTTGTGCCTTTTGTATTTAATTCCGATGCATTTTCTGTGTTTCATCGTCAATAAGAAGGTCCAAGGGATACAGTAAACCTGAAGTGAAGCATCGGAATCTATAGCTAGTGTCACAGGAATGGTTCAAAACATAGTCAGTAAGAAGAGTCAGTCTTCTTGTCCTTAAGTCGGCATTGAGCCTTTTCTATTTAATTCCGATGCAATTTCTGTGTTTCATCGTCAATAAGAAGGTCCAAGGGATACAGTAAACCTGGAGTGAAGCATCGGAATCTATAACTAGTGTCATAGGAATGGTTCAAAACATAGACAGTAAGAAGAGTCAGTCTTCTTGTACTTAATTCGGCATTGTGCCTTTTGTATTTAATTCCGATGCAATTTCTGTGTTTCATCGTCAATAAGAAGGTCCAAGGGATACAGTAAACCTCAAGTGAAGCATCGGAATCTATAACGGGTGTCACAGGAATGGTTCAAATCATAGTCAGTAGGAAGAGTCGGTCTTCATGTACTTAAGTCGGCTTTGTGCCTTTTGTATTTAATTCCGATGCATTTTCTGTGTTTCATCGTCAATAAGAAGGTCCAAGGGATACAGTAAACCTGAAGTGAAGCATCGGAATTTATAACTAGTGTCACAGGAATGGTTCAAAACATAGTCAGTAAGGAGAGTCAGTCTTCTTGTACTTAAGTAAGCATTGTGCCTTTTGTATTTAATTCCGATGCAATTTCTGTGTTTCATCGTCAATAAGAAGGACCAAGGGATACAGTAAACCTGGAGTGAAGCATCGGAATCTATAACTAGTGTCACAGGGATGGTTCAAAACATAGACGGTAAGAAGAGTCAGTCTTCTTGTACTTAAGTCGGCATTGTGCCTTTTCTATTTAATTCCGATGCAATTTCTGTGTTTCATCGTCAATAAGAAGGTCAGAGGGATACAATAAACCTGAAGTGAAGCATCGGAATCTATAACTAGTGTCACAGGAATAGTTCAAAACAAAGTCAGTAAGAAGAGTCAGTCTTCTTGCCCCTAAGTCGGCATTGTGCCTTTTGTATTTAATTCCGATGCAATTTCTGTGTTTCATCGTCAATAAGTAGGTCCAAGGGATACAGTAAACCTGGAGTGAAGCATCGGAATCTACAACTATTGTCACAGGAATGGTTCAAAACATAGACAGTAAGAAGAGTGAGTCTTCTTGCACTTAATTCTGCTTTGTGCATTTTGTATTTAATTCCGATGCAATTTCTGTGTTTCATCGTCAATAAGAAGGTCCAAGCGATACAGTAAACCTGAATCGAAGCATCGGAGTTTATACCTAGTGTCACAGGAATGGTTCGAAGCATAGTCAGTAAGGAGAGTTAGTTTTCTTGTACTTGTGTCGGCATTGTGCCTTTTGTATTTAATTCCGATGCAATTTCTGTGTTTCATCGTCAATAAGATGGACCAAGGGATACAGTAAACCTGGAGTGAAGCATCGGAATCTATAACTAGTGTCACGGGGATGGTTCTAAACATAGACAGTAAGAAGGGTCAGTCTTCTTGTACTTAATTCGGCATTGTGCCTTTTGTATTTAATTCCGATGCAATTTATGTGTTGCATCGTCAATAAGAAGGTCCAAGGAATACAGTAAACCTCAAGTGAAGCATCGGAATGTATAACGGGTGTCACAGGAATGGTTCAAATCATAGTCAGTAGGAAGAGTCGGTCTTCATGTACTTAAGTCGGCATTGTGCCTTTTGTATTTAATTCTGATGCATTTTCTGTGTTTCATCGTCAATACAGTAAACCTGAAGTGAAGCATCGGAATTTATAACTAGTGTCACAGGAATGGTTCAAAACATAGTCAGTAAGGAGAGTCAGTCTTCTTGTACTTAAGACGGCATTGTGCCTTTTGTATTTAATCCCGATGCAATTTCTGTGTTTCGTCGACAATAAGAAGTACCAAGAGATACAGTAAACCTGGAGTGAAGCATCGGAATCTATAACTAGTGTCACTGGGATGGTTCAAAACATAGACTGTAAGAAGAGTCAGTCTTCTTATACTTAAGTCGGCATTGTGCCTTTTCTATTTAATTCCGATGCAATTTCTGTGTTTCATCGTCAATACGAAGGTCAGAGGGATACAATAAAAATGAAGTGAAGCATCGGAATCTATAACTAGTGTCACAGAAAAGGTTCAGAACATAGACAGTAAGAAGAGTCAGTCTTCTTGTACTTAATTCTGCTTTGTGCATTTTGTATTTAATTCCGATGCAATTTCTGTGTTTCATCGTCAATAAGACGGTCCAAGCGATACAGTAAACCTGTAGTGAAGCATCGGAGTTTATAACTAGTGTCACAGAAATGGTTCAAAACATAGTCAGTAAGGAGTGTCAGTCTTCTTGTTCTTAAGTCGGCATTGTGCCTTTTGTATTTAATTCCGATGCAATTTCTGTGTTTCATCGTCAATAAGAAGGACCACGGGATACAGTAAACCTGGAGTGAAGCATCGGAATTTATAACTAGTGTCACAGGAATGGTTCAAAACATAGTCTGTAAGAAGAGTCTGTCTTCTTGTACGTAAGTCGGCATTGTGCCTTTTCTATTGAACTCCAATGCAATTTCTGTGTTTCATCGTCAATAAGAAGGTCAGAGGGATACAATAAACCTGAAGTGAAGCATCGGAATCTATAACTAGTGTCACAGGAATGGTTCAAAACATAGACAGTAAGAAGAGTCAGTGTCCTTGTACTTAATTCTGCACTGTGCCTTTTGTAATTAATTCCGATGCAATTCTTTGTTTCATCGTCAATAAGAAGGTCCAAGCGATACAGTAAACCTGAAGTGAAGCATCGTAGTTTATAACTAGTGTCACAGGAATGGTTCAAAACATAGTCAGTAAGGAGTGTCAGTCTTCTTGTACTTAAGTCAGCATTGTGCCTTTGGTATTTATTTCCGACGCAATTTCTGTGTTTCATCGTCAATAAGAAGGTCCAAGGGAAACAGTAAACCTCAAGTGAAGATTCGGAATCTATAACGGATGTCACAGGAATGGTTCAAAGCATAGTCAGTAGGAAGAGTCGGTCTTCACGTACTTAAGTCTGCATTGTGCCTTTTGTATTCAATTCAGATGCATTTTCTGTGTTTCATCGTCAATAAGATGGTCCAAGGGCTACTGTAAACCTGAAGTGAAGCATCGGAATTTATAACTAGTGTCACAGGAATGGTTCAAAACATAGTCAGTAAGAAGAGTCAGTCTTCATGTACTTAAGTCGGCATTGTGCCTTTTCATTTAATTCCGATGCAATTTCTGTGTATCATCGTCAGTAAGAAGGTCAGAGGGATACAGTAAACCTGGAGTGAAGCATCGGAATCTATAACGAGTGTCACAGGAATGGTTCAGAACATAGACAGTAAGAAGAGTCAGTCTTCTTGTACTTAATTCTGCTTTGTGCATTTTGTATTTAATTCCGATGCAATTACTGTGTTTCATCGTCAATAAGAAGGTCCAAGCGATACAGTAAACCTGTAGTGAAGCATCGGAGTTTATAACTAGTGTCACAGGAATGGTTCAAAACATAGACAGTAAGGAGTGTCAGTCATCTTGTTCTTAAGTCGGCATTGTGCCTTTTGTATTTAATTCCAAAGCAATTTCTGTGTTTCATCGTCAATAAGAAGGACCAAGGGATACAGTAAACCTGGAGTGAAGCATCGGAATCTATAACTAGTGTCACAGGAATGGTTCAAAACATAGTCAGTAAGAAGAGTCTGTCTTCTTGTACTTAAGTCGGCATTGTGCCTTTTCTATTGAATTCCCGATGCAATTTCTGTGTTTCATCGTCAATAAGAAGGTCAGAGGGATACAATAAACCAGAAGTGAAGCATCGGAATCTATAACTAGTGTCACAGGAATGGTTCAAAACAAAGTCAGTAAGAAGAGTCAGTCTTCTTGTCCTTAAGTGGCCATTGTGCCTTTTGTATTTAATTCCGGTGCAATTTCTGTATTTCATCATCAATAAGAAGGTCCGAGGGATACAGTAAACCTGGAGTGAAGCATCGGAATCTACAACTAGTGTCACAGGAATGGTTCAAAACATAGACAGTAAGAAGAGTGAGTCTTCTTGCACTTAATTCTGCTTTGTGCATTTTGTATTTAATTCCGATGCAATTTCTGTGTTTCATCGTCAATAAGAAGGTCCAAGCGATACAATAAACCTGAAGCGCAGCATCGGAGTTTATACCTAGTGTCACAGGAATGGTTCGAAGCATAGTCAGTAAGGAGAGTTAGTCTTCTTGTACTTATGTCGGCATTGTGCCTTTTGTATTTAATTCCGATGCAATTTCTGTGTTTCATCGTCAATAAGAAGGTCCAAGGGATATAGTAAACTTGGAGTGAAGCATCGGAATCTATAACTAGTGTCACAGGAATGGTTCAATACATAGACAGTATGAAGAGTCAGTCCTCTTGTACTTACGTCGACATTGTACCTTATCTATTTAATTCCGATGCAATTTCTGTGTTTCATCGTCAATATGAAGGTCCAAGGGATACAATAAACCTGAAGTGAAGCATCGGAATCTATAGCTAGTGTCACAGGAATGGTTCAAACATAGTCAGTAAGAAGAGTCAGTCTTCTTGTCCTTAAGTCGGCATTGTGCCTTTTGTAATTAATTCCGATGCAATTTCTGCGTTTCATCGTCAATAAGAAGGTCCAAGGGATAAGGTAAACCTGGAGTGAAGCATCGGAATCTATAACTAGTGTCACAGCAATAGTTCAAACATAGTCAGTAAGAATAGTCAGTCTTATTGTACTTAAGTCATCATTGTGCATTGTCTATTTAATTCTGATGAAATTTCTGTGTTTCATCGTCATTATGAAGGTCCAACCGATTGAGTAAACCTGGAGAGCAGCATCGTAATCTATTACTAGTGTCACAGGAATGGTTCAGAACATAGACAGTAAGAAGGGTCAGTCTTCTTGTACCTAATTCGGCATTGTGCCTTTTGTATTTAATTCCGATGCAATTTTTGTGTTGCATCGTCAATAAGAAGGTCCAAGGAATACAGTAAACCTCAAGTGAAGCATCGGAATGTATAACGGGTGTCACAGGAATGGTTCAAATCATAGTCAGTAGGAAGAGTCGGTCTTAGGAAGAGTCGGTCTTCATGTACTTAAGTCGGCATTGTGCCTTTTGTATTTAATTCTGATGCATTTTCTGTGTTTCATCGTCAATAAGAAGGTCTAAGGGATACAGTAAACCTGAAGTGAAGCATCGGAATTTATAACTAGTGTCACAGGAATGGTTCAAAACATAGTCAGTAAGGAGAGTCAGTCTTCTTGTACTTAAGACGGCATTGTGCCTTTTGTATTTAATCCCGATGCAATTTCTGTGTTTCGTCGTCAATAAGAAGGACCAAGAGATACAGTAAACCTGGAGTGAAGCATCGGAATCTATAACTAGTGTCACTGGGATGGTTCAAAACATAGACTGTAAGAAGAGTCAGTCTTCTTGTACTTAAGTCGGCATTGTGCCTTTTCTATTTAATTCCGATGCAATTTCTGTGTTTAATCGTCAATAAGGAGGTCAGAGGGATACAGTAATCCTGAAGTGAAGCATCGGAATCTATAACTAGTGTCACAGGAATGGTTCAAAACATAGTCAATAAGAAGAGTCAGTCTTCTTGTACTTAAGTCGGCATTGTGTCTTTTCTACTTAATTCCGATGCAATTTCTGTGTTTCATCGTCAATAAGAAGGTCAGAGGGATACAATAAACCTGAAGTGAAGCATCGGAATCTATAACTAGTGTCACAGGAATAGTTCAAAACAAAGTCAGTAAGAAGAGTCAGTCTTCTTGCCCTTAAGTCGGCATTGTGCATTTTGTATTTAATTCCGATGCAATTTCTGTGTTTCATCGTCAATAAGTAGGTCCAAGGGATACAGTAAACCTGGAGTGAAGCATCGGAATCTACAACTAGTGTCACAGGAATGGTTCAAAACATAGACAGTAAGAAGAGTGAGTCTTCTTGCACTTAATTCTGCTTTGTGCATTTTGTATTTAATTCCGATGCAATTTCTGTGTTTCATCGTCAATAAGAAGGTCCAAGCGATACAGTAAACCTGAAGCGAAGCATCGGAGTTTATACCTAGTGTCACAGGAATGGTTCGAAGCATAGTCAGTAAGGAGAGTTAGTTTACTTGTACTTATGTCGGCATTGTGCCTTTTGTATTTAATTCCGATGCAATTTCTGTGTTTCATCGTCAATAAGATGGACCAAGGGATACAGTAAACCTGGAGTGAAGCATCGGAATCTATAACTAGTGTCACGGGGATGGTTCTAAACATAGACAGTAAGAAGAGTCAGTCTTCTTGTACTTAAGTCGGCATTGTGCCTTTTCTATTTAATTCCGATGCAATTTCTGTGTTTCATCGTCAATAAAAAGGTCCAAGGGATATAGTAAACTTGGAGTGAAGCATCGGAATCTATAACTAGTGTCACAGGAATGGTTCAATACATAGACAGTAAGAAGAGTCAGTCCTCTTGTACTTACGTCGACATTGTACCTTATCTATTTAATTCCGATGCAATTTCTGTGTTTCATCGTCAATATGAAGGTCCAAGGGATACAATAAACCTGAAGTGAAGCATCGGAATCTATAGCTAGTGTCACAGGAATGGTTCAAACATAGTCAGTAAGAAGAGTCAGTCTTCTTGTCCTTAAGTCGGCATTGTGCCTTTTGTAATTAATTCCGATGCAATTTCTGCGTTTCATCGTCAATAAGAAGGTCCAAGGGATACGGTAAACCTGGAGTGAAGCATCGGAATCTATAACTAGTGTCACAGCAATAGTTCAAACATAGTCAGTAAGAATAGTCAGTCTTATTGTACTTAAGTCATCATTGTGCATTTTCTATTTAATTCTGATGAAATTTCTGTGTTTCATCGTCATTATGAAAGTCCAACCGATTGAGTAAACCTGGAGAGCAGCATCGTAATCGATTACTAGTGTCACAGGAATGGTTCAGAACATAGACAGTAAGAAGGGTCAGTCTTCTTGTACCTAATTCGGCATTGTGCCTTTTGTATTTAATTCCGATGCAATTTTTGTGTTGCATCGTCAATAAGAAGGTCCAAGGAATACAGTAAACCTCAAGTGAAGCATCGGAATGTATAACGGGTGTCACAGGAATGGTTCAAATCATAGTCAGTAGGAAGAGTCGGTCTTCATGTACTTAAGTCGGCATTGTGCATTTTGTATTTAATTCTGATGCATTTTCTGTGTTTCATCGTCAATAAGAAGGTCTAAGGGATACAGTAAACCTGAAGTGAAGCATCGGAATTTATAACTAGTGTCACAGGAATGGTTCAAAACATAGTCAGTAAGGAGAGTCAGTCTTCTTGTACTTAAGACGGCATTGTGCCTTTTGTATTTAATCCCGATGCAATTTCTGTGTTTCGTCGTCAATAAGAAGGACCAAGAGATACAGTAAACCTGGAGTGAAGCATCGGAATCTATAACTAGTGTCACTGGGATGGTTCAAAACATAGACTGTAAGAAGAGTCAGTCTTCTTGTACTTAAGTCGGCATTGTGCCTTTTCTATTTAATTCCGATGCAATTTCTGTGTTTCATCGTCAATAAGGAGGTCAGAGGGATACAGTAATCCTGAAGTGAAGCATCGGAATCTATAACTAGTGTCACAGGAATGGTTCAAAACATAGTCAATAAGAAGAGTCAGTCTTCTTGTACTTAAGTCGGCATTGTGTCTTTTCTATTTAATTCCGATGCAATTTCTGTGTTTCATCGTCAATAAGAAGGTCAGAGGGATACAATAAACCTGAAGTGAAGCATCGGAATCTATAACTAGTGTCACAGGAATAGTTCAAAACAAAGTCAGTAAGAAGAGTCAGTCTTCTTGCCCTTAAGTCGGCATTGTGCATTTTGTATTTAATTCCGATGCAATTTCTGTGTTTCATCGTCAATAAGTAGGTCCAAGGGATACAGTAAACCTGGAGTGAAGCATCGGAATCTACAACTAGTGTCACAGGAATGGTTCAAAACATAGAGAGTAAGAAGAGTGAGTCTTCTTGCACTTAATTCTGCTTTGTGCATTTTGTATTTAATTCCGATGCAATTTCTGTGTTTCATCGTCAATAAGAAGGTCCAAGCGATACAGTAAACCTGAAGCGAAGCATCGGAGTTTA
This sequence comes from Schistocerca piceifrons, assembly GCF_021461385.2. Classification (NCBI taxonomy): domain Eukaryota; kingdom Metazoa; phylum Arthropoda; class Insecta; order Orthoptera; family Acrididae; genus Schistocerca; species Schistocerca piceifrons. The sequence goes on along the minus strand of NW_025727842.1, from coordinate 85,040 downwards.
TACCTAGTGTCACAGGAATGGTTCGAAGCATAGTCAGTAAGGAGAGTTAGTTTACTTGTACTTATGTCGGCATTGTGCCTTTTGTATTTAATTCCGATGCAATTTCTGTGTTTCATCGTCAATAAGATGGACCAAGGGATACAGTAAACCTGGAGTGAAGCATCGGAATCTATAACTAGTGTCACGGGGATGGTTCTAAACATAGACAGTAAGAAGAGTCAGTCTTCTTGTACTTAAGTCGGCATTGTGCCTTTTCTATTTAATTCCGATGCAATTTCTGTGTTTCATCGTCAATAAGAAGGTCCAAGGGATATAGTAAACTTGGAGTGAAGCATCGGAATCCATAACTAGTGTCACAGGAATGGTTCAATACATAGACAGTAAGAAGAGTCAGTCTTCTTGTACTTACGTCGACATTGTGCCTTATCTATTTAATTCCGATGCAATTTCTGTGTTTCATCGTCAATATGAAGGTCCAAGGGATACAATAAACCTGAAGTGAAGCATCGGAATCTATAGCTAGTGTCACAGGAATGGTTCAAACATAGTCAGTAAGAAGAGTCAGTCTTCTTGTCCTTAAGTCGGCATTGTGCCTTTTGTAATTAATTCCGATGCAATTTCTGCGTTTCATCGTCAATAAGGAGGTCCAAGGGATACGGTAAACCTGGAGTGAAGCATCGGAATCTATAACTAGTGTCACAGCAATAGTTCAAAACATAGTCAGTAAGAATAGTCAGTCTTATTGTACTTAAGTCATCATTGTGCATTTTCTATTTAATTCTGATGAAATTTCTGTGTTTCATCGTCAATATGAAGGTCCAACCGATAGAGTAAACCTGGAGAGCAGCATCGTAATCTATTACTAGTGTCACAGGAATGGTTCAGAACATAGACAGTAAGAAGGGTCAGTCTTCTTGTACTTAATTCGGCATTGTGCCTTTTGTATTTAATTCCGATGCAATTTATGTGTTGCATCGTCAATAAGAAGGTCCAAGGAATACAGTAAACCTCAAGTGAAGCATCGGAATGTATAACGGGTGTCACAGGAATGGTTCAAATCATAGTCAGTAGGAAGAGTCGGTCTTCATGTACTTAAGTCGGCATTGTGCCTTTTGTATTTAATTCTGATGCATTTTCTGTGTTTCATCGTCAATACAGTAAACCTGAAGTGAAGCATCGGAATTTATAACTAGTGTCACAGGAATGGTTCAAAACATAGTCAGTAAGGAGAGTCAGTCTTCTTGTACTTAAGACGGCATTGTGCCTTTTGTATTTAATCCCGATGCAATTTCTGTGTTTCGTCGACAATAAGAAGGACCAAGAGATACAGTAAACCTGGAGTGAAGCATCGGAATCTATAACTAGTGTCACTGGGATGGTTCAAAACATAGACTGTAAGAAGAGTCAGTCTTCTTGTACTTAAGTCGGCATTGTGCCATTTCTATTTAATTCCGATGCAATATCTGTGTTTCATCGTCAATAAGAAGGTCAGAGGGATACAGTAATCCTGAAGTGAAGCTTCGGAGTCTATAACTAGTGTCACAGGAATGGTTCAAAACATAGTCAGTAAGAACAGTCAGTCTTCTTGTACTTAAGTCGGCATTGTGCCTTTTCTATTTAATTCCGATGCAATTTCTGTGTTTCATCGTCAATACGAAGGTCAGAGGGATACAATAAACCTGAAGTGAAGCATCGGAATCTATAACTAGTGTCACAGGAATGGTTCAAAACAAAGTCAGTAAGAAGAGTCAGTCTTCTTGTCCTTAAGTGGCTATTGTGCCTTTTGTATTTAATTCCGCTGCAATATCTGTGTTTCATCATCAATAAGAAGGTCCAAGGGATACATTAAACCTGGAGTGAAGCATCGGAATCTATAACTAGTGTCACAGAAAAGGTTCAGAACATAGACAGTAAGAAGAGTCAGTCTTCTTGTACTTAATTCTGCTTTGTGCATTTTGTATTTAATTCCGATGCAATTTCTGTGTTTCATCGTCAATAAGACGGTCCAAGCGATACAGTAAACCTGTAGTGAAGCATCGGAGTTTATAACTAGTGTCACAGAAATGGTTCAAAACATAGTCAGTAAGGAGTGTCAGTCTTCTTGTTCTTAGGTCGGCATTGTGCCTTTTATATTTAATTCCGATGCAATTTCTGTGTTTCATCGTCAATAAGAAGGACCAAGGGATACAGTAAACCTGGAGTGAAGCATCGGAATCTATAACCAGTGTCACAGGAATGGTTCAAAACATAGTCAGTAAGAAGAGTCTGTCTTCTTGTACGTAAGTCGGCATTGTGCCTTTTCTATTGAATTCCAATGCAATTTCTGTGTTTCATCGTCAATAAGAAGGTCAGAGGGATACAATAAACATGAAGTGAAGCATCGGAATCTATAACTAGTGTCACAGGAATGGTTCAAAACATAGACAGTAAGAAGAGTCAGTCTCCTTGTACTTAATTCTGCACTGTGCCTTTTGTAATTAATTCCGATGCAATTTCTTTGTTTCATCGTCAATAAGAAGGTCCAAGCGATACAGTAAACCTGAAGTGAAGCATCGTAGTTTATAACTAGTGTCACAGGAATGGTTCAAAACATAGTCAGTAAGGAGTGTCAGTCTTCTTGTACTTAAGTCAGCATTGTGCCTTTGGTATTTATTTCCGATGCAATTTCTGTGTTTCATCGTCAATAAGAAGGTCCAAGGGAAACAGTAAACCTCAAGTGAAGATTCGGAATCTATAACGGATGTCACAGGAATGGTTCAAAGCATAGTCAGTAGGAAGAGTCGGTCTTCATGTACTTAAGTCGGCATTGTGCCTTTTGTATTCAATTCAGATGCAATTTCTGTGTTTCATCGTCAATAAGATGGTCCAAGGGCTACTGTAAACCTGAAGTGAAGCATCGGAATTTATAACTAGTGTCACAGGAATGGTTCAAAACATAGTCAGTAAGAAGAGTCAGTCTTCTTGTACTTAAGTCGGCATTGTGCCTTTTCATTTAATTCCGATGCAATTTCTGTGTATCATCGTCAGTAAGAAGGTCAGAGGGATACAGTAAACCTGGAGTGAAGCATCGGAATCTATAACGAGTGTCACAGGAATGGTTCAGAACATAGACAGTAAGAAGAGTCAGTCTGCTTGTACTTAATTCTGCTTTGTGCATTTTGTATTTAATTCCGATGCAATTACTGTGTTTCATCGTCAATAAGAAGGTCCAAGCGATACAGTAAACCTGTAGTCAAGCATCGTAGTTTATAACTAGTGTCACAGGAATGGTTCAAAACATAGACAGTAAGGAGTGTCAGTCATCTTGTTCTTAAGTCGGCATTGTGGCCTTTTGTATTTAATTCCAAAGCAATTTCTGTGTTTCATCGTCAATAAGAAGGACCAAGGGATACAGTAAACCTGGAGTGAAGCATCGGAATCTATAACTAGTGTCACAGGAATGGTTCTAAACATAGTCAGTAAGAAGAGTCTGTCTTCTTGTACTTAAGTCGGCATTGTGCCTTTTCTATTGAATTCCGATGCAATTTCTGTGTTTCATCGTCAATAAGAAGGTCAGAGGGATACAATAAACCAGAAGTGAAGCATCGGAATCTATAACTAGTGTCACAGGAATGGTTCAAAACAAAGTCAGTAAGAAGAGTCAGTCTTCTTGTACTTAAGTGGCCATTGTGCCTTTTGTATTTAATTCCGGTGCAATTTCTGTGTTTCATCATCAATAAGAAGGTCCAAGGGATACAGTAAACCTGGAGTGAAGCATCGGAATCTACAACTAGTGTCACAGGAATGGTTCAAAACATAGACAGTAAGAAGAGTGAGTCTTCTTGCACTTAATTCTGCTTTGTGCATTTTGTATTTAATTCCGATGCAATTTCTGTGTTTCATCGTCAATAAGAAGGTCTCAAGGGATACAGTAAACCTGAAGTGAAGCATCGGAATTTATAACTAGTGTCACAGGAATGGTTCAAAACATAGTCAGTAAGGAGAGTCATGTCTTCTTGTACTTAAGACGGCACTGTGCCTTTTGTATTTAATCCCGATGCAATTTCTGTGTTTCGTCGTCAATAAGAAGGACCAAGAGATACAGTAAACCTGGAGTGAAGCATCGGAATCTATAACTAGTGTCACTGGGATGGTTCAAAACATAGACTGTAAGAAGAGTCAGTCTTCTTTTACTTAAGTCGGCATTGTGCCATTTCTATTTAATTCCGATGCAGTATCTGTGTTTCATCGTCAATAAGAAGGTCAGAGGGATACATTAAACCTGGAGTGAAGCATCGGAATCTATAACTAGTGTCACAGAAATGGTTCAGAACATAGACAGTAAGAAGAGTCAGTCTTCTTGTACTTAATTCTGCTTTGTGCATTTTGTATTTAATTCCAATGCAATTTCTGTGTTTCATCGTCAATAAGACGGTCCAAGCGATACAGTAAACCAGTAGTGAAGCATCGGAGTTTATAACTAGTGTCACAGGAATGGTTCAAAACATAGTCAGTAAGGAGTGTCAGTCTTCTTGTTATTAAGTCGGCATTGTGCCTTTTGTATTTAATTCCGATGCAATTTCTGTGTTTCATCGTCAATAAGAAGGACCAAGGGATACAGTAAACCTGGAGTGAAGCATCGGAATCTATAACTAGTGTCACAGGAATGGTTCAAAACATAGTCAGTAAGAAGAGTCTGTCTTCTTGTACTTAAGTCGGCATTGTGCCTTTTCTATTGAATTCCGATGCAATTTCTGTGTTTCATCGTCAATAAGAAGGTCAGAGGGATACAATAAACCTGAAGTGTAGCATCGGAATCTATAACTAGTGTCACAGGAATGGTTCAAAACATAGACAGTAAGAAGAGTCAGTCTTCTTGTACTTAATTCTGCACTGTGCCTTTTGTAATTAATTCCGATGCTATTTCTTTGTTTCATCGTCACTAAGAAGGTCCAAGCGATACAGTAAACCTGAAGTGAAGCATCGTAGTTTATAACTAGTGTCACAGGAATGGTTCAAAACATAGTCAGTAAGGAGTGTCAGTCTTCTTGTACTTAAGTCAGCATCGTGCCTTTGGTATTTATTTCCGATGCAATTTCTGTGTTTCATCGTCAATAAGAAGGTCCAAGGGAAACAGTAAACCTCAAGTGAAGCTTCGGAATCTATAACGGATGTCACAGGAATGGTTCAAAGCATAGTCAGTAGGAAGAGTCGGTCTTCATGTACTTAAGTCGGCATTGTGCCTTTTGTATTCAATTCAGATGCATTTTCTGTGTTTCATCGTCAATAAGATGGTCCAAGGGCTACTGTAAACCTGAAGTGAAGCATCGGAATTTATAACTAGTGTCACAGGAATGGTTCAAAACATAGTCAGTAAGAAGAGTCAGTCTTCTTGTACTTAAGTCGGCATTGTGCCTTTTCATTTAATTCCGATGCAATTTCTGTGTATCATCGTCAGTAAGAAGGTCAGAGGGATACAATAAACCTGAAGTGAAGCATCGCAATCTATAACTAGTGTCACAGGAATGGTTCAAAACAAAGTCAGTAAGAAGAGTCAGTCTTCTTGTCCTTAAGTGGCCACTGTGCCTTTTGTATTTAATTCCGGTGCAATTTCTGTGTTTCATCATCAATAAGAAGGTCCAAGGGATACAGTAAACCTGGAGTGAAGCATCGGAATCTATAACTAGTGTCAATGGAATGGTTCAAATCTAGACTGTAAGAAGAGTCAGTCTTCTTGTACTTAAGTCGGCATTGTGCCTTTTCTATTTAATTCCGATGCAATTTCTGTGTTTCATCGTCAATAAGAAGGTCAGAGGGATACAGTAATCCTGAAGTGAAGCATCGTAATGTATAACTAGTGTCACAGGAATGGTTCAAAACAAAGTCAGTAAGAACAGTCAGTCTTCTTGTCCTTAAGTGGCCATTGTGCCTTTTGTATTTAATTCCGGTACAATTTCTATGTTTCATCATCAATAAGAAGGTCCAAGGGATACAGTAAACCTGGAGTGAAGCATCGGAATCTATAACTAGTGTCACAGGAATGGTTCAAAACATAGACAGTAAGAAGAGTCAGTCCTCTTGTACTTAATTCTGCTTTGTGCATTTTGTATTTAATTCCGATGCAATTTCTGTGTTTCATTGTCAATAAGAAGGTCCAAGCGATACAGTAAACCTGAAGTGAAGCATCGGAGTTTATAACTAGTGTCACAGGATTGGTTCAAAACATAGTCAGTAAGGAGTGTCAGTCTTCTTGTACTTAAGTCAGCATTGTGCCTTTTGTATTTATTTCCGATGCAATTTCTGTGTTTCATCGTCAATAAGAAGGTCCAAGGGGATACAGTAATCCTCAAGTGAAGCATCGGAATCTACAACGGGTGTCACAGGAATGGTTCAAAACATAGTCAGTAGGAAGAGTCTTTCTTCATGTACTTAAGTCGGCATTGTGCCTTTCGTATTTAATTCCGATGCATTTTCTGTGTTTCATCGTCAATAAGATGGTCCAAGGGATACTGTAAAATTGAAGTGAAGCATCGGAATTTATAACTAGTGTCACAGGAATGGTTCAAAACATAATCAGTAAGGAGAGTCAGTCTTCTCGTACTTAATTCGGCATTGTGCCTTTTGTATTTAATTCCGATGCAATTTCTGTGTTTCATCGCAATAAGAAGGACCAAGGGATACATTAAACCTGGAGTGATGCATCGGAATCATTAACTAGTGTCACAGGGATGGTTCAAAACATAGACAGTAAGAAGAGTCAGTCTTCTTGTACTTAAGTCGGCATTGTGCCTTTTCTATTTAATTCCGATGCAATTTCTGTGTTTCATCGTCAGTAAGAAGGTCAGAGGGATACAGTAAACCTGGAGTGAAGCATCGGAATCTATAACTAGTGTCACAGGAAAGGTTCAGAACAGAGACAGTAAGAAGAGTGAGTCTTCTTGTACTTAATTCTGCTTTGTGCATTTTGTATTTAATTCCGATGCAATTTCTGTGTTTCATCGTCAATAAGAAGGTCCAAGCGATACAGTAAACCTGAAGTGAAGCATCGGAGTTTATAACTAGTGTCACAGGAATGGTTCAAAACATAGTCACTAAGGAGTGTCAGTCTTCTTGTTCTTAAGTCGGCATTGTGCCTTTTGTTTTTAATTCCGATGCAATTTCTGTGTTTCATCGTCAATAAGAAGGACCAAGGGATACAGTAAACCTGGAGTGAAGCATCGGAATCTGTAACTAGTGTCACAGGGATGGTTCAAAACATAGACAGTAAGAAGAGTCAGTCTTCTTGTACTTACGTCGACATTGTGCCTTTTCTATTTAATTCCGATGCAAATTCTGTGTTTCATCGTCAATAGGAAGGTCAGAGTGATACAATAAACCTGAAGTGAAGCATCGGAATCTATAACTAGTGTCACAGGAATGGTTCAAAACAAAGTCAGTAAGAAGAGTCAGTCTTCTTGTCCTTAAGTCGGCATTGTGCCTTTTGTATTTAATTCCGATGCAATTTCTGTGTTTCATTGTCAATAAGAAGGTCCAAGGGATACAGTAAACCTGAAGTGAAGCTTCGGAATCTATAGCTAGTGTCACAGGAATGGTTCAAAGCATAGTCAGTTAGAAGAGTCAGTCTTCTTGTACTTAAGTCGGCATTGTGCCTTTTGTAATTAATTCCGATGCAATTTCTGTGTTTCATCGTTTAATAAGAAGGTCCAAGGGATACAGTAAACCTGGAGTGAAGCATCGGATTCTATAACTAGGGTCACAGGAATGGTTCAAATCATAGTCAGTAAGAATAGTCAGTCTTATTGTACTTAAGTCAACATTGAGCATTTTCTATCCAATTCTGATGCAATTTCTGTGTTTCATCGTTAATATGAAGGTCCAACCGATACAGTAAACCTGGAGTGAAGCATCGGAATCTATAACTAGTGTCACAGGAATCGTTCAAATCATAGACAGTAAGAAGAGTCACACTTCTTTTACTTAAGTCGGCATTGTTCCTTTTGTATTTAATTCCGATGCAATTTCTGTGTTTCATCGTCAATAAGAAGGTCCAAGGGATACGGTAAACCTGGAGTGAAGCATCGGAATCCATAACTAGTGTCACAGGACTGGTTCAAAAATAGACAGTAAGAAGAGTCAGTCTTCTTGAACTTAATTCGGCATTGTGCCTTTTGTATTTAATTCCGATGCAATTTCTGTGTTTCATCATGAATAAGAAGGTCAGAGGGATACAGTAAACCTGGAGTGAAGCATCGGAATCTGTAACTAGTGTCACAGGAACGGTTCAAATCATAGACAGTAAGAAGAGTCGTTCTTCGTGTACTTCAGACGGCATTTGGCCTTTTGTATTTAATTCCGATGCAATTTTTGTGTTTCATTGTCAATGAGAAGGTCCAAGGGATACAGTAAACCTGAAGTGAAGCATCGGGATTTATAACTAGTGTCACAGAAATCGTTCAAAACATAGTCAGTAAGAAGAGTCAGTCTTCTTGTACTTAAGTCGGCATAGTGTCTTTTCTATTTAATTCCAATGTAATTTCTGTGTTTCATCGTCAATAAGAAGGTCCAAGGGATACAGTAAACCTGTAGTGAAGCATCGGAATCTATAAATAATGTCAATGGAATGGTTCAAAACATAGACAGTAAGAAGAGTCAGTCTTCTTGTACTTAAGTCGGCATTGTGCCTTTTGTATTTAATTCCGATGCAATTTCTGTGTTTCATCGTTAATAAGAAGATCAGAGGGATACAGTAAACCTGAAGTGAAGCATCGGAATCTATAGCTAGTGTCACAGGAATGGTTCAAAACATAGTCAGTAAGAAGAGTCAGTCTTCTTGTCCTTAAGTCGGCATTGCGCCTTTTGTATATAATTCCGATGCAATTTCTGTGTTTCATCGTCAATAAGAAGGTCCAAGGGATACAGTAAACCTGGAGTGAAGCATCGGAATCTGTAACTAGTGTCACAGTAATGGTTCAAAACATAGACAGTAAGAAGAGTCAGTCTTCTTGTACTTACGTCGACATTGTGCCTTTTCTATTTAATTCCGATGCAATTTCTGTGTTTCATGGTCAATAAGAAGGTCAGAGGGATACAATAAACGTGAAGTGAAGCATCGGAATCTATAGCTAGTGTCACAGGAATGGTTGAAATCAAAGCCAGTTAGAAAAGTCAGTCTTCTTGTCCTTAAGTCGGCGTTGTGCCTTTTGTAATTAATTCCGATGCAATTTCTGTGTTTCATCGTCAATAACAAGTTCCAAGGGATACAGTAAACATCAAGTGAAGCGTCGGAATCTATAACGGGTGTCACAGGAATGGTTCAAAGCATAGTCAGTAGGAAGAGTCGGTCTTCTTGTACTTAAGTCGGCATTGTGCGTTTCGTATTTCATTCCGATGCATTTTCTGTGTTTCATCGTCAATAAGAAGGTCCAAGGGATACAGTAAACCTGAAGTGAAGCATTGGAATTTATAACTAGTGTCACTGGAATGGTTCAAAACATAGTCAGTAAGGAGAGTCAGTCTTCTTGTACTTAAGTCGGCATTGTGCCTTTTGTATTTACTTCCGATGCAATTTCTGTGTTTAATCGTCAATAAGAGTGTCAGAGGGATACAGTAATCCTGAAGTGAAGCATTGGAATCGATAACTAGTGTCACAGGAATGGTTCAAAACATAGTCAGTAAGAAGAGTCATTCTTGTTGTACTTAATTCGGCATTGTGCCTTTTGTATTTAATTCCGATGCAATTTCTGTGTTTCATCGTCAATACGAAGGTCCAAGGGATACAGTAAACCTGAAGTGAAGCTTCGGAATCTATAGCTAGTGTCACAGGAATGGTTCGAAACATAGTCAGTTAGAAGAGTCAGTCTTCTTGTACTTAAGTCGGCATTGTGCCTTTTGTAATTAATTCCGATACAATTTCTGTGTTTCATCGTTTAATAAGAAGGTCCAAGGGATACAGTAAACCTGGAGTGACGCAACGGAATCTATAACTAGTGTCACAGGAATGGTTCAAAACAAAGTCAGTAAGAAGAGTCAGTCTTCTTGTCCTTAAGTCAGCATTGTGCCTTTTTATTTAATTCCGATGCAATTTCTGTGTTTCATCGTCAATAAGAATGTCCAAGTGATATAGTAAACCTGGAGTGAAGCATCGGAATCTATAACTACTGTCACAGGAATGGTTCAAAACATAGACAGTAAGAAGAGTCAGTCTTCTTGTACTTAAGTCGGCGTTGTGCGTTTCGTATTTCAGTCCGATGCATTTTCTGTGTTTCATCGTCAATAAGAAGGTCCAAGGGATACAGTAAACCTGAAGTGAAGTATCGGAATCTATAGCTAGTGTCACAGGATTGGTTCAAATCATAGCCAGTAAGAAGAGTCAGTCTTCTTGTCCTTAAGTCGGCGTTGTGCCTTTTGTAATTAATTCCGATGCAATATCTGTGTTTCATCGTCAATAAGAAGGTCCAAGGGATACAGTAAACCTTGAGTGAAGCATCGGAATCTATAACTAGTGTCACAGGAATGGTTCAAAACATAGTCAGTAAGAATAGTCAGTCTTATTGTACTTAAGTCATCATTGTGCATTTTCTATCTAATTCTGATGCAATTTCAGTGTTTCATCGTCAATATGAAGGTCCAACCGATACAGTAAAACTGGAGTGAAGCATCGGAATCTATAACTAGTGTCACAGGAATGGTTAAAATCATAGACTGTAAGAAGAGTCAGACTTCTTTTACTTAAGTCGGCATTGTGCCTTTTGTATTTAATTCCGATGCAATTTCTGTGTTTCATTGTCAATAAGAAGGTCCAAGGGATACAGTAAACCTGGACTGAAGCATCGGAGTCTATCACTAGTGTCACAGGACTGCTTCAAAAATAGACAGCAGGAAGAGTCAGTCTTCTTGAACTTAATTCGGCATTGTGCCTTTTGTATTTAATTCCGATGCAATTTCTGTGTTTCATCATCAATAAGAGGGTCAGAGGGATACAGTAAACATGGAGTGAAGCATCGGAATCTGTAACTAGTGTCACAGGAACGGTTCAAATCATAGACAGTAAGAAGAGTCAGTCTTCTTGTCCTTAAGTCGGCGTTGTGCCTTTTGTAATTAATTCCGATGCAATATCTGTGTTTCATCGTCAATAAGAAGGTCCAAGGGATACAGTAAACCTTGAGTGAAGCATCGGAATCTATAACTAGTGTCACAGGAATGGTTCAAAACATAGTCAGTAAGAATAGTCAGTCTTATTGTACTTAAGTCATCATTGTGCATTTTCTATCTAATTCTGATGCAATTTCAGTGTTTCATCGTCAATATGAAGGTCCAACCGATACAGTAAAACTGGAGTGAAGCATCGGAATCTATAACTAGTGTCACAGGAATGGTTCAAAACATAGTCAGTAAGAATAGTCAGTCTTATTGTACTTAAGTCATCATTGTGCATTTTCTATCTAATTCTGATGCAATTTCAGTGTTTCATCGTCAATATGAAGGTCCAACCGATACAGTAAAACTGGAGTGAAGCATCGGAATCTATAACTAGTGTCACAGGAATGGTTAAAATCATAGACTGTAAGAAGAGTCAGACTTCTTTTACTTAAGTCGGCATTGTGCCTTTTGTATTTAATTCCGATGCAATTTCTGTGTTTCATTGTCAATAAGAAGGTCCAAGGGATACAGTAAACCTGGACTGAAGCATCGGAGTCTATCACTAGTGTCACAGGACTGCTTCAAAAATAGACAGTAGGAAGAGTCAGTCTTCTTGAACTTAATTCGGCATTGTGCCTTTTGTATTTAATTCCGATGCAATTTCTGTGTTTCATCATCAATAAGAGGGTCAGAGGGATATAGTAAACCTGGAGTGAAGCATCGGAATCTGTAACTAGTGTCACAGGAACGGTTCAAATCATAGACAGTAAGAAGAGTCGTTCTTCGTGTACTTCAGACGGCATTTTGCCTTTTGTATTTAATTCCGATGCAATTTTTGTGTTTCATCGTCAATGAGAAGGTCCAAGGGATACAGTAAACCTGAAGTGAAGCATCGGGATTTATAACTAGTGTCACAGAAATCGTTAAAAACATAGTCAGTAAGAAGAGTCAGTCTTCTTGTACTTAAGTCGGCATAGTGCCTTTTCTATTTAATTCCGATGTAATTTCTGTGTTTCATCGTCAATAAGAAGGTCCAAGGGATACAGTAAACCTTTAGTGAAGCATCGGAATCTATAAATAATGTCAATGGAATGGTTCAAAGCATAGACAGTAAGAAGAGTCAGTCTTCTTGTACTTAAGTCGGCATTGTGCCTTTTGTATTTAATTCCGATGCAATTTCTGTGTTTCATCGTCAATAAGAAGATCAGAGGGATACAGTAAACCTGAAGTGAAGCATCGGAATCTATAGCTAGTGTCACAGGAATGGTTCAAAACATAGTCAGTAAGAAGAGTCAGTCTTCTTGTCCTTAAGTCGGCATTGCGCCTTTTCTATATAATTCCGATGCAATTTCTGTGTTTCATCGTCAATAAGAAGGTCCAAGGGATACAGTAAACCTGGAGTGAAGCATCGGAATCTGTAACTAGTGTCACAGTAATGGTTCAAAACATAGACAGTAAGAAGAGTCAGTCTTCTTGTCCTTAAGTCGGCATTGTGAATTTTTATTTAATTCCGATGCAATTTCTGTGTTTCATCGTCAATAAGAATGTCCAATGGATATAGTAAACCTGGAGTGAAGCATCGGAATCTATAACTAGTGTCACAGGAATGGTTCAAATCATAGACAGTAAGAAGAGTCAGTCTTCTTGTACTTACGTCGACATTGTGCCTTTTCTATTTAATTCCGATGCAATTTCTGTGTTTCATGGTCAATAAGAAGGTCAGAGGGATACAATAAACCTGAAGTGAAGCATCGGAATCTATAGCTAGTGTCACAGGAATGGTTGAAGTCAAAGCCAGTTAGAAAAGTCAGTCTTCTTGTCCTTAAGTCGGCGTTGTGCCTTTTGTAATTAATTCCGATGCAATTTCTGTGTTTCATCGTCAATAACAAGTTCCAAGGGATACAGTAAACATCAAGTGATGCGTCGGAATCTATAACGGGTGTCACAGGAATGGTTCAAAACATAGTCAGTAGGAAGAGTCGGTCTTCTTGTACTTAAGTCGGCATTGTGCGTTTCGTATTTCATTCCGATGCATTTTCTGTGTTTCATCGTCAATAAGAAGGTCCAAGGGATACAGTAAACCTGAAGTGAAGCATCGGAATTTATAACTAGTGTCACTGGAATGGTTCAAAACATAGTCAGTAAGGAGAGTCAGTCTTCTTGTACTTAAGTCGGCATTGTGCCTTTTGTATTTAATTCCGATGCAATTTCTGTGTTTCATCGTCAATAAGAAGGACCAAGGGATACAGTAAACCTGGAGTGAAGCATAGGAATCTGTAACTAGTGTCACAGGGATGGTTCAAAACATAGACAGTCAGAAGAGTCTGTCTTCTTGTACTTAAGTCGGCATTGTGCCTTTTCTATTTAATTCCGGTGCAATTTCTGTGTTTCATCGTCAATAAGAGTGTCAGAGGGATACAGTAATCCTGAAGTGAAGCATTGGAATCGATAACTAGTGTCACAGGAATGGTTCAAAACATAGTCAGTAAGAAGAGTCATTCTTGTTGTACTTAATTCGGCATTGTGCCTTTTGTATTTAATTCCGATGCGATTTCTGTGTTTCATCGTCAATACGAAGGTCCAAGGGATACAGTAAACCTGAAGTGAAGCTTCGGAATCTATAGCTAGTGTTACAGGAATGGTTCGAAACATAGTCAGTTAGAAGAGTCAGTCTTCTTGTACTTAAGTCGGCATTGTGCCTTTTGTAATTAATTCCGATACAATTTCTGTGTTTCATCGTTTAATAAGAAGGTCCAAGGGATACAGTAAACCTGGAGTGACGCAACGGAATCTATAACTAGTGTCACAGGAATGGTTCAATTCAAAGTCAATAAGAAGAGTCAGTCTTCTTGTCCTTAAGTCGGCATTGTGCCTTTTTATTTAATTCCGATGCAATTTCTGTGTTTCATCGTCAATAAGAATGTCCAAGTGATATAGTAAACCTGGAGTGAAGCATCGGAATCTATAACTAGTGTCACAGGAATGGTTCAAAACATAGACAGTAAGAAGAGTCAGTCTTCTTGTACTTACGTCGACATTGTGCCTTTTCTATTTAATTCCGATGCAATTTCTGTGTTTCATGGTCAATAAGAATGTCAGAGGGATACAATAAACCTGAAGTGAAGTATCGGAATCATTAGCTAGTGTCACAAGAATGGTTCAAATCATAGCCAGTAAGAAGAGTCAGTCTTCTTGTCCTTAAGTCGGTGTTGTGCCTTTCGTAATTAATTCCGATGCAATATCTGTGTTTCATCGTCAATAAGAAGGTCCAAGGGATACAGTAAACCTTGAGTGAAGCATCGGAATCTATAACTAGTGTCACAGGAATGGTTCAAAACATAGTCAGTAAGAATAGTCAGTCTTATTGTACTTAAGTCATCATTGTGCATTTTCTATCTAATTCTGATGCAATTTCAGTGTTTCATCGTCAATATGAAGGTCCAACCGATACAGTAAACCTGGAGTGAAGCATCGGAATCTATAACTAGTGTCACAGGAATGGTTAAAATCATAGACTGTAAGAAGAGTCAGACTTCTTTTACTTAAGTCGGCATTGTGCCTTTTGTATTTAATTCCGATGCAATTTCTGTGTTTCATTGTCAATAAGAAGGTCCAAGGGATACAGTAAATCTGGAGTGAAGCATCGGAGTCTATCACTAGTGTCACAGGACTGGTTCAAAAATAGACAGTAGGAAGAGTCAGTCTTCTTGAACTTAATTCGGCATTGTGTCTTTTGTATTTAATTCCGATGCAATTTCTGTGTTTCATCATCAATAAGAAGGTCAGAGGGATACAGTAAACCTGAAGTGAAGCATCGGAATCCATAGCTAGTGTCACAGGAATGGTTCAAACATAGTCAGTAAGAAGAGCCAGTCTTGTTGTACTTAAGTCGGCATTGTGCCTTTTCTATTTAATCCCGATGCAATTTCTGTGTTTCATCGTCAATAAGAATGTCAGAGGGATACAATAAACCTGAAGCGAAGCATCGGAATCTATAACTAGTGTCACAGAAATGATTCAAAACAAAGTCAGTAACAAGAGTTAGTCTTCTTGTCCTTAAGTCGGCATTGTGATTTTTGTATTTAATTCCGATGCAATTTCTGTGTTTCATCGTCACTAGGAAGGTCCAAGGGATACAGTACACCTGGAGTGAAGCATCGGAATCTATAACTAGTGTCACAGGAATGTTTCAATTCATAGACAGTAAGAAGAGTCAGTCTTCTTGTACTTAATTCTGCTTTGTGCATTTTGTATTTAATTCCGATGCAATTTCTGTGTTTCAACGTCAATAAGAAGGTCCAAGCGATACAGTAAACCTGAAGTAACGCATCGGAGTTTATAACTAGTGTCACAGGAATGGTTCAAAACATAGTCAGTAAGGAGTGTCAGTCTTCTTGTACTTAAGTCGGCATTGTGCCTTTTGTATTTAATTCCTATGCAATTTCTGTGTTTCATCGTCAATAAGCGGGACCAAGGGATACAGTAAACCTTTAGTGAAGCATCGGAATCTATAACTAGTGTCACAGGGATGGTTCAAAACATAGTCAGTAAGAAGAGTCAGTCTTCTTGTACTTAAGTCGGCATTGTGCCTTTGTATTTAATTCCGATGCAATTTCTGTGTTTCATCGTCAATAAGAATGTCCAAGGGAAACAGAAATCCTGAAGTGAAGCATCGGAATCTATAACTAGTGTCACAGGAATGGTTCAAACATAGTCAGGAAGGTGTGTCAGTCTTATTGTACTTAAATCGGCATTGTGCCTTTTCTATTTAATTCCGATGCAATTTCTGTGTTTCATCGTCAATAAGAAGGTCCAAGGGATATAGTAAACCTGGAGTGAAGCATCGGAATCTATAACTATTGTCACAGGAATGGTTCAAAGCATAGACAGTAAGAAGAGTCAGTCTTCTTGTACTTACGTCGACATTGTGCCTATTCTATTTATTTCCGATGCAATTTCTGTGTTTCATCGTCAATAAGAAGGTCAGAGGGATACAATAAACCTGAAGTGAAGCATCGGAATCTAAGACTAGTGTAACAGGAATGGTTCAAAACAAAGTCAGTAAGAAGAGTCAGTCATCTTACCTTAAGTCGGCATTGTGCCTTTTGTATTTAATTCCGATGCAATTTCTGTGTTTCATCGTCAATAAGAAGGTCCAAGGGATACAGTAAACCTGAAGTAAAGCTTCGGAATCTATAGCCAGTGTCACAGGAATGGTTCAAACATAGTCAGTTAGAAGAGGCAGTCTTCTTGTACTTAAGTCGGCATTGTGCGTTTTGTAATTAATTCCGATGCAATTTCTGTGATTCATCGTTTAATAAGAAGGTCCAAGGGATACAGTAAACCTGGAGTGACGCATCGGAATCTATAACTAGTGTCACAGGAATGCTACAAAACTAAGTCAGTAGGAAGAGTCAGTCCTCTTGTCCTTAAGACGGCATTGTGCCTTTATTATTTAATTCCGATGCAATTTCTGTGTTTCATCGTCAATAAGAATGTCCAAGGGGTATAGTAAACCTGGAGTGAAGCATCGGAATCTATAACTAGTGTCACAGGAATGGTTCAAAACATAGACAGTAAGAAGAGTCAGTCTTCTTGTCCTTAAGTCGGCATTGTGCCTTTTGTAATTAATTCCGATGCAATTTCTGTGTTTCATCGTCAATAAAAAGGTCCAAGGGATACAGTAAACCTGGAGTGAAGCATCGGAATCTATAACTAGTGTCACAGGAATGGTTCAAAACTTAGTCAGTAAGAGTAGTATTTCTTATTGTACTTAAGTCATCATTGTGCATTTTCTATTTAATTCTGATGCAATTACTGTGTTTCATCGTCAATATGAAAGTCCAACCGATACAGTAAACCTGGAGTGAAGCATCGGAATCTATAACTATTGTCACAGGAATGGTTCATATCATAGACAGTAAAAAGAGTCAGACTTCTTTCACTTAAGACGGCATTGTGCCTTTTGTATTTAATTCCGATGCTACTTCTGTGTTTCATCGTCAATAAGAAGGTCCAAGGGATACAGTTAACCTGGAGTGAAGCATCGGAGTCTATCACTAGTGTCACAGGACTGGTTCAAAACATAGTCAGTAAGGCGAGTCAGTCTTCTTGTACTTAAGTCGGCATTGTGCCTTTTGTATTTAATTCCGATGCAATTTCTGTGTTTCATCGTCAATAAGAAGGACCAAGGGATACAGTAAACCTGGAGTCAAGCATCGGAATCTATAACTAGTGTCACAGGGATGGTTCAAAGCATAGACAGTAAGGAGAGTCAGTCTTCTTGTACTTAAGTCGGCATTGTGCCTTTTGTATTTAATTCCGATGCAATTTCTGTGTTTCATCGTCAATAAGAAGGACCAAGGGATACAGTAAACATCAAGTGATGCGTCGGAATCTATAACGGGTGTCACAGGAATGGTTCAAAACATAGTCAGTAGGAAGAGTCGGTCTTCTTGTACTTAAGTCGGCATTGTGCGTTTCGTATTTCATTCCGATGCATTTTCTGTGTTTCATCGTCAATAAGAAGGTCCAAGGGATACAGTAAACCTGAAGTGAAGCATCGGAATTTATAACTAGTGTCACTGGAATGGTTCAAAACATAGTCAGTAAGGAGAGTCAGTCTTCTTGTACTTAAGTCGGCATTGTGCCTTTTGTATTTAATTCCGATGCAATTTCTGTGTTTCATCGTCAATAAGAAGGACCAAGGGATACAGTAAACCTGGAGTGAAGCATAGGAATCTGTAACTAGTGTCACAGGGATGGTTCAAAACATAGACAGTCAGAAGAGTCTGTCTTCTTGTACTTAAGTCGGCATTGTGCCTTTTCTATTTAATTCCGGTGCAATTTCTGTGTTTCATCGTCAATAAGAGTGTCAGAGGGATACAGTAATCCTGAAGTGAAGCATTGGAATCGATAACTAGTGTCACAGGAATGGTTCAAAACATAGTCAGTAAGAAGAGTCATTCTTGTTGTACTTAATTCGGCATTGTGCCTTTTGTATTTAATTCCGATGCGATTTCTGTGTTTCATCGTCAATACGAAGTTCCAAGGGATACAGTAAACCTGAAGTGAAGCTTCGGAATCTATAGCTAGTGTTACAGGAATGGTTCGAAACATAGTCAGTTAGAAGAGTCAGTCTTCTTGTACTTAAGTCGGCATTGTGCCTTTTGTAATTAATTCCGATACAATTTCTGTGTTTCATCGTTTAATAAGAAGGTCCAAGGGATACAGTAAACCTGGAGTGACGCAACGGAATCTATAACTAGTGTCACAGGAATGGTTCAATTCAAAGTCAGTAAGAAGAGTCAGTCTTCTTGTCCTTAAGTCGGCATTGTGCCTTTTTATTTAATTCCGATGCAATTTCTGTGTTTCATCGTCAATAAGAATGTCCAAGTGATATAGTAAACCTGGAGTGAAGCATCGGAATCTATAACTAGTGTCACAGGAATGGTTCAAAACATAGACAGTAAGAAGAGTCAGTCTTCTTGTACTTACGTCGACATTGTGCCTTTTCTATTTAATTCCGATGCAATTTCTGTGTTTCATGGTCAATAAGAATGTCAGATGGATACAATAAACCTGAAGTGAAGTATCGGAATCATTAGCTAGTGTCACAAGAATGGTTCAAATCATAGCCAGTAAGAAGAGTCAGTCTTCTTGTCCTTAAGTCGGTGTTGTGCCTTTCGTAATTAATTCCGATGCAATATCTGTGTTTCATCGTCAATAAGAAGGTCCAAGGGATACAGTAAACCTTGAGTGAAGCATCGGAATCTATAACTAGTGTCACAGGAATGGTTCAAAACATAGTCAGTAAGAATAGTCAGTCTTATTGTACTTAAGTCATCATTGTGCATTTTCTATCTAATTCTGATGCAATTTCAGTGTTTCATCGTCAATATGAAGGTCCAACCGATACAGTAAACCTGGAGTGAAGCATCGGAATCTATAACTAGTGTCACAGGAATGGTTAAAATCATAGACTGTAAGAAGAGTTAGACTTCTTTTACTTAAGTCGGCATTGTGCCTTTTGTATTTAATTCCGATGCAATTTCTGTGTTTCATTGTCAATAAGAAGGTCCAAGGGATACAGTAAATCTGGAGTGAAGCATCGGAGTCTATCACTAGTGTCACAGGACTGGTTCAAAAATAGACAGTAGGAAGAGTCAGTCTTCTTGAACTTAATTCGGCATTGTGTCTTTTGTATTTAATTCCGATGCAATTTCTGTGTTTCATCATCAATAAGAAGGTCAGAGGGATACAGTAAACCTGAAGTGAAGCATCGGAATCCATACCTAGTGTCACAGGAATGGTTCAAACATAGTCAGTAAGAAGAGCCAGTCTTGTTGTACTTAAGTCGGCATTGTGCCTTTTCTATTTAATCCCGATGCAATTTCTGTGTTTCATCGTCAATAAGAATGTCAGAGGGATACAATAAACCTGAAGCGAAGCATCGGAATCTATAACTAGTGTCACAGAAATGATTCAAAACAAAGTCAGTAACAAGAGTTAGTCTTCTTGTCCTTAAGTCGGCATTGTGATTTTTGTATTTAATTCCGATGCAATTTCTGTGTTTCATCGTCACTAGGAAGGTCCAAGGGATACAGTACACCTGGAGTGAAGCATCGGAATCTATAACTAGTGTCACAGGAATGTTTCAATTCATAGACAGTAAGAAGAGTCAGTCTTCTTGTACTTAATTCTGCTTTGTGCATTTTGTATTTAATTCCGATGCAATTTCTGTGTTTCAACGTCAATAAGAAGGTCCAAGCGATACAGTAAACCTGAAGTAACGCATCGGAGTTTATAACTAGTGTCACAGGAATGGTTCAAAACATAGTCAGTAAGGAGTGTCAGTCTTCTTGTACTTAAGTCGGCATTGTGCCTTTTGTATTTAATTCCTATGCAATTTCTGTGTTTCATCGTCAATAAGCGGGACCAAGGGATACAGTAAACCTTTAGTGAAGCATCGGAATCTATAACTAGTGTCACAGGGATGGTTCAAAACATAGTCAGTAAGAAGAGTCAGTCTTCTTGTACTTAAGTCGGCATTGTGCCTTTGTATTTAATTCCGATGCAATTTCTGTGTTTCATCGTCAATAAGAATGTCCAAGGGAAACAGAAATCCTGAAGTGAAGCATCGGAATCTATAACTAGTGTCACAGGAATGGTTCAAACATAGTCAGGAAGGTGTGTCAGTCTTATTGTACTTAAATCGGCATTGTGCCTTTTCTATTTAATTCCGATGCAATTTCTGTGTTTCATCGTCAATAAGAAGGTCCAAGGGATATAGTAAACCTGGAGTGAAGCATCGGAATCTATAACTATTGTCACAGGAATGGTTCAAAGCATAGACAGTAAGAAGAGTCAGTCTTCTTGTACTTACGTCGACATTGTGCCTATTCTATTTATTTCCGATGCAATTTCTGTGTTTCATCGTCAATAAGAAGGTCAGAGGGATACAATAAACCTGAAGTGAAGCATCGGAATCTAAGACTAGTGTAACAGGAATGGTTCAAAACAAAGTCAGTCAGAAGAGTCAGTCATCTTACCTTAAGTCGGCATTGTGACTTTTGTATTTAATTCCGATGCAATTTCTGTGTTTCATCGTCAATAAGAAGGTCCAAGGGATACAGTAAACCTGAAGTAAAGCTTCGGAATCTATAGCCAGTGTCACAGGAATGGTTCAAACATAGTCAGTTAGAAGAGGCAGTCTTCTTGTACTTAAGTCGGCATTGTGCGTTTTGTAATTAATTCCGATGCAATTTCTGTGATTCATCGTTTAATAAGAAGGTCCAAGGGATACAGTAAACCTGGAGTGACGCATCGGAATCTATAACTAGTGTCACAGGAATGCTACAAAACTAAGTCAGTAGGAAGAGTCAGTCCTCTTGTCCTTAAGACGGCATTGTGCCTTTATTATTTAATTCCGATGCAATTTCTGTGTTTCATCGTCAATAAGAATGTCCAAGGGGTATAGTAAACCTGGAGTGAAGCATCGGAATCTATAACTAGTGTCACAGGAATGGTTCAAAACATAGACAGTAAGAAGAGTCAGTCTTCTTGTCCTTAAGTCGGCATTGTGCCTTTTGTAATTAATTCCGATGCAATTTCTGTGTTTCATCGTCAATAAAAAGGTCCAAGGGATACAGTAAACCTGGAGTGAAGCATCGGAATCTATAACTAGTGTCACAGGAATGGTTCAAAACTTAGTCAGTAAGAGTAGTATTTCTTATTGTACTTAAGTCATCATTGTGCATTTTCTATTTAATTCTGATGCAATTACTGTGTTTCATCGTCAATATGAAAGTCCAACCGATACAGTAAACCTGGAGTGAAGCATCGGAATCTATAACTATTGTCACAGGAATGGTTCATATCATAGACAGTAAAAAGAGTCGGACTTCTTTCACTTAAGACGGCATTGTGCCTTTTGTATTTAATTCCGATGCTACTTCTGTGTTTCATCGTCAATAAGAAGGTCCAAGGGATACAGTAAACCTGGAGTGAAGCATCGGAGTCTATCACTAGTGTCACAGGACTGGTTCAAAACATAGTCAGTAAGGCGAGTCAGTCTTCTTGTACTTAAGTCGGCATTGTGCCTTTTGTATTTAATTCCGATGCAATTTCTGTGTTTCATCGTCAATAAGAAGGACCAAGGGATACAGTAAACCTGGAGTCAAGCATCGGAATCTATAACTAGTGTCACAGGGATGGTTCAAAGCATAGACAGTCAGAAGAGTCAGTCTTCTTGTACTTAAGGCGGCATTGTGCCTTTTCTATTTAATTCCGGAGCAATTTCTGTGTTTCATCGTCAATGAGAATGTCAGAGGGATACAGTAGTCCTGAAGTGAAGCATCGGAATCGATAACTAGTGTCAGAGGAATGGTTCAAAACATAGTCAGTAAGAAGAATCAGTCTTGTTGTACTTAAGTCGGCATTGCGCCTTTTCTATTTAATTCCGATGCAATTTCTGTGTTTTATCGTCAATAAGAATGTCAGAGAGATACAATAAACCTGAAGCGAAGCATCGGAATCTATAACTAGTGTCACAGAAATGGTTCAAAACAAAGTCAGTAACAAGAGTCAGTCTTCTTGTCCTTAAGTCGGCATTGTGCCTTTTGTATTTAATTCCGATGCAATTTCTGTGTTTCATCGTCAATAAGAAGGTCCAAGGGATACACTAAACCTGGAGTGAAGCATCGGAATCTATAACTAGTGTCACAGGAATGTTTCAAATCATAGACAGTGAGAAGAGTCAGTCTTCTTGTACTTAATTCTGCTTTGTGCATTTTGTATTTAATTCCGATGCAATTTCTGTGTTTTAACGTCAATAAGAAGGTCCAAGCGATACAGTAAACCTGAAGTAAAGCATTGGAGTTTATAACTAGTGTCACAGGAACGGTTCAAAGCATAGTCAGTAAGGAGTGTCAGTCTTCTTGTACTTAAGTCGGCATTGTGCCTTTTGTATTTAATGCCGATGCAATTTCTGTGTTTCATCGTCAATAAGAAGGACCAAGGGATACAGTAAACCTTTAGTGAAGCTTCGGAATCTATAACTAGTGTCACAGGGATGGTTCAAAACATAGTCAGTAAGAAGAGTCAGTCTAATTGTACTTAAGTCGGCATTGTGCATTTTCTATTTAATTCCGATGCAATTTCTGTGTTTCATCGTCAATAAGAAGGTCCATGGGATACAGTAAACCTGGAGTGAAGCATCGGAATCTATAACTAGTGTCAATGGAATGGTTTAAATCATAGTCAGTAAGAAGAGTCAGTCTTCTTGTACTTAAGTAGGCATTGTGCCTTTTCTATTTAATTCCGATGCAATTTCTGTGTTTCATCGTCAATAAGAAGGTCCAAGGGATACAGTAAACCTGGAGTGAAGCATCGGAATCTATAACTAGTGTCACAGGAATGGTTCGAAACATAGACAGTAAGAAGAGTCAGTCTTCTTATACTTACGTCGACATTGTGCCTATTCTATTTATTTCCGATGCAATTTCTGTGTTTCATCGTCAATAAGAAGGTCAGAGTGATACAATAAACCTGAAGTGAAGCATCGGAATCTATAACTAGTGTCACAGGAATGGTTCAAAACAAAGTCAGTAAGAAGAGTCAGTCTTCTTGTCCTTAAGTCGGCATTGTGCCTTTTGTATTTAATTCCGATGCAATTTCTGTGTTTCATCGTCAATAAGAAGGTCCAAGGGATACAGTAAACCTTGTGTGAAGCTTCGAAATCTATAACTAGTGTCACAGGAATGGCTCATAACATAGACAGTAAGAAGAGTCAGTCTTCTTGTACTTACGTCGACATTGTGCCTTTTCTATTTAATTCCGATGCAATTTCTGTGTTTCATCGTCAATAAGAAGGACCAAGGGATACAGTAAACCTGGAGTGAAACATCGGAATCTATAGCTAGTGTCACAGGAATGGTTCAAAACATAGTCAGTAAGAAAAGTCAGTCTTCGTGTCCTTAAGTCGGCATTGTGCTTTTTCTATTTAATTCCGGAGCAATTTCTGTGTTTCATCGTCAATAAGAATGTCAGAGGGATACAGTAATCCTGAAGTGAAGCATCGGAATCGATAACTAGTGTCACAGGAATGGTTCAAAACATAGTCAGTAAGAAGAGTCAGTCTTGTTGTACTTAAGTCGGCATTGTGCCTTTTCTATTTAATTCAGATGCAATTTCTGTGTTTCGTCGTCAATGAGATGGTCCAAGGGATACAGTAAACCTGGAGTGAAGCATCGGAATCTATAACTAGTGTCACAGGAATGTTTCAAATCATAGACAGTAAGAAGAGTCAGTCTTCTTGTACTTAATTCTGCTTTGTGCATTTTGTATTTAATTCCGATGCAATTTCTGTGTTTCAACGTCAATAAGAAGGTCCAAGCGATACAGTAAACCTGAAGTAAAGCATCGGAGTTTATAACTAGTGTCACAGGAATGGTTCAAAGCATAGTCAGTGAGGAGTGTTAGTCTTCTTGTACTTAAGTCGGCATTGTGCCTTTTGTATTTAATTCCGATGCAATTTCTGTGTTTCATCATCAATAAGAAGGACCAAGGGATACAGTAAACCTTTAGTGAAGCATCGGAATCTATAACTAGTGTCACAGGGATGGTTCAAAACTTAGTCAGTAGGAAGAGTCAGTCTTCTTGTACTTAAGTCGGCATTGTGCATTTTCTATTTAATTCCAATGCAATTTCTGTGTTTCATCGTCAATAAGAAGGTCCAAGGGATACAGTAAACCTGGAGTGAAGCATCGGAATCAATAACTAGTGTCAATGGAATGGTTCAAAACATAGTCAGTAAGAAGAGTCAGTCTTCTTGTACTTAGGTCGGCATTGTGCCTTTTCTATTTAATTCCGACGCAATTTCTGTGTTTCATCGTCAATAAGAAGGTCCAAGGGATATAGTAAACCTGGAGTGAAGCATCGGAATCTATAACTAGTGTCACAGGAATGGTTCAAAACATAGACAGTAAGAAGAGTCAGTCTTCATGTACTTACGTCGACATTGTGACTATTCTATTTATTTCGGACGCAATTTCTGTGTTTCATCGTCAATAAGAAGGTCAGAGGGATACAATAAACCTAAAGTGAGGCATCGGAATCTATAACTAGTGTCACAGGAATGGTTCAAACCAAAGTCAGTAAGAAGAGTCAGTCTTCTTGTCCTTAAGTCGGCATTGTGCCTTTTGTATTTAATTCCGATGCAATTTCTGTATTTCATCGTCAATAAGAAAGTCCAAGGGATACAGTAAACCTGAAGTGAAGCTTCGAAACCTATAGCTAGTGTCACAGGAATGGTTCAAACATAGTCAGTTAGAAGAGTCAGTCTTCTTGTACTTAAGTCGGCATTGTGCCTTTTGTAATTAATTCCGATGCAATTTTTGTGTTTCATCGTTTAATAAGAAGGTCCAAGGCATACAGTAAACCTGGAGTGACGCATCGGAATCTATAACTAGTGTCACAGGAATGGTTCAAAACTAAGTCAGTAAGAAGAGTCAGTCCTCTTGTCCTTAAGACGGCATTGTGTCTTTTGTATTTAATTCCGATGCTATTTCTGTGTTTCATCGTCAATAAGAATGTCCAAGGGATATAGTAAACCTGGAGTGAAGCATCGGAATCTATAACTAGTGTCACAGGAATGGTTCAAAACATAGACAGTAAGAAGAGTCAGTCTTCTTGTACTTACGTCGACATTGTGCCATTTCTATTTAATTCCGATGCAATTTCTGTGTTTCATCGTCAATAAGAAGGTCAGAGGGATACAATAAACCTGTAGTGAAGCATCGGAATCTATAGCTAGTGTCACAGGAATGCTTCAAAACATAGTCAGTAAGAAAAGTCAGTCTTCTTGTCCTTAAGTCGGCATTGTGCCTTTTGTATTTAATTCCGATGCAATTTCTGTGTTTCATCATCAATAAGAAGGTCAGAGGGATACAGTAAACCTGAAGTGAAGCATCGGAATCCATAACTAGTGTCACAGGAATGGTTCAAAACATAGTCAGTAGGAAGAGTTAGTCTTCTTGTACTTAAGTCGGCGTTGTGCCTTTTGTATTTAATTCCGATGCAATTTCTGTGTTTCATCGTCAATAAGAAGGTCCAAGGGATACAGTAAACCTGGAGTGAAGCATCGGAATCTTTAACTAGTGTCACAGGAATGGTTCAAATCATACACAGTAAGAAGAGTCGGTCTTCGTGTACTTCAGTCGGCATTTTGCCTTTTGTATTTAATTCCGATGCAATTTTTGTGTTTCATCGTCAATTAGAAGGTCCAAGGGATACAGTAAACCTGAAGTGAAGCATCGGAATCCATAACTAGTGGCACAGGAATGGTTCAAAACATAGTCAGTAAGAAGAGTTAGTCTTCTTGTACTTAAGTCGGCGTTGTGCCATTTGTATTTAATTCCGATGCATTTTCTGTGTTTCATCGTCACTAAGAACGTCCAAGGGATACAGTAAACCTGGAGTGATGCATCGGAATCTGTAACTAGTGTCACAGTAATGGTTCAAAACATAGACAGTAAGAAGAGTCAGTCTTCTTGTACTTAATTCGGCATTGTGCCTTTTGTATTTAAATTCGATGCAATTTCTGTGTTTAATCGTCAATAAGAAGGTGAAAGGGATACTGTAAACATCAAGTGAAGCGTCGGAATCTATAACGGGTGTCACAGGAATGGTTCAAAACATAATCTGTAGGAAGAGTCGCTCTTCTTGTACTTAAGTCGGCATTGTGCCTTTTGTATTTAATTCCGATGCATTTTCTGTGTTTCATCATCAATAAGAAGGTCCAAGGGATACAGTAAACCTGGAGTGAAGCATCGGAATCTATAACTAGTGTCAATGGAATGGTTCAAAACATAGTCAGTAAGAAGAGTCAGTCTTCTTGTACTTTAGTAGGCATTGTGCCTTTTCTATTTAATTCCGATGCAATTTCTGTGTTTCATCGTCAATAAGATGGTCCAAGGGATACAGTAAACCTGAAGTGAAGCTTCGAAACCTATAGCTAGTGTCACAGGAATGGTTCAAACATAGTCAGTTAGAAGAGTCAGTCTTCTTGTACTTAAGTCGGCATTGTGCCTTTTGTAATTAATTCCGATGCAATTTTTGTGTTTCATCGTTTAATAAGAAGGTCCAAGGCATACAGTAAACCTGGAGTGACGCATCGGAATCTATAACTAGTGTCACAGGAATGGTTCAAAACTAAGTCAGTAAGAAGAGTCAGTCCTCTTGTCCTTAAGACGGCATTGTGTCTTTTGTATTTAATTCCGATGCTATTTCTGTGTTTCATCGTCAATAAGAATGTCCAAGGGATATAGTAAACCTGGAGTGAAGCATCGGAATCTATAACTAGTGTCACAGGAATGGTTCAAAACATAGACAGTAAGAAGAGTCAGTCTTCTTGTACTTACGTCGACATTGTGCCATTTCTATTTAATTCCGATGCAATTTCTGTGTTTCATCGTCAATAAGAAGGTCAGAGGGATACAATAAACCTGTAGTGAAGCATCGGAATCTATAGCTAGTGTCACAGGAATGCTTCAAAACATAGTCAGTAAGAAAAGTCAGTCTTCTTGTCCTTAAGTCGGCATTGTGCCTTTTGTATTTAATTCCGATGCAATTTCTGTGTTTCATCATCAATAAGAAGGTCAGAGGGATACAGTAAACCTGAAGTGAAGCATCGGAATCCATAACTAGTGTCACAGGAATGGTTCAAAACATAGTCAGTAGGAAGAGTTAGTCTTCTTGTACTTAAGTCGGCGTTGTGCCTTTTGTATTTAATTCCGATGCAATTTCTGTGTTTCATCGTCAATAAGAAGGTCCAAGGGATACAGTAAACCTGGAGTGAAGCATCGGAATCTTTAACTAGTGTCACAGGAATGGTTCAAATCATACACAGTAAGAAGAGTCGGTCTTCGTGTACTTCAGTCGGCATTTTGCCTTTTGTATTTAATTCCGATGCAATTTTTGTGTTTCATCGTCAATTAGAAGGTCCAAGGGATACAGTAAACCTGAAGTGAAGCATCGGAATCCATAACTAGTGTCACAGGAATGGTTCAAAACATAGTCAGTAAGAAGAGTTAGTCTTCTTGTACTTAAGTCGGCGTTGTGCCATTTGTATTTAATTCCGATGCATTTTCTGTGTTTCATCGTCACTAAGAACGTCCAAGGGATACAGTAAACCTGGAGTGATGCATCGGAATCTGTAACTAGTGTCACAGTAATGGTTCAAAACATAGACAGTAAGAAGAGTCAGTCTTCTTGTACTTAATTCGGCATTGTGCCTTTTGTATTTAAATTCGATGCAATTTCTGTGTTTAATCGTCAATAAGAAGGTGAAAGGGATACTGTAAACATCAAGTGAAGCGTCGGAATCTATAACGGGTGTCACAGGAATGGTTCAAAACATAATCTGTAGGAAGAGTCGCTCTTCTTGTACTTAAGTCGGCATTGTGCCTTTTGTATTTAATTCCGATGCATTTTCTGTGTTTCATCATCAATAAGAAGGTCCAAGGGATACAGTAAACCTGGAGTGAAGCATCGGAATCTATAACTAGTGTCAATGGAATGGTTCAAAACATAGTCAGTAAGAAGAGTCAGTCTTCTTGTACTTTAGTAGGCATTGTGCCTTTTCTATTTAATTCCGATGCAATTTCTGTGTTTCATCGTCAATAAGAAGGTCCAAGGGATATAGTAAACCTGGAGTGAAGCATCGGAATCTATAACTAGTGTCACAGGAATGGTTCGAAACATAGACAGTAAGAAGAGTCAGTCTTCTTGTACTTACGTCGACATTGTGCGTATTCTATTTATTTCCGATGCAATTTCTGTGTTTCATCGTCAATAAGAAGGTCAGAGGCATACAATAAACCTGAAGTGAAGCATCGGAATCTATAACTAGTGTCACAGGAATGGTTCAAAACAAAGTCAGTAAGAAGAGTCAGTCTTCTTGTCCTTAAGTCGGCATTGTGCCTTTTGTATTTAATTCCGATGCGATTTCTGTGTTTCATCGTCGATAAGAGGGTCCAAGGGATACAGTAAACCTGGAGTGAAGCTTCGAAATCTATAACTAGTGTCACAGGAATGGTTCAAAACATAGACAGTAAGAAGAGTCAGTCTTCTTGTACTTACGTCGACATTGTGCCTTTTCTATTTAATTCCGATGCAATTTCTGCGTATCATCGTCAATAAGAAGGACCAAGGGATACAGTAAACCTGGAGTGAAGCATCGGAATCTATAGCTAGTGTCACAGGAATGGTTCAAAACATAGTCAGTAAGAAAAGTCAGTCTTCATGTCCTTAAGTCGGCATTGTGCCTTTTGTAATTAATTCCGATGCAATTTCTGTGTTTCATCGTCAATAAGAAGGACCAAGGGATACAGTAAACCCGGAGTGAAGCATCGGAATCTATAACTAGTGTCACAGGGATGGTTCAAAACATAGACAGTCAGAAGAGTCAGTCTTCTTGTACTTAAGGCGGCATTGTGCCTTTTCTTTTTAATTCCGGAGCAATTTCTGTGTTTCATCGTCAATAAGAATGTCAGAGGGATACAGTAATCCTGAAGTGAAGCATCGGAATTGATAACTAGTGTCACAGGAATGGTTCAAATCATAGTCAGTAAGAAGAGGCAGTCTTGTTGTACTTAAGTCGGCATTGTGCCTTTTCTATTTAATTCCGATGCAATTTCTGTGTTTCATCGTCAATAAGAATGTCAGAGGGATACAATAAAAGTGAAGCGAAGCATCGGAATCTATAGCTAGTGTCACAGAAATGGTTTAAAACAAAGTCAGTAACAAGAGTCAGTCTTCTTGTCCTTAAGTCGGCATTGTGCCTTTTGTATTTAATTCCGATACAATTTCTGTGTTTCATCGTCAATAAGAAGGTCCAAGGGATACAGTAAACCTGCAGTGAAGCATCGGAATCCATAACTAGTGTAACAGGAATGTTTCAAATCATAGACAGTAAGAAGAGTCAGTCTTCTTGTACTTAATTCTGCTTTGTGCATTTTGTATTTAATTCCGATGCAATTTCTGTGTTTCAACGTCAATAAGAAGGTCCAAGCGATACAGTAAACCTGAAGTAAAGCATCGGAGTTTATAACTAGTGTCACAGGAATGGTTCAAAGCATAGTCAGTAAGAAGTGTCAGTCTTCTTGTACTTAAGTCGGCATTGTGCCTTATGTATTTAATTCCGATGCAATTTCTGTGTTTCATCGTCAATAAGAAGGACCAAGGGATACAGTAAACCTTTAGTGAAGCATCGGAATCTATAACTAGTGTCACAGGGATGGTTCAAAACATAGTCAGTAAGAAGAGTCAGTCTTCTTGTACTTAAGTCGGCATTGTGCCTTTTCTATTTAATTCCGACGCAATTTCTGTGTTTCATCGTCAATAAGAAGGTCCAAGGGATATAGTATACCTGGGGTGAAGCATCGGAATCTATAACTAGTGTCACTGGAATGGTTCAAAACATAGACAGTAAGAAGGGTCAGTCTTCTTGTACATACGTCGACACTGTGCCTATTCTATTTATTTCCGATGCAATTTCTGTGTTTCATCGTCAATAAGAAGGTCAGAGGGATACAATAAAGCTGAAGTGAGGCATCGGAACCTATAACTAGTGTCACAGGATTGGTTCAAAACAAAGTCAGTAAGAAGAGTCAGTCTTCTTGTCCTTAAGTCGGCATTGTGTCTTTTGTATTTAATTCCGATGCAATTTCTGTGTTTCATCGTCAATAAGAAGGTCCAAGGGATACAGTAAACCTAAAGTGAAGCTTCGAAATCTATAGCTAGTGTCACAGGAATGGTTCAAACATAGTCCGTTAGAAGAGTCAGTCTTCTTGTACTTAAGTCATCATTGTGCCTTTTGTAATTAATTCCGATGCAATTTCTGTGTTTCATCGTTTAATAAGAAGGTCCAAGGCATACAGTAAACCTGGAGTGACGCATCGGAATCTATAACTAGTGTCACCGGAATGGTTCAAAACTAAGTCAGTAAGAAGAGTTAGTCCTCTTCTCCTTAAGACGGCATTGTGCATTTTGTATTTAATTCCGATGCTATTTCTGTGTTTCATCGTCAATAAGAATGTCCAAGGGATATAGTAAACCTGGAGTGAAGCATCGGAATCTATAACTAGTGTCACAGGAATGGTTCAAAACATAGTCAGTAAGGAGAGTCAGTCTTCTTGTACTTAAGTTGGCTTTGTGCCTTTTGTATTTAATTACGATGCAATTTCTGTGTTTCATCGTCAATAAGAAGGACCAAGGGATACAGTAGACCTGGAGTGAAGCATCGGAATCTATAACTAGTGTCACAGGAATGGTACAAAGCAAAGTCAGTAAGAAGAGTCAGTCTTCTTGCCCTTAAGTCGGTATTGTGCCGTTTGTAATTAATTCCGATGCAATATCTGTGTTTCGTCGTCAATAAGAAGGTCCAAGGTATAGGGTAAACCTGAGGTGAATCATCGTAATCTATAGCTAGTGTCACAGGAATGGTTCAAAACATAGTCAGTATGAAGAGTCACTCTTCTTGTCCTTAAGTCGGCATTGTGCCTTTTGTATTTAATTCCGATGCAAGTTCTGTGTGTCATCGTCAATAAGAAGTTCCAAGGGATACAGTAAACCTGGAGTGAAGCAACGGAATCTGTAACTAGTGTCATAGGAATGGTTCAAATCATAGACAGTAAGAAGAGTCAGTCTTCTTGTACTTAATTCTGCATTGTGCCTTTTGTATTTAATTCCGATGCATTTTCTGTGTTTCATCGTCAATAAGAAGGTCCAAGGGATACAGTAAACCTGAAGTGAAGCATCGGAATTTATAACTAGTGTCACAGGAATGGTTCAAAACATAGTCAGTAAGGAGAGTCAGACTTCTTGTACTTAAGTCGGCATTGTGCCTTTTCTATTTAATTCCGATGCAATTTCTGTGTTTCATCGTCAATAAGAAGGACCAAGGGATACAGTAAACCTGGAGAGAAGCATGGGAATCTATAACTAGTGTCGCAGGGATGGTTCAGAACATTGACCGTAAGAAGTGTCGGTCTTCTTGTACTTAAGTTGGCATTGTGCCTTTTCTATTTTTATTCCGATGCAATTTCTGTGTTTCATCGTCAATAAGAAGATCAGAGGGATACAGTAATTCTGAAGCGAAGCATCGGAATCTATAACTAGTATCACAGGAATGGTTCAAAACAAAGTCAGTAAGAAGAGTCAGTCTACTTGTCTTTAAGTCGGCATTGTGCCTTTTGTATTTAATTCCGATGCAATTTCTGTCTTTCATCGTCAATATGAAGGTCCCAGGGATACAGTAAACCTGGAGTGTAGCATCGGAATCTATAACTAGTGTCACAGGAATGGTTCAAAACATAGACAGTAAGAAGAGTCAGTCTTCGTGTACTTAAGCCGGCATTTTGCCTTTGATATTTAATTCCAATGCAATTTCTGTGTTTCATCGTCAATAGGAAGGTCCAAGGTATACAGTAAACCTGAGGTGAAGCATCAGAATCTGTAACTAGTGTCACAGGAATGGTTCAAAACAAAGTCAGTAAGAAGAGTCAGTCTACTTGTCTTTAAGTCGGCATTGTGCCTTTTGTAATTAATTCCGATGCAATTTCTGTGTTTCATCGTTTAATAAGAAGGTCCAAGGCATACAGTAAACCTGGAGTGACGCATCGGAATCTATAACTAGTGTCACAGGAATGGTTCAAAACTAAGTCAGTAAGAAGAGTTAGTCCTCTTCTCCTTAAGACGGCATTGTGCATTTTGTATTTAATTCCGATGCTATTTCTGTGTTTCATCGTCAATAAGAATGTCCAAGGGATATAGTAAAACTTGTACTTAAGTTGGCTTTGTTCCTTTTGTATTTAATTCCGATGCAATTTCTGTGTTTCATCGTCAATAAGAAGGACCAAGGGATACAGTAGACCTGGAGTGAAGCATCGGAATCTATAACTAGTGTCACAGGAATGGTACAAAGCAAAGTCAGTAAGAAGAGTCAGTCTTCTTGTCCTTAAGTCGGTATTGTGCCGTTTGTAATTAATTCCGATGCAATATCTGTGTTTCGTCGTCAATAAGAAGGTCCAAGGTATAGAGTAAACCTGAGGTGAATCATCGTAATCTATAGCTAGTGTCACAGGAATGGTTCAAAACATAGTCAGTATGAAAAGTCAGTCTTCTTGTCCTTAAGTCGGCATTGTGCCTTTTGTATTTAATTCCGATGCAAGTTCTGTGTTTCATCGTCAATAAGAAGTTCCAAGGGATACAGTAAACCTGGAGTGAAGCAACGGAATCTGTAACTAGTGTCATAGGAATGGTTCAAATCATAGACAGTAAGAAGAGTCAGTCTTCTTGTACTTAATTCTGCATTGTGCCTTTTGTATTTAATTCCGATGCATTTTCTGTGTTTCATCGTCAATTAGAAGGTCCAAGGGATACAGTAAACCTGAAGTGAAGCATCGGAATTTATAACTAGTGTCACAGGAATGGTTCAAAACATAGTCAGTAAGGAGAGTCAGACTTCTTGTACTTAAGTCGGCATTGTGCCTTTTCTATTTAATTCCGATGCAATTTCTGTGTTTCATCGTCAATAAGAAGGACCAAGGGATACAGTAAACCTGGAGAGAAGCATGGGAATCTATAACTAGTGTCGCAGGGATGGTTCAGAACATTGACCGTAAGAAGTGTCGGTCTTCTTGTACTTAAGTTGGCATTGTGCCTTTTCTATTTTTATTCCGATGCAATTTCTGTGTTTCATCGTCAATAAGAAGATCAGAGGGATACAGTAATTCTGAAGCGAAGCATCGGAATCTATAACTAGTATCACAGGAATGGTTCAAAACAAAGTCAGTAAGAAGAGTCAGTCTACTTGTCTTTAAGTCGGCATTGTGCCTTTTGTATTTAATTCCGATGCAATTTCTGTGTTTCATCGTCAATATGAAGGTCCCAGGGATACAGTAAACCTGGAGTGTAGCATCGGAATCTATAACTAGTGTCACAGGAATGGTTCAAAACATAGACAGTAAGAAGAGTCAGTCTTCGTGTACTTAAGCCGGCATTTTGCCTTTGGTATTTAATTCCAATGCAATTTCTGTGTTTCATCGTCAATAGGAAGGTCCAAGGTATACAGTAAACCTGAGGTGAAGCATCAGAATCTGTAACTAGTGTCACAGGAATGGTTCAAAACATAGTCAGTAAGAAGAGTCAGTCTTCTTGTACTTAAGTCGGCATTGTAACTTTTCACTTTATTTCCGATGCAATTTGTGTGTTTCATCGTCAATAACAAGGTCCAAGGGATACAGTAAACCTGTAGTGAAGCATCGGAATCTATAAGTAGTGTCACTGGAAAGGTTCAAAGCATGGACAGTAAAGAAGAGTCAGTGTTCTTGTACTTAAGTCGGCATTGTGCATTTTGTATTTAATTCCGATGCTATTTCTGTGTTTCTTAGTCAATAAGAAGGTCAGAAGGGTACAGTAAACCTGAAGTGAATCATCGGAATCTATAGCAAGTGTCACAGGAATGGTTCAAAACATAGTCAGTATGAAGAGTCAGTCTTCTTGTCCTTAAGTCGGCATTGTGCCTTTTGTATTTAATTCCGATGCAATTTCTGTGTTTCATCGTCAATAAGAAGGTCCAAGGGATACAGTAAACCTGGAGTGAAGCATCGGAATCTATAACTAGTGTCACAGCAATGGTTCAAAAATAGTCAGTAAGAAGAGTCAGTCTTCTTGTACTTAGGTCGGCATTGTGCCATTTGTATTTAATTCCGATGCAATTTCTGTTTCATCGTCAATAAGAAGAAAAAGGGATACAGTAAACCTAGAGTGAAGCATCGGAATCTATAACTAGTGACACAGGGATAGTTCAAAACATAGACAGTAAGAAGAGTCAGTCTTCTTGTACTTAAGTCGGCATTGTGCCTTTTGTATTAAATTCCGATACAATTTCCGTGTTTCATCGTCAATAAGATGGTCCAAGCGATACAGTAAACCTGAAGTGAAGCATTGGAATTTATAACTAGTGTCACAGGAATGGTTCAAACATAGTCAGGAAGGTGTGTCCGTCTTCTTGTACCTAATTCGGCATTGTGCCTTTTGTACTTAATTCCGATGCAATTTCTGTGTTCCATCGTCAATAAGAAGGTCCAAGGGATACTCTAAACCCGTAGTGAAGCATCGGAATCAATAACTAGTGTCACAGGAATGGTTCAAAACATAGACAGTAAGCAGACTCAGTCTTCTTGTACTTACGTCGACATTGTGCCTTTTCTATTTAATTCCGATGCAATTTCTGTGTTTCATCGTCATTAAGAAGGTCAGAGGTATACAATAAACCTGAAGTGAAGCATCGGAATCTATAACTAGTGACACAGGAATGGTTCAAAGCAAAGTCAGTAAGAAGAGTCAGTCTTCTTGTACTTAAGTCGGCATTGTGCCTTTTGTAATTAATTCCGATGCAATTTCTATGTTTCATCGTCAATAAGAAAGTCCAAGGGATACAGTAAACCTGGAGTGTAGGCCCGGAATCTATAACTAGTGTCACAGGAATGGATCAAAACATAGACAGTAAGAAGAGTCAGTCTTCGTGTACTTAAGTCGGCATTTTGCCTTTTGTATTTAATTCCGATGCAATTTCTGTGTTTCGTCGTCAATAAGAAGGTCCAAGGTATACAGTAAACCTGAGGTGAAGCATCGGAATCTATAGCTAGTGTCACAGGAGTGGTTCAAAACATAGTCAGTAAGAAGAGTCAGTCCTCTTGTCCTTACGTCGCCATTGTGCCGTTTGTACTTAATTCCGATGCAATTTCTGTGTTTCATCGTCAATAAGAAGTTCCAAGGGATACAGTAAACCTGGAGTGAAGCAACGGAATCTATAACTAGTGTCACAGGAATGGTTCAAATCATGGACAGTAAGAACAGTCAGTCTTCTTGTACTTAATTCTGCATTGTGCCTTTTGTATTTAATTCCGATGCAATTTCTGTGTTTCAGCGTCAATAAGAAGGTCCAAGGGATACAGTAAACCTGAAGTGAAGCATCGGAATTTATAACTAGTGTCACAGGAATGGTTCAAAACATAGTCAGTAAGGAGAGTCAGTCTTTTTGTACTTAAGTCGGCATTGTGCATTTTGTATTTAATTCCGATGCAATTTCTGTGTTTCATCGTCAATAAGAAGGACCAAGGGATACAGTAAACCTGGAGTGAAGCATCGGATTCTATAACTAGTGCCACAGGGATGGTTCAGAACATACACCGTAAGAAGAGTCAGTCTTCTTGTATTTAAGTCGGCATTGTGCCTTTTCTATTTATATTCCGATGCAATTTCTGTGTTTCATCGTCAATAAGAAGATCAGAGGGATACAGTAATCCTGAAGTGAAGCATCGGAATCTATATCTAGTGTCACAGGAATGGTTCAAAACATAGGCAGTAAGAAGAGTCAGTCTTGTTGTACTTAAGTCGGCATTGTGCCTTTTCTATTTAATTCCGATGCAATTTCTGTGTTTCATCGTCAATAAGAATGTCAGAGGGATGCAATAAACATGAAGCGAAGCATCGGAATCTATAACTAGTGTCACAGAAATGGTTCAAAACAAACTCAGTAAGAAGAGTCAGTCTTCTTGTCCTTAAGTCGGCATTGTGCCTTTTGTATTTAATTCCTATGCAATTTCTGTGTTTCATCGTCAATAAGAAGGTCCAAGGGATACAGTAAACCTGGAGTGAAGCATCGGAATCTATAACTACTGTCACAGGAATGTTTCAAAACATAGACAGTAAGAAGAGTCAGTCTTTTTGTACTTAATTCTGCTTTGTGCATTTTGTATTTAATTCCAATGCAATTTCTGTGTTTCATCGTCAATAACAAGGTCCAAGCGATACAGTAGACCTGAAGTGAAGCATCGGAATTTATAACTAGTGTCACAGGAATGGTTGAAAACATAGTCAGGAAGGTGTGTCAGTTTTCTTGTACTTAAATCGGCACTGTGCCTTTTGTATTTATTTCCGATGCAATTTCTGTGTTTCATCGTCAATAAGAAGGACCAAGGGATATAGTAAACCTGGAGTGAAACATCGGAATCTATAACTAGTGTCACAGGAATGGTTCATACCATAGACAGTAAGAAGAGTCAGTCTTCTTGTACTTACGTCGACACTGTGCCTTTTCTATTTAATTCCGATGCAATTTCTGTGTTTCGTCGTCAATAAGAAGGTCCAAGGTATACTGTAAAAATGAGGTGAGGCATCGGAATCTATAGCTAGTGTGTCACAGGAATGGTTCAAAGCATAGTCAGTAAGAAGAGTCAGTCGTCTTGTCCTGAAGTCGGCATTGTGCCTTTTGTATTTAATTCCGATGCAATTTCTGTGTTTCATCGACAATAAGAAGTTCCAAGGGATACAGTAAACCTGGAGTGAAGCAACGGAATCTATAACTAGTGTCACAGGAATGGATCAAAACATAGACAGCAAGAAGAGTCAGTCTTCTTGTACTTAATTCTGCATTGTGCCTTTTGTATTTAATTCCGATGCAATTTCTGTGTTTCATCGTCAATAAGAAGGTCCAAGGGATACAGTAAACCTGAAGTGAAGCATCGGAATTTATAACTAGTGTCACAGGAATGGTTTAAAACATAGTCAGTAAGGAGAGTCAGTCTTTTTGTACGTAAGTCGGCATTGTGCCTTTTCTATTTAATTCCGATGCAATTTCTGTGTTTCATCGTCAATAAGAAGGCCCAAGGGGAACAGTAAACCTGGAGTGAAGCATCGGAATCTATAACTGGTGTCACAGGGATGGTTCAGAACACAGACCGTAAGAAGAGTCAGTCTTCTTGTGCTTAAGTCGGCATTGTGCCTTTTATAATTAATTCCGATGCAATTTCTGTGTTTCATCGTTTAATAAGAAGGTCCAAGGGATACAGTAAACCTGGAGTGACGCATTGGAATCTATAACTAGTGTCACAGGAATGGTTCAAAGCTAAGTCAGTAAGAAGAGTCAGTCCTCTTGTCCTAAAGACGGCATTGTGCCTTTTGTATTTAATTCCGATGCAATTTCTGTGTTTCATCGTCAATAAGAATGTCCAAGGGATTTAGTAAACCTGGAGTGAAGCATCGGAATCTATGTATAACTAGTGTCACAGGAATGGTTCAAAACATAGACAGTAAGAAGAGGCAGTCTTCTTGTACTTACGTCGACATTGTGCCTTTTCTATTTAATTCCGATGCAATTTCTGTGTTTCATCGTCAATAAGAGGGCCAAGGGACACAGTAAACCTGGAGTGAAGCATTGGAATCTATAGCTAGTGTCACAGGAATGGTTCAAAACATAGTCAGTAAGAAGAGTCTGTCTTCTTGTCCTTAAGTCGGCATTGTTCCATTTGTAATTAATTCCGATGCAATTTCTGTGTTTCATCGTCAATGAGAAGGTCCTAGGTATACAGTAAACCTGGAGTGAAGCATCGGAATCTATAACTAGTGTCACAGGAATGGTTCAAATCTTAGTCAGTAAGAAAAGTCAGTCTTATTGTACTTAAGTCATCATTGTGCATTTTCTATTGTATTCTGATGCAATTTCTGTGTTTCATCGTCAATATGAAAGTCCAACCGATACAGTAAACCTGGAGTGAAGCATCGGAATCTATAACTATTGTCACAGGAATGGTTCAAATCATAGACAGTAAGAAGAGTCAGACTTCTTTTACTTAAGTCGGCATTGTGCCTTTTGTTTTTAATTCCGATGCTATTTCTGTGTTTCATCGTCAATAAGAAGGTCCAAGGGATACAGTAAACCTGGAGTGAAGCATCGGAGTCTATCACTAGTGTCACAGGACTGGTTCAAAAATAGACAGTAAGAAGAGTCAGTCTTGTTGAACTTAATTCGGCATTGTGCCTTTTGTATTTAATTCCGATGCAATTTCTGTGTTTCATCATCAATAAGAAGGTCAGAGGGATACAGTAAATCTGAAGTAAAGCATCGGAATCCATAACTATGGTCACAGGAATGGTTCAAACATAGACAGTAAGAAGAGTTAGTCTTCTTGTACTTAAGTCGGCGTTGTGCCTTTTGAATTTAATTCCGATGCAATTTCTGTGTTTCATCGTCAATAAGAAGGTCCAAGGGATACAGTAAACCTGGAGTGAACCATCGGAATCTGTAACTAGTGTCAAAGCAATGGTTCAAATCATACACAGTAAGAAGAGTCGATCTTCGTGTACTTCAGTCGGCATTTTGCCTTTTGTATTTAATTCCGATGCAATTTTTGTGTTTCATCGTCAATTAGAAGGTCCAAGGGATACAGTAAACCTGAAGTGAAGCATCGGAATCCATAACTAGAGTCACAGGAATGGTTCAAAACATAGTCAGTAAGAAGAGTCAGTCTTCTTGTACTTAAGTCGGCGTTGTGCCTTTTGTATTTAATTCCGATGCAATTTCTGTGTTTCATCGTCAATAAGAAGGTCCAAGGGATACTGTAAACATCAAGTGAAGCGTCGGAATCTATAACGGGTGTCACAGGAATGGTTCAAAACATAGTCTGTAGGAAGAGTCGCTCTTCTTGTACTTAAGTCGGCATTGTGCCTTTTGTATTTAATTCCGATGCACTTTCTGTGTTTCATCGTCAATAAGAAGGTGCAAGGGATACCCTAAACCTGGAGTGAAGCATCGGAATCTATAACTAGTGTCACAGGAATGGTTCAAAACATAGACAGTAAGAAGAGTCAGTCCTCTTGTACTTAATTCTGCTTTGTGCATTTTGTATTTAATTCCGATGCAATTTCTGTGTTTCATCGTCAATAAGAAGGTCCAAGCGATACAGTAAACCTGAAGTGAAGCATCGGAGTTTATAACTAGTGTCACAGGAATGGTTCAAAACATAGTCAGTAAGGAGTGTCAGTCTTTTTGTACTTAAGTCAGCATTGTGCCTTTTGTATTTATTTCCGATGCAATTTCTGTGTTTCATCGTCAATAAGAAGGTCCAAGGGATACAGTAAACCTCAAGTGAAGCATCGGAATCTGTAACGGGTGTCACAGGAATGGTTCAAACCATAGTCAGTAGGAAGAGTCTTTCTTCATGTACTTAAGTCGGCATTGTGCCTTTTGTATTTAATTCCGATGCATTTTCTGTGTTTCATCGTCAATTAGATGGTCCAAGGGATACTGTAAACCTAATGTGAAGCATCGGAATTTATAACTAGTGTCTCAGGAATGGTTCAAAACATAATCAGTAAGGAGAGTCAGTTTTCTTGTACTTAAGTCGGCATTGTGCCTTTTGTATTTAATTCCGATGCAATTTCTGTGTTTCATCGCAATAAGGAGGACCAAGGGATACAGTAAACCTGGAGTGAAGCATCGGAATCATTAACTAGTGTCACAGGGATGGTTCAAAACATAGACAGTAAGAAGAGTCAGTCTTCTTGTACTTAATTCGGCATTGTGCCTTTTTCATTTATTTCCGATGCAATTTCTGTGTTTCATCGTCAATAACAAGTTCCAAGGGATACAGTAAACATCAAGTGAAGCGTCGGAATCTATAACGGGTGTCACAGGAATGGTTCAAAACATAGTCAGTAGGGAGAGTCGGTTTTCTTGTACTTAAGTAGCCATTGTGCCTTTCGTATTTCATTCCGATGCATTTTCTGTGTTTCATCGTCAATAAGAAGGTCCAAGGGATACAGTAAACCTGAAGTGAAGCATCGGAATTTATAACTAGTGTCACTGGAATGGTTCAAAACATAGTCAGTAAGGAGAGTCAGTCTTCTTGTACTTAAGTCGGCATTGTGCCTTTTGTATTTAATTCCGATGCAATTTCTGTGTTTCATCGTCAATAAGAAGGACCAAGGGATACAGTAAACCTGGAGTGAAGCATCGGAATCTATAACTAGTGTCACAGGGATGGTTCAAAACATAGACAGTAAGAAGAGTCAGTCTTCTTGTACTTAATTCGGCATTGTGCCTTTTTCATTTATTTCCGATGCAATTTCTGTGTTTCATCGTCAATAACAAGTTCCAAGGGATACAGTAAACATCAAGTGAAGCGTCGGAATCTATAACGGGTGTCACAGGAATGGTTCAAAACATAGTCAGTAGGGAGAGTCGGTTTTCTTGTACTTAAGTAGCCATTGTGCCTTTCGTATTTCATTCCGATGCATTTTCTGTGTTTCATCGTCAATAAGAAGGTCCAAGGGATACAGTAAACCTGAAGTGAAGCATCGGAATTTATAACTAGTGTCACTGGAATGGTTCAAAACATAGTCAGTAAGGAGAGTCAGTCTTCTTGTACTTAAGTCGGCATTGTGCCTTTTGTATTTAATTCCGATGCAATTTCTGTGTTTCATCGTCAATAAGAAGGTCCAAGGGATACAGTAAACCTGGAGTGAAGCATCGGAGTCTATCACTAGTGTCACAGGACTGGTTCAAATATAGACAGTAGGAAGAGTCAGTCTTCTTGAACTTAATTCGGCATTGTGCCTTTTGTATATAATTCCGATGCAATTTCTGTGTTTCATCATCAATAAGAAGGTCAGAGGGATACATTAAACCTGAAGTGAAGCATCGGAATCCATAACTAGTGTCACAGGAGTGGTTCAAAGCATAGTCAGTAAGAAGAGTTAGTCTTCTTGTACTTAAGTCGGCGTTGTGCCTTTTGTATTTAATTCCGATGCAATTTCTGTCTATCATCGTCAATAAGAAGGTCCAAGGGATACAGTAAACCTGGAGTGAAGCATCGGAATCTGTAAATAGTGTCACAGGAATGGTTCAAATCATAGACAGTAAGAAGAGTCGGTCTTCGTGTACTTCAGTCGGCATTTTGCATATTGTATTTAATTCCGATGGAATTTATGTGTTTCATCGTCAATGAGAAGGTCCAAGGGATACAGTAAACCTGAAGTGAAGCATCGGGATCTATAACTAGTGTCACAGGTATCGTTCAAAACATAGTCAGTAAGAAGAGTCAGTCTTCTTGTACTTAAGTCGGCATAGTGCCTTTTCTATTTAATTCCGATGCAATTTCTGTGTTTCATCGTCAATACGAAGGTCCAAGGGATACAGTAAACCTGGAGTGAAGCATCGGAATCTAAAAATAGTGTCAATGGTATGGTTCAAAACATAGACAGTAAGAAGAGTCAGTCTTCTTGTACTTAAGTCGGCATTGTGCCTTTTGTATTTAATTCCGATGCAATTTCTGTGTTACATCGTCAATAAGAAGGTCAGAGGGATACAGTAAACCTGAAGTGAAGCATCGGAATCTATAGCTAGTGTCACAGGAATGGTTCAAAACATAGTCAGTAAGAAGAGTCAGTCTTCTTGTCCTTAAGTCGGCATTGTGCCTTTTGTATATAATTCCGATGCAATTTCTGTGTTTCATCGTCAATAAGAGTGTCAGAGGGATACAGTAATCCTGAAGTGAAGCATCGGAATCGATAACTAGTGTCACAGGAATGGTTCAAAACATAGTCAGTACGAAGAGTCATTCTTGTTGTACTTAATTCGGCTTTGTGCCTTTTGTATTTAATTCGGATGCAATTTCTGTGTTTCATCGTCAATAAGAACGTCCAAGGGATACAGTAAACCAGGAGTGAAGCATCGGAATCTATAACTAGTGTCACAGGAATGGTTCAAAACATAGACAGTAAGAAGAGTCAGTCTTCTTGTACTTAAGTCGGCATTGTGCCTTTTGTAATTAATTCCGATGCAATTTCTGTGTTTCATCGTTTAATAAGAAGGTCCAAGGGATACAGTAAACCTGGAGTGACGCAACGGAATCTATAACTAGTATCACAATAATGGTAGAAAACAAAGTCAGTAAGAAGAGTCAGTCTTCTTGTCCTTAAGTCGGCATTGTGCCTTTTTATTTAATTCCGATTCAATTTCTGAGTTTCATCGTCAATAAGAATGTCCAAGGGATATAGTAAACCTGGAGTGAAGCATCGGAATCTGTAACTAGTGTAACAGGAACGGTTCAAAGCATAGACAGTAAGAAGAGTCAGTGTTCTTGTACTTACGTCGACATTGTGCCTTTTCTATTTAATTCCGATGCAATTTCTGTGTTTCATGATCAATAAGAAGGTCAGAGGGATACAATAAACCTGAAGTGAAGCATCGGAATCTATAGCTAGTGTCACAGGAATGGTTCAAATCATAGCCAGTAAGAAGAGTCAGTCTTCTTGTCCTTAAGTCGGCGTTGTGCCTTTTGTAATTAATTCCGATGCAATTTCTGTGTTTCATCGTCAATAAGAAGGTCCAAGGGATACAGTATACCTTGAGTGAAGCATCTGAATCTATAACTAGTGTCACAGGAATGGTTCAAAGCATAGTCAGTAAGAATAGTCAGTCTTATTGTACTTAAGTCATCATTGTGCATTTTCTATCTAATTCTGATGCAATTTCTGTGTTTCATCGTCAATATGAAGGTCCAACCGATACAGTAAACCTGGAGTGAAGCATCGGAATCTATAACTAGTGTCACAGGAATGGTTCAAATCATAGACTGTAAGAAGAGTCAGACTTCTTTTCTTAAGTCGGCATTGTGCCTTTTGTATTTAATTCCGATGCAATTTCTGTGTTTCATCGTCAATAAGAAGGTCCAAGGGATACAGTAAACCTGGAGTGAAGCATCGGAGTCTATCACTAGTGTCACAGGACTGGTTCAAAAATAGACAGTAGGGAGAGTCAGTCTTCTTGAACTTAATTCGGCATTGTGCCTTTTGTATTTAATTCCGATGCAATTTCTGTGTTTCATCATCAATAAGAAGGTCAGAGGGATACAGTAAACCTGAAGTGAAGCATCGGAATCCATAACTAGTGTCACAGGACTGGTTCAAAAATAGACAGT
Source organism: Schistocerca piceifrons (assembly GCF_021461385.2). Classification (NCBI taxonomy): domain Eukaryota; kingdom Metazoa; phylum Arthropoda; class Insecta; order Orthoptera; family Acrididae; genus Schistocerca; species Schistocerca piceifrons. The sequence goes on along the minus strand of NW_025727842.1, from coordinate 41,595 downwards.
AGGAAGAGTCAGTCTTCTTGAACTTAATTCGGCATTGTGCCTTTTGTATTTAATTCCGATGCAATTTCTGTGTTTCATCGTCAATAAGAAGGTCCAAGGGATACAGTAAACCAGGAGTGAAGCATCGGAATCTAAAAATAGTGTCAATGGTATGGTTCAAAACATAGACAGTAAGAAGAATCAGTCTTCTTGTACTTAAGTCGGCATTGTGCCTTTTGTATTTAATTCCGATGCAATTTCTGTGTTTCATCGTCAACAAGAAGGTCAGAGGGATACAGTAAACCTGAAGTGAAGCATCGGAATCGATAGCTAGTGTCACAGGAATGGTTCAAAACATAGTCAGTAAGAAGAGTCAGTCTTCTTGTCCTTAAGTCGGCATTGTGCCTTTTGTATATAATTCCGATGCAATTTCTGTGTTTCATCGTCAATAAGAAGGTCCAAGGGATACAGTAAACATCAAGTGAAGCGTCGGAATCTATAACGGGTGTCATAGTAATGGTTCAAAACATAGTCAGTAGGAAGAGTCGGTCTTCTTGTACTTAAGTCGGCATTGTACCTTTTGTATTTAATTCCGATGCATTTTCTGTGTTTCATCGTCAATAAGAAGGTCCAAGGGATACAGTAAACCTGGAGTGAAGCATCGGAATCTATAACTAGTGTCACAGGGATGGTTCAAAACATAGACAGTCAGAAGAGTCAGTCGTCTTGTACTTAAGGCGGCATTGAGCCTTTTGTATTTAATTCTGGAGCAATTTCTGTGTTTCATCGTCAATAAGAATGTCAGAGGGATACAGTAATCCTGAAGTGAAGCATCGGAATCGATAACTAGTGTCACAGGAATGGTTCAAAACATAGTCAGTAAGATGAGTCAGTCTTGTTGTACTTAAGTCGGCATTGTGCCTTTTCTATTTAATTCCGATGCAATTTCGGTGTTTCATCGTCAATAAGAATGTCAGAGGGATACAATAAACCTGAAGCGAAGCATCGGAATCTATAATTAGTGGCACAGAAATGGTTCAAAACAAAGTCAGTAAAAAGAGTTAGTCTTCTTGTCCTTAAGTCGGCATTGTGCCTTTTGTATTTAATTCCGATGCAATTTCTGTGTTTCATCGTCAATAAGAAGGTCCAAAGGATACAGTAAACCTGGAGTGAAGCATCGGAATCTATAACTAGTGTCACAGGAATGTTTCAAATGATAGACAGTAAGAAGAGTCAGTCTTCTTGTACTTAATTCTGCTTTGTGCATTTTGTATTTAATTCCGATGCAATTTCTGTGTTTCAACGTCAATAAGAAGGTCCAAGCGATACAGTAAACCTGAAGTAAAGCATCGGAGTTTATAACTAGTGTCACTGGAATGGTTCAAAACATAGTCAGTAAGGAGTGTCAGTCTTCTTGTACTTAAGTCGGCATTGTGCCTTTTGTATTCAATTCCGATGCATTTTCTGTGTTTCATCGTCAATAAGAAGGTCCAAGGGATACAGTAAACCTGGAGTGAAGAATCGGAGTCTATCACTAGTGTCACAGGACTGGTTCAAAAATAGACAGTAGGAAGAGTCAGTCTTCTTGAACTTAATTCTGCATTGTGCCTTTTGTATTTAATTCCGATGCAATTTCTGTGTTTCAACATCAATAAGAAGGTCAGAGGGATACAGTAAACCTGAAGTGAAGCATCGGAATCCATAACTAGTGTCACAGGAGTGGTTCAAAACATAGTCAGCAAGAATAGTCAGTCTTATTGTACTTAAGTCATCATTGTGCATTTTCTATCTAATTCTGATGCAATTTCTGTGTTTCATCGTCAATATGAAGGTCCAACCGATAGAGTAAACCTGGAGTGAAGCATCGGAATCTATAACTATTGTCACAGGAATGGTTCAAATCATAGACTGTAAGAAGGGTCAGACTTCTTTTACTTAAGTCGGCAGTGTGCCTTTTGTATTTAATTCCGATGCAATTTCTGTGTTTCATCGTCAATAAGAAGGTCCAAGGGATACAGTAAACCTGGAGTGAAGCATCGGAGTCTATCACTAGTGTCACAGGAATGTTTCAAATCATAGACAGTAAGAAGAGTCAGTCTTCTTGTACTTAATTCTGCTTTGTGCATTTTGTATTTAATTCCGATGCAATTTCTGTGTTTCAACGTCAATAAGAAGGTCCAAGCGATACAGTAAACCTGAAGTAAAGCATCGGAGTTTATAACTAGTGTCACAGGAATGGTTCAAAACATAGTCAGTAAGGAGTGTCAGTCTTCTTGTACTTAAGTCGGCATTGTGCCTTTTGTATTTAATTCCGATGCATTTTCTGTGTTTCATCGTCAATAAGAGGGACCAAGGGATACAGTAAACCTTTAGTGAAGCATCGGAATCTATAACTAGCGTCACAGGGATGGTTCAAAACATAGTCAGTAAGAAGAGTCAGTCTTCTTGTACTTAAGTCGGCATTGTGCCTTTGTATTTAATTCCGATGCAATTTCTGTGTTTCATCGTCAATAAGAATGTCCAAGGGAAACAGAAATCCTGAAGTGAAGCATCGGAATCTATAACTAGTGTCACAGGAATGGTTCAAACATAGTCAGGAAGGTGTGTCAGTCTTCTTGTACTTAAATCGGCATTGTGCCTTTTCTATTTCATTCCGATGCAATTTCTGTGTTTCATCGTCAATAAGAAGGTCCAAGGGATATAGTATACCTGGAGTGAAGCATCGGAATCTATAACTAGTGTCACAGGAATGGTTCAAAACATAGACAGTAAGAAGAGTCAGTCTTCTTGTACCTACGTCGACATTGTGCCTATTCTATTTACATCCGATGCAATTTCCGTGTTTCATCGTCAATAAGATGGTCAGAGGGATACAATAAACCTGAAGTGAAGCATTGGAATCTATAACTAGTGTCACAGGAATGGTTCTAAACAAAGTCAGTACGAAGAGTCAGTCTTCTTGTCCTTAAGTCGGCATTGTGCCTTTTGTATTTAATTCCGATGCAATTTCTGTGTTTCATCGTCAATAAGAAGGTCCAAGGGATACAGTAAACCTGAAGTGAAGCTTCGGAATCTAAAGCCAGTGTCACAGGAATGGTTCAAACATAGTCAGTTAGAAGAGTCAGTCTTCTTGTACTTAAGACGGCATTGTGCCTTTTGTATTTAATTCCGATGCAATTTGTGTGTTTCATCGTCAATAAGGAGGTCCAAGGGATACAGTAAACCTGGAGTGAAGCATCGGAATCTATAACTAGTGTCACACGAATGGTTCAAATCTTAGTCAGTAAGTGTAGTCATTCTTATTGTACTTAAGTCATCATTGTGCATTTTCCATTTCATTCTGATGCAATTACTGTGTTTCATCGTCAATATGAAAGTCCAACCGATACAGTAAACCTGGAGTGAAGCACCGGAACCTATAACTATTGTCACAGGAATGGTTCAAATCATAGACAGTAAGAAGAGTCAGACTTCTTTTACTTAAGTCGGCATTGTGCCTTTTGTATTTAATTCCGATGCTATTTCTGTGTTTCATCGTCAATAAGAAGGTCCAAGGGATACAGTAAACCTGGAGTGAAGCATCGGAGTCTATCACTAGTGTCACAGGACTGGTTCAAAAATAGACAGTAAGAAGAGTCAGTCTTCTTGAACTTAATTCGGCATTGTGACTTTTGTATTTAATTCCGATGCAATTTCTGTGTTTCATCATCAATAAGAAGGTCAGAGGTATATAGTAAACCTGAAGTGATGCATCGGAATCCATAACTAGCGTCACAGGAATGGTTCAAAACATAGTCAGTAAGAAGAGTTAGTCTTCTTGTACTTAAGTCGGCATTGTGCCTTTTGTATTTAATTCCGATGCAATTTCTGTCTATCATCGTCAATAAGAAGGTCCAAGGGATACAGTAAACCTGGAGTGAAGCATCGGAATCTGTAACTAGTGTCACAGGAACGGTTCAAATCATAGACAGTAAGAAGAGTCGGTCTTCGTGTACTTCAGTCGGCATTTTGCATATTGTATTTAATTCCGATGAAATTTATGTGTTTCATCGTCAATGAGAAGGTCCAATGGATACAGTAAACCTGAAGTGAAGCATCGGGATCTATAACTAGTGTCACAGGTATCGTTCAAAACATGGTCAGTAAGAAGAGTCAGTCTTCTTGTACTTAAGTCGGCATAGTGCCTTTTCTATTTAATTCCGATGCAATTTCTGTGTTTCATCGTCAATAAGAAGGTCCAAGGGATACAGTAAACCTGGAGTGAAGCATCGGAATCTAAAAATAGTGTCAATGGTATGGTTCAAAACATAGTCAGTAACAAGAGTCAGTCTTGTTGTACTTAAGTCGGCATAGTGCCTTTTCTATTTAATTCCGATGCAATTTCGGGGTTTCATCGTCAATAACAATGTGAGAGGGATACAATAAACCTGAAGCGAAGCATCGGAATCTACAACTAGTGTCACAGAAATGGTTCAAAACAAAGTCAGTAACAAGAGTCAGTCTTCTTGTCCTTAAGTCGGCATTGTGCCTTTTGTATTTAATTCCGATGCAATTTCTGTGTTTCATCGTCAATAAGAAGGTCCAAGGGATACAGTAAACCTGGAGTGAAGCATCGGAATCTATAACTAGTGTCACAGGAATGTTTCAAATAATAGACAGTAAGAAGAGTCAGTCTTCTTGTACTTAATTCAGCTTTGTGCATTTTGTATTTAATTCCGATGCAATTTCTGTGTTTCAACGTCAATACGAAGATCCAAGCGATACAGTAAACCTGAAGTAAAGCATCGGAGTTTATAACTAGTGTCACAGGAATGGTTCAAAACATAGTCAGTAAGGAGTGTCAGTCTTCTTGTACTTAAGTCGGCATTGTGCCTTTTGTATTTAATTCCGATGCATTTTCTGTGTTTCATCGTCAATAAGAGGGACCAAGGGATACAGTAAACCTTTAGTGAAGCATCGGAATCTATAACTAGTGTCACAGGGATGGTTCAAAACATAGTCAGTAAGAAGAGTCAGTCTTCTTGTACTTAAGTCGGCATTGTGCCTTTGTATTTAATTCCGATGCAATTTCTGTGTTTCATCGTCAATAAGAATGTCCGAGGGAAACAGAAATCCTGAAGTGAAGCATCGGAATCTATAACTAGTGTCACAGGAATGGTTCAAACATAGTCAGGAAGGTGTGTCAGTCTTCTCGTACTTAAATCGGCATTGTGCCATTTCTATTTAATTCCGATGCAATTTCTGTGTTTCATCGTCAATAAGAAGGTCCAAGGGATATAGTAAACCTGGAGTGAAGCATCGGAATCTATAACTAGTGTCACAGGAATGGTTCAAAACATAGACAGTAAGAAGAGTCAGTCTTCTTGTACTTACGTCGACATTGTGCCTATTCTATTTATTTCCGATGCAATTTCTGTGTTTCATCGTCAATAAGAAGGTCGGAGGGATACAATAAACCTGAAGTGAAGCAACGGAACCTATAACTAGTGTCACAGAAATGGTTCAAAACAAAGTCAGTACGAAGAGTCAGTCTTCTTGTCCTTAAGTCGGCATTGTGCCTTTTGTATTTAATTCCGATGCAATTTCTGTGTTTCATCGTCAATAAGAAGGTCCAAGGGATACAGTAAACCTGAAGTGAAGCTTCGGAATCTATAGCCAGTGTCACAGGAATGGTTCAAACATAGTCAGTTAGAAGAGTCAGTCTTCTTGTACTTAAGTCGGCATTGTGCCTTTTGTAATTAATTCCGATGCAATTTCTGTGTTTCATCGTCAATAAGAAGGTCCAAGGGATACAGTAAACCTGGAGTGAAGCATCGGAATCTATAACTAGTGTCACACGAATGGTTCAAAACTTAGTCAGTAAGAGTAGTCATTCTTATTGTACTTAAGTCATCATTGTGCATTTTCTATTTAATTCTGATGCAATTACTGTGTTTCGTCGTCAATATGAAAGTCCAACCGATACAGTAAACCTGGAGTGAAGCATCGGAATCTATAACTATTGTCACAGGAATGGTTCAAAACATAGTCAGTAAGAAGAGTTAGTCTTCTTGTACTTAAGTCGGCATTGTGCCTTTTGTATTTAATTCCGATGCAATTTCTGTCTATCATCGTCAATAAGAAGGTCCAAGGGATACAGTAAACCTGGAGTGAAGCATCGGAATCTGTAACTAGTGTCACAGGAACGGTTCAAATCATAGACAGTAAGAAGAGTCGGTCTTCGTGTACTTCAGTCGGCATTTTGCATATTGTATTTAATTCCGATGAAATGTATGTGTTTCATCGTCAATGAGAAGGTCCAATGGATACAGTAAACCTGAAGTGAAGCATCGGGATCTATAATTAGTGTCACAGGTATCGTTCAAAACATGGTCAGTAAGAAGAGTCAGTCTTCTTGTACTTAAGTCGGCATAGTGCCTTTTCTATTTAATTCCGATGCAATTTCTGTGTTTCATCGTCAATAAGAAGGTCCAAGGGATACAGTAAACCTGGAGTGAAGCATCGGAATCTAAAAATAGTGTCAATGGTATGGTTCAAAACATAGACAGTAAGAAGAGTCAGTCTTCTTGTACTTAAGTCGGCATTGTGCCTTTTGTATTTAATTCCGATGCAATTTCTGTGTTTCATCGTCAATAAGAAGGTCAGAGGGATACAGTAAACCTGAAGTGAAGCATCGGAATCTATAGCTAGTGTCACAGGAATGGTTCAAAACATAGTCAGTAAGAAGAGTCAGTCTTCTTGTCCTTAAGTCGGCATTGTGCCTTTTGTATATAATTCCGATGCAATTTCTGTGTTTCATCGTCAATAAGAAGGTCCAAGGGATACAGTAAACCTGGAGTGAAGCATCGGAATCTGTAACTAGTGTCACAGTAATGTTTCAAAACATAGACAGTAAGAAGAGTCAGTCTTCTTGTACTTAATTCGGCATTGTGCCTTTAGTATTTAATTCCGATGCAATTTCTGTGTTTCATCGTCAATAAGAAGTTCCAAGGGATACAGTAAACATCAAGTGAAGCGTCGGAATCTATAACGGGTGTCACAGTAATGGTTCAAAACATAGTCAGTAGGAAGAGTCGGTCTTCTTGTACTTAAGTCGGCATTGTGCCTTTTGTATTTAATTCCGATGCATTTTCTGTGTTTCATCGTCAATAAGAAGGTCCAAGGGATACAGTAAACCTGAAGTGAAGCATCGGAATTTATAACTACTGTCACAGGAATGGTTCAAAACATAGTCAGTAAGGAGAGTCAGTCTTCTTGTACTTAAGTCGGCATTGTGCCATTTGTATTTAATTCCGATGCAATATCTGTGTTTCATCGTCAATAAGAAGGACCAAGAGATACAGTAAACCTGAAGTGAAGCATCGGAATCTATAACTAGTGTCACAGGGATGGTTCAAAACATAGACAGTCAGAAGAGTCAGTCTTCTTGTACTTAAGGTGGCATTGTGCCTTTTCTATTTAATTCTGGAGCAATTTCTGTGTTTCATCGTCAATAAGAATGTCAGAGGGATACAGTAATCCTGAAGTGAAGCATCGGAATCGATAACTAGTGTCACAGGAATGGTTCAAAACATAGTCAGTAAGAAGAGTCAGTCTTCTTGTCCTTAAGTCGGCATTGTGCCTTTTGTATTTAATTCCGATGCAATTTCTGTGTTTCATCGTCAATAAGAAGGTCCAAGGGATACAGTAAACCTGGATTGAAGCATCGGAATCTATAACTAGTGTCACAGGAATGTTTCAAATCATAGACATTAAGAAGAGTCAGTCTTCTTGTACTTAATTCTGCTTTGTGCATTTTGTATTTAATTCCGATGCAATTTCTGTGTTTCAACGTCAATAAGAAGGTCCAAGCGATACAGTAAACCTGAAGTAAAGCATCGGAGTTTATAACTAGTGTCACAGGAATGGTTCAAAACATAGTCAGTAAGGAGTGTCAGTCTTCTTGTACTTAAGTCGGCATTGTGCCTTTTGTATTTAATTCCGATGCATTTTCTGTGTTTCATCATCAATAAGAAGGTCCAAGGGATACAGTATACCTTGAGTGAAGCATCGGAATCTATAACTAGTGTCACAGGAATGGTTCAAAACATAGTCAGTAAGAATAGTCAGTCTTATTGTACTTAAGTCATCATTGTGCATTTTCTATCTAATTCTGATGCAATTTCTGTGTTTCATCGTCAATATGAAGGTCCAACCGATACAGTAAACCTGGAGTGAAGCATCGGAATCTATAACTAGTGTCACAGGAATGGTTCAAATCATAGACTGTAAGAAGAGTCAGACTTCTTTTACTTAAGTCGGCAGTGTGCCTTTTGTATTTAATTCCGATGCAATTTCTGTGTTTCATCGTCAATAAGAAGGTCCAAGGGATACAGTAAGCCTGGAGTGAAGCATCGGAGTCTATCACTAGTGTCACAGGACTGGTTCAAATATAGACAGTAGGAAGAGTCAGTCTTCTTGAACTTAATTCGGCATTGTGCCTTTTGTATTTAACTCCGATGCAATTTCTGTGTTTCATCATCAATAAGAGGGTCAGAGGGATACAGTAATCCTGAAGTGAGCATCGGAATCGATAACTAGTGTCACAGGAATGGTTCAAAACATAGTCAGTAACAAGAGTCAGTCTCGTTGTACTTAAGTCGGCATAGTGCCTTTTCTATTTAATTCCGATGCAATTTCGGGGTTTCATCGTCAATAACAATGTCAGAGGGATACAATAAACCTGAAGCGAAGCATCGTAATCTACAACTAGTGTCACAGAAATGGTTCAAAACAAAGTCAGTAACAAGAGTCAGTCTTCTTGTCCTTAAGTCGGCATTGTGCCTTTTGTATTTAATTCCGATGCAATTTCTGTGTTTCATCGTCAATAAGAGGGACCAAGGGATACAGTAAACCTTTAGTGAAGCATCGGAATCTATAACTAGTGTCACAGGGATGGTTCAAAACATAGTCAGTAAGAAGAGTCAGTCTTCTTGTACTTAAGTCGGCATTGTGCCTTTGTATTTAATTCCGATGCAATATCTGTGTTTCATCGTCAATAAGAAGGACCAAGAGATACAGTAAACCTGAAGTGAAGCATCGGAATCTATAACTAGTGTCACAGGAATGGTTCAAACATAGTCAGGAAGGTGTGTCAGTCTTCTCGTACTTAAATCGGCATTGTGCCATTTCTATTTAATTCCGATGCAATTTCTGTGTTTCATCGTCAATAAGAAGGTCCAAGGGATATAGTAAACCTGGAGTGAAGCATCGGAATCTATAACTAGTGTCACAGGAATGGTTCAAAACATAGACAGTAAGAAGAGTCAGTCTTCTTGTACTTACGTCGACATTGTGCCTATTCTATTTATTTCCGATGCAATTTCTGTGTTTCATCGTCAATAAGAAGGTCAGAGGGATACAATAAACCTGAAGTGAAGCATCGGAATCTATAACTAGTGTCACAGGAATGGTTCAAAACAAAGTCAGTACGAAGAGTCAGTCTTCTTGTCCTTAAGTCGGCATTGTGCCTTTTGTATTTAATTCCGATGCAATTTCTGTGTTTCATCGTCAATAAGAAGGTCCAAGGGATACAGTAAACCTGAAGTGAAGCTTCGGAATCTATAGCCAGTGTCACAGGAATGGTTCAAACATAGTCAGTTAGAAGAGTCAGTCTTCTTGTACTTAAGTCGGCATTGTGCCTTTTGTAATTAATTCCGATGCAATTTCTGTGTTTCATCGTCAATAAGAAGGTCCAAGGGATACAGTAAACCTGGAGTGAAGCATCGGAATCTATAACTAGTGTCACACGAATGGTTCAAAACTTAGTCAGTAAGAGTAGTCATTCTTATTGTACTTAAGTCATCATTGTGCATTTTCTATTTAATTCTGATGCAATTACTGTGTTTCATCGTCAATATGAAAGTCCAACCGATACAGTAAACCTGGAGTGAAGCATCGGAATCTATAACTATTGTCACAGGAATGGTTCAAATCATAGACAGTAAGAAGAGTCAGACTTCTTTTACTTAAGTCGGCATTGTGCCTTTTGTATTTAATTCCGATGCTATTTCTGTGTTTCATCGTCAATAAGAAGGTCCAAGGGATACAGTAAACCTGGAGTGAAGCATCGGAGTCTATCACTAGTGTCACAGGACTGGTTCAAAAATAGACAGTAAGAAGAGTCAGTCTTCTTGAACTTAATTCGGCATTGTGCCTTTTGTATTTAATTCCGATGCAATTTCTGTGTTTCATCATCAATAAGAAGGTCATAGGGATACAGTAAACCTGAATTGAAGCATCGGAATCCATAACTAGTGTCACAGGAATGGTTCAAAACATAGTCAGTAAGAAGAGTTAGTCTTCTTGTACTTAAGTCGGCGTTGTGCCTTTTGTATTTAATTCCGATGCAATTTCTGTGTTTCATCGTCAATAAGATGGTCCAAGGGATACAGTAAACCTGGAGTGAAGCATCGGAATCTAAAAATAGTGGCAATGGTATGGTTCAAAGCATAGACAGTAAGAAGAGTTTGTCTTCGTGTACTTCAGTCGGCATTATGCCTTTTCTATTTAATTCCGATGCAATTTCTGTGTTTCATCGTCAATATGAAGGTCCAAGGGATACAGTAAACCTGGAGTGAAGCATCGGAATCTATAAATAGTGTCAATGGTATGGTTCAAAACATAGACAGTAAGAAGAGTCAGTCTTCATGTCCTTAAGTCGGCGTTGTGCCTTTTGTAATTAATTCCGATGCAATTTCTGTGTTTCATCGTCAATAAGAAGGTCCAAGGGATACAGTATACCTTGAGTGAAGCATCGGAATCTATAACTAGTGTCACAGGAATGGTTCAAAACATAGTCAGTAAGAATAGTCAGTCTTATTGTACTTAAGTCATCATTGTGCATTTTCTATCTAATTCTGATGCAATTTCTGTGTTTCATCGTCAATATGAAGGTCCAACCGATACAGTAAACCTGGAGTGAAGCATCGGAATCTATAACTAGTGTCACAGGAATGGTTCAAATCATAGACTGTAAGAAGAGTCAGACTTCTTTTCTTAAGTCGGCATTGTGCCTTTTGTATTTAATTCCGATGCAATTTCTGTGTTTCATCGTCAATAAGAAGTTCCAAGGGATACAGTAAACATCAAGTGAAGCGTCGGAATCTATTACGGGTGTCACAGGAATGGTTCAAAACATAGTCAGTGGGAAGAGACGGTCTTCTTGTACTTAAGTCGGCGTTGTGCCTTTTGTATTTAATTCCGATGCATTTTCTGTGTTTCATCGTCAATAAGAAGGTCCAAGGGATACAGTAAACCTGAAGTGAAGCATCGGAATTTATAACTAGTGTCACAGCAATGGTTCAAAACATAGTGAGTAAGGAGAGTCAGTTTTCTTGTACTTAAGTCGGCATTGTGCCTTTTGTATTTAATTCCGATGCAATTTCTGTGTTTCATCGTCAATAAGAAGGACCAAGGGATACAGTAAACCTGGAGTGAAGCATCGGAATCTATAACTAGTGTCACAGGGATGGTTCAAAACGTAGACAGTCAGAAGAGTCAGTCTTCTTGTACTTAAGGCGGCATTGTGCCTTTTCTATTTAATTCCGGAGCAATTTCTGTGTTTCATCGTCAATAAGAATGTCAGAGGGATACAGTAATCCTGAAGTGAAGCATCGGAATCGATAACTAGTGTCACAGGAATGGTTCAAAACATAGTCAGTAAGAAGAGTCAGTCTTGTTGTACTTAAGTCGGCATTGTGCCTTTTGTATTTAATTCCGATGCAATTTCTGTGTTTCATCGTCAATAAGAAGGTCCAAGGGATACAGTAAACCTGGAGTGAAGCATCGGAATCTATAACTAGTGTCACAGGAATGTTTCAAATCATAGACAGTAAGAAGAGTCAGTCTTCTTGTACTTAACTCAGCTTTGTGCATTTTGTATTTAATTCCGATGCAATTTCTGTGTTTCAACGTCAATAAGAAGGTCCAAGCGATACAGTAAACCTGAAGTAAAGCATCGGAGTTTATAACTAGTGTCACAGGAATGGTTCAAAACATAGTCAGTAAGGAGTGTCAGTCATCTTGTACTTAAGTCGGCATTGTGCCTTTTGTATTTAATTCCGATGAAATTTCTGTGTTTCATCGTCAATAAGAGGGACCAAGGGATACAGTAAACCTTTCGTGAAGCATCGGAATCAATAACTAGTGTCACAGGGATGGTTCAAAACATAGTCAGTAAGAAGAGTCAGTTTTCTTGAACTTAAGTCGGCATTGTGCCTTTGTATTTAATTCCGATGCAATGTCTGTGTTTCATCGTCAATAAGAATGTCCAAGGGAAACAGAAATCCTGAAGTGAAGCATCGGAATCTATAACTAGTGTCACAGGAATGGTTCAAACATAGTCAGGAAGGTGTGTCAGTCTTCTTGTACTTAAATCGGCATTGTGCCTTTTCTATTTAATTCCGATGCAATTTCTGTGTTTCATCGTCAATAAGAAGGTCCAAGGGATATAGTAAAATTGGAGAGAAGCATCGGAATCTATAACTAGTGTCACAGGAATGGTTCAAAACATAGACAGTAAGAAGAGTCAGTCTTCTTGTATTTACGTCGACATTGTGCCTATTCTATTTATTTCCGATGCAATTTCTGTGTTTCATCGTCAATAAGAAGGTCAGAGGGATACAATAAACCTGAAGTGAAGCATCGGAATCTATAACTAGTGTCACAGGAATGGTTCAAAACAAAGTCAGTAAGAAGAGTCAGTCTTCTTGTCCTTAAGTCGGCATTGTGCCTTTTGTATTTAATTCCGATGCAATTTCTGTGTTTCATCGTCAATAAGAAGGTCCAAGGGATACAGTAAACCTGAAGTGAAGCTTCGGAATCTATAGCCAGTGTCATAGGAATGGTTCAAACATAGTCAGTTAGAAGAGTCATTCTTCTTGTACTTAAGTCGGCATTGTGCCTTTTGTAATTAATTCCGATGCAATTTCTGTGTTTCATCGTTTAATAAGAAGGTCCAAGGGATACAGTAAACCTGGAGTGACGCATCGGAATCTATAACTAGTGTCACAGGAATGGTTCAAAACTAAGTCAGTAAGAAGAGTCAGACCTCTTGTCCTTAAGACGGCATTGTGCCTTTTGTATTTAATTCCGATGCAATTTCTGTGTTTCATCGTCAATAAGAATGTCCAAGGGATAAAGTAAACCTGGAGTGAAGCATCGGAATCTATAACTAGTGTCACAGGAATGGTTCAAAACATAGGCAGTAAGAAGAGTCAGTCTTCTTGTCCTTAAGTCGGCATTGTGCCTTTTGTATATAATTCCGATGCAATTTCTGTGTTTCATCGTCAATAAGAAGGTCCAAGGGATACAGTAAACCTGAAGTGAAGCTTCGGAATCTATAGCCAGTGTCACAGGAATGGTTCAAACATAGTCAGTTAGAAGAGTCAGTCTTCTTGTACTTAAGTCGGCATTGTGCCTTTTATAATTAATTCCGATGCAATTTCTGTGTTTCATCGTTTAATAAGAAGATTCAAGGGATACAGTAAACCTGGAGTGACGCATCGGAATCTATAACTAGTGTCACAGGAATGGTTCAAAACTAAGTCAGTAAGAAGAGTCAGTCCTCTTGTCCTTAAGACGGTATTGTGCCTTTTGTATTTAATTCCGATGCAATTTCTGTGTTTCATCGTCAATATGAAGGTCCAAGGGATACAGTAAACCTGGAGTGAAGCATCGGAATCTATAAATAGTGTCAATGGTATGGTTCAAAACATAGACAGTAAGACGAGTCAGTCTTCTTGTACTTAAGTCGGCACTGTGCCTTTTGTATTTAATTCCGATGCAATTTCTGTGTTTCATCGTCAATAAGAAGGTCAGAGGGATACAGGAAACCTGAAGTGAAGCATCAGAACCTATAGCTAGTGTCACAGGAATGGGTCAAAACATAGTCAGTAAGAAGAGTCAGTCTTCTTGTCCTTAAGTCGGCATTGTGCCTTATGTATATAATTCCGATGCAATTTCTGTGTTTCATCGTCAATAAGAAGGTCCAAGGGATACAGTAAACCTGGAGTGAAGCATCGGAATCTATAAATAGTGTCAATGGTATGGTTCAAAACATAGACAGTAAGAAGAGTCAGTCTTCTTGTACTTAAGTCGGCACTGTGCCTTTTGTATTTAATTCCAATGCAATTTCTGTGTTTCATCGTCAATAAGAAGGTCAGAGGGATACAATAAACCTGTAGTGAAGCATCGGATTCTACAGCTAGTGTCACAGGGATGGTTCAAAACATAGTCAGTAAGAAGAGTCAGTCTTCTTGTCCTTAAGTCGGCATTGTGCCTTTTGTAATTAATTCCGATGCAATTTCTGTGTTTCATCGTCAATAAGAATGTCCAAGGGATACAGTAAACCTGGAGTGAAGCATCGGAATCTATAACTAGTGTCACACGAATGGTTCAAAACTTAGTCAGTAAGAGTAGTCATTCTTATTGTACTTAAGTCATCATTGTGCATTTTCTATTCAATTCTGATGCAATTACTGTGTTTCATCGTCAACATGAAAGTCCAACCAATACAGTAAACCTGGAGTGAAGCATCGGAATCTATAACTATTGACACAGGAATGGTTCAAATCATAGACAGTAAGAAGAGTCAGACTTCTTTTACTTAAGTCGGCATTGTGCCTTTTGTATTTAATTCCGATGCTATTTCTGTGTTTCATCGTCAATAAGAAGGTCCAAGGGATACAGTAAACCTGGAGTGAAGCATCGGAGTCTATCACTAGTGTCACAGGACTGGTTCAAAAATAGACAGTAAGAAGAGTCAGTCTTCTTGAACTTAATTCGGCATTGTGCCTTTTGTATTTAATTCCGATGCAATTTCTGTGTTTCATCATCAATAAGAAGGTCAGAGGGATACAGTAAACCTGAAGTGAAGCATCGGAATCCATAACTAGTGTCACAGGAATGGTTCAAAACATAGTCAGTAAGAAGAGTTAGTCTTCTTGTACTTAAGTCGGCGTTGTGAATTTTGTATTTAATTCCGATGCAATTTCTGTGTTTCATCGTCAATAAGAAGGTCCGAGGGATACAGTAAACATGGAGTGAAGCATCGGAATCTGTAACTAGTGTCACAGGAATGGTTCAAATCATAGACAGTAAGAAGAGTTGGTCTTCGTGTACTTTAGTCGGCATTTTGCCTTTTCTATTTAATTCCGATGCAATATCTGTGTTTCATCGTCAATACGAAGGTCCAAGGGATACAGTAAACCTGGAGTGAAGCATCGGAATCTATAAATAGTGTCAATGGTATGGTTCAAAACATAGACAGTAAGAAGAGTCAGTCTTCTTGTACTTAAGTCGGCATTGTGCCTTTTGTATTTAATTCCGATGCAATTTCTGTGTTTCATCGTCAATAAGAAGGTCAGAGGGATACAGTAAACCTGAAGTGAAGCATCAGAATCTATAGCTAGTGTCACAGGAATGGTTCAAAACATAGTCAGTAAGAAGAGTCAGTCTTCTTGTCCTTAAGTCGGCATTGTGCCTTTTGTATTTAATTCCGATGCAATTTCTGTGTTTCATCGTCAATAAGAAGGACCAAGGGATACAGTAAACCTGGAGTGAAGCATTGGAATCTATAACTAGTGTCACAGGGATGGTTCAAAACGTAGACAGTCAGAAGAGTCAATCTTCTTGTACTTAAGGCGGCATTGTGCCTTTTCAATTTAATTCCGGAGCAATTTCTGTGTTTCATCATCAATAAGAATGTCAGAGGGATACAGTAATCCTGAAGTGAAGCATCGGAATCGATAACTAGTGTCACAGGAATGGTTCAAAACATAGTCAGTAAGAAGAGTCAGTCTTGTTGTACTTAAGTCGGCATTGCCCCTTTTCTATTAAATTCCGATGCAATTTCTGTGTTTCATCGTCAATAAGAATGTCAGAGGGATACAATAAACCTGAAGCGAAGCATCGGAATCTATAACTAGTGTCACAGAAATGGTTCAAAACAAAGTCAGTAACAATAGTCAGTCTTCTTGTCCTTAAGTCGGCATTGTGCCCTTTGTATTTAATTTCGATGCAATTTCTGTGTTTCATCGTCAATAAGAAGGTCCAAGATATACAGTGAACCTGGAGTGAAGCATCGGAATCTATAACTAGTGTCACAGGAATGTTTCAAATCATAGACAGTAAGAAGAGTCAGTCTTCTTGTACTTAATTCTGCTTTGTGCATTTTGTATTTAATTCCGATGCAATTTCTGTGTTTCATCGTCAATAAGAAGGTCCAAGCAATACAGTAAACCTGAAGTAAAGCATCGGAGTTTATAACTAGTGTCACGGGAATGGTTCAAAGCATAGTCAGTAAGGAGTGTCAGTCTTCTTGTACTTAAGTCGGAATTGTGCCTTTTGTATTTAATTCCGATGCAATTTCTGTGTTTCATCGTCAATAAGAAGGACCAAGGGATACAGTAAACCTATAGTGAAGCATCGGAATCTATAACTAGTGTCACAGGGATGGTTCAAAACATAGTCAGTAAGAAGAGTCAGTCTTCTTGTACTTAAGTCGGCATTGTGCATTTTCTATTCAATTCCGATGCAATTTCTGTGTTTCATCGTCAATAAGAAGGTCCAAGGGATACAGTAAACCTATAGTGAAGCATCGGAATCTATAACTAGTGTCACAGGAATGGTTCAAAACATAGTCAGTAAGAAGAGTCAGTCTTCTTGTCCTTAAGTCGGCATTGTGCCTTTTGTATATAATTCCGATGCAATTTCTGTGTTTCATCGTCAATACGAAGATCCAAGGGATACAGTAAACCTGGAGTGAAGCATCGGAATCTGTAACTAGTGTCACAGTAATGGTTCAAAGCATAGACAGTAAGAAGAGTCAGTCTTCTTGTACTTAATTCGGCATTGTGCCTTTAGTATTTAATTCCGATGCAATTTCTGTGTTTCATCGTCAATAAGAAGTTCCAAGGGATACAGTAAACATCAAGTGAAGCGTCGGAATCTATTACGGGTGTCACAGGAATGGTTCAAAACATAGTCAGTGGGAAGAGTCGGTCTTGTTGTACTTAAGTCGGCGTTGTGCCTTTTGTATTTAATTCCGATGCAATTTCTGTGTTTCATCGTCAATAAGAAGGACCAAGGGATACAGTAAACCTGGAGTGAAGCATTGGAATCTATAACTAGTGTCACAGGGATGGTTCAAAACGTAGACAGTCAGAAGAGTCAGTCTTCTTGTACTTAAGGCGGCATTGTGCCTTTTCTATTTAATTCCGGAGCAATTTCTGTGTTTCATCGTCAATAAGAATGTCAGAGGGATACAGTAATCCTGAAGTGAAGCATCGGAATCGATAACTAGTGTCACAGGAATGGTTCAAAACATAGTCAGTAAGAAGAGTCAGTCTTGTTGTACTTAAGTCGGCATTGCCCCTTTTCTATTAAATTCCGATGCAATTTCTGTGTTTCATCGTCAATAAGAATGTCAGAGGGATACAATAAACCTGAAGCGAAGCATCGGAATCTATAACTAGTGTCACAGAAATGGATCAAAACAAAGTCAGTAACAAGAGTCAGTCTTCTTGTCCTTAGGTCGGCATTGTGCCCATTGTATTTAATTTCGATTCAATTTCTGTGTTTCATCGTCAATAAGAAGGTCCAAGATATACAGTAAACCTGGAGTGAAGCATCGGAATCTATAACTAGTGTCACAGGAATGTTTCAAATCATAGACAGTAAGAAGAGTCAGTCTTCTTGTACTTAATTCTGCTTTGTGCATTTTGTATTTAATTCCGATGCAATTTCTGTGTTTCAACGTCAATAAGAAGGTCCAAGCGGTACAGTAAACCTGAAGTAAAGCATCGGAGTTTATAACTAGTGTCACAGGAATGGTTCAAAACATAGTCAGTAAGGAGTGTCAGTCTTCTTGTACTTAAGCCGGCATTGCGCCTTTTGTATTTAATTCCCATGCAATTTCTGTGTTTCATCGTCAATAAGAAGGACCAAGGGATACAGTAAACCTTTAGTGAAGCATCGGAATCTATAACTAGTGTCACAGGACTGGTTCAAAACATAGTCAGTAAGAAGAGTCAGTCTTCTTGTACTTAAGTCGGTATTGTGCATTTTCTATTTAATTCCGATGCAATTTCTGTGTTTCATCGTCAATAAGAAGGTCCAAGGTATACAGTAAACCTGGAGTGAAGCATCGGAATCTATAACTAGTGTCACAGGAATGGTTCGAAACATAGACAGTAAGAAGAGTCAGTCTTCTCGTACTTACGTGACATTGTGCCTATTCTATTTATTTCCGATGCAATTTCTGTGTTTCATCGTCAATAAGAAGGTCAGAGGGATACAATAAACCTGAAGTGAAGCATCGGAATCTATAACTAGTGTCACAGGAATGGTTCAAAACAAAGTCAGTAAGAAGAGTCAGTCTTCTTGTCCTTAAGTCGGCATTGTGCCTTTTGTATTTAATTCCGATGCAATTTCTGTGTTTCATCGTCAATAAGAAGGTCCAAGGGATACAGTAAACCTGGAGTGAAGCTTCGAAATCTATAACTAGTGTCACAGGAATGGTTCAAAACATAGACAGTAAGAAGAGTCAGTCTTCTTGTACTTACGTTGACATTGTGCCTTTTCTATTTAATTCCGATGCAATTTCTTGTTTCATCGTCAATAAGAAGGTCAGAGGGATACAATAAACCTGTAGTGAAGCATCGGAATCTATAGCTAGTGTCACAGGAATGGTTCAAAACATAGTCAGTAAGAAAAGTCAGTCTTCATGTCCTTAAGTCGGCATTGTGCCTATTGTAACTACTTCCGATGCAATTTCTGTGTTTCATCGTCAATAAGAAGGACCAAGGGATACAGTAAACCTGGAGTGAAGCATCGGAATCTATAACTAGTGTCACAGGGATGGTTCAAAACATAGACAGTCAGAAGAGTCAGTCTTCTTGTACTTAAGGCGGCATTGTGCCTTTTCTATTTAATTCCGGAACAATTTCTGTGTTTCATCGTCAATAAGAATGTCCGAGGGATACAGTAATCCTGAAGTGAAGCATCGGAATCGATAACTAGTGTCACAGGAATGGTTCAAAACATAGTCAGTAAGAAGAGACAGTCTTGTTGTACTTAAGTCGGCATTGTGCCTTTTCTATTTAATTCCGATGCAATTTCTGTGTTTCATCGTCAATAAGAATGTCAGAGGGATACAATAAACCTGAAGCGAAGCATCGGAATCTATAACTAGAGTCACAGAAATGGTTCAAAACAAAGTCAGTAACAAGAGTCAGTCTTCTTGTCCTTAAGTCGGCATTGTGCCTTTTGTATTTAATTCCGATGCAATTTCTGTGTTTCATCGTCAATAAGAAGGTCCAAGCAATACATTAAACCTGAAGTAAAGCATCGGAGTTTATAACTAGTGTCACAGGAATGGTTCAAAGCATAGTCAGTAAGGAGTGTCAGTCTTCTTGTACTTAAGTCGGAATTGTGCCTTTGTATTTAATTCCGATGCAATTTCTGTGTTTCATCGTCAATAAAAAGGACCAAGGGATACAGTAAACCTATAGTGAAGCATCGGAATCTATAACTAGTGTCACAGGGATGGTTCAAAACATAGTCAGTAAGAAGAGGCAGTCTTCTTGTACTTAAGTCGGCATTGTGCATTTTCTATTCAATTCCGATGCAATTTCTGTGTTTCATCGTCAATAAGAAGGTCCAAGGGATACAGTAAACCTGGAGTGAAGCATCGGAATCTATAACTAGTGTCAATGGAATGGTTCAAAGCATAGTCAGTAAGAAGAGTGAGTCTTCTTGTACTTAAGTCGGCATTGTGCCTTTTCTATTTAATTCCGACGCAATTTCTGTGTTTCATCGTCAATAAGAAGGTCCAAGAGATATAGTAAACCTGGAGTGAAACATCGGAATCTACAACTAGTGTCACAGGAATGGTTCAAAACAAAGTCAGTAAGAAGAGTCAGTCTTCTTGTCCTTAAGTCGGCATTGTGCCTTTTGTATTTAATTCCGATGCAATTTCTGTGTTTCATCGTCAATAAGAAGGTCAGAGGGATACAGTAAACCTGAAGTGAAGCATCAGAATCTATAGCTAGTGTCACAGGAATGGTTCAAAACATAGTCAGTAAGAAGAGTCAGTCTTCGTGTCCTTAAGTCGGCATTGTGCCTTTTGTATATAATTCCGATGCAATTTCTGTGTTTCATCGTCAATAAGAAGGTCCGAGGGATACAGTAAACATGGAGTGAAGCATCTTAATCTGTAACTAGTGTCACAGGAATGGTTCAAATCATAGACAGTAAGAAGAGTTGGTCTTCGTGTACTTTAGTCGGCATTTTGCCTTTTCTATTTAATTCCGATGCAATATCTGTGTTTCATCGTCAATACGAAGGTCCAAGGGATACAGTAAACCTGGAGTGAAGCATCGGAATCTATAAATAGTGTCAATGGTATGGTTCAAAACATAGACAGTAAGAAGAGTCAGTCTTCTTGTACTTAAGTCGGCATTGTGCCTTTTGTATTTAATTCCGATGCAATTTCTGTGTTTCATCGTCAATAAGAAGGTCAGAGGGATACAGTAAACCTGAAGTGAAGCATCAGAATCTATAGCTAGTGTCACAGGAATGGTTCAAAACATAGTCAGTAAGAAGAGTCAGTCTTCTTGTCCTTAAGTCGGCATTGTGCCTTTTGTATATAATTCCGATGCAATTTCTGTGTTTCATCGTCAATAAGAAGATCCAAGGGATACAGTAAACCTGGAGTGAAGCATCGGAATCTGTAACTAGTGTCACAGTAATGGTTCAAAACATAGACAGTAAGAAGAGTCAGTCTTCTTGTACTTAATTCGGCATTGTGCCTTTAGTATTTAATTCCGATGCAATATCTGTGTTTCATCGTCAATAAGAAGTTCCAAGGGATACAGTAAACATCAAGTGAAGCGTCGGAATCTATTACGGGTGTCACAGGAATGGTTCAAAACATAGTCAGTGGGAAGAGTCGGTCTTGTTGTACTTAAGTCGGCGTTGTGCCTTTTGTATTTAATTCCGATGCAATTTCTGTGTTTCATCGTCAATAAGAAGGACCAAGGGATACAGTAAACCTGGAGTGAAGCATTGGAATCTATAACTAGTGTCACAGGGATGGTTCAAAACGTAGACAGTCAGAAGAGTCAGTCTTCTTGTACTTAAGGCGGCATTGTGCCTTTTCAATTTAATTCCGGAGCAATTTCTGTGTTTCATCGTCAATAAGAATGTCAGAGGTATACAGTAATAATGAAGTGAAGCATCGGAATCGATAACTAGTGTCACAGGAATGGTTCAAAACATAGTCAGTAAGAAGAGTCAGTCTTGTTGTACTTAAGTTGGCATTGCCCCTTTTCTATTAAATTCCGATGCAATTTCTGTGTTTCATCGTCAATAAGAATGTCAGAGGGATACAATAAACCTGAAGCGAAGCATCGGAATCTATAACTAGTGTCACAGAAATGGTTCAAAACAAAGTCAGTAACAATAGTCAGTCTTCTTGTCCTTAAGTCGGCATTCTGCCCTTTGTATTTAATTTCGATGCAATTTCTGTGTTTCATCGTCAATAAGAAGGTCCAAGATATACAGTAAACCTGGAGTGAAGCATCGGAATCTATAACTAGTGTCACAGGAATGTTTCAAATCATAGACAGTAAGAAGAGTCAGTCTTCTTGTACTTAATTCTGCTTTGTGCATTTTGTATTTAATTCCGATGCAATTTCTGTGTTTCATCGTCAATAAGAAGGTCCAAGCAATACAGTAAACCTGAAGTAAAGCATCGGAGTTTATAACTAGTGTCACGGGAATGGTTCAAAGCATAGTCAGTAAGGAGTGTCAGTCTTCTTGTACTTAAGTCGGAATTGTGCCTTTTGTATTTAATTCCGATGCAATTTCTGTGTTTCATCGTCAATAAGAAGGACCAAGGGATACAGTAAACCTATAGTGAAGCATCGGAATCTATAACTAGTGTCACAGGGATGGTTCAAAACATAGTCAGTAAGAAGAGTCAGTCTTCTTGTACTTAAGTCGGCATTGTGCATTTTCTATTCAATTCCGATGAAATTTCTGTGTTTCATCGTCAATAAGAAGGTCCAAGGGATACAGTAAACCTATAGTGAAGCATCGGAATCTATAACTAGTGTCACAGGAATGGTTCAAAACATAGTCAGTAAGAAGAGTCAGTCTTCTTGTCCTTAAGTCGGCATTGTGCCTTTTGTATATAATTCCGATGCAATTTCTGTGTTTCATCGTCAATACGAAGATCCAAGGGATACAGTAAACCTGGAGTGAAGCATCGGAATCTGCAACTAGTGTCACAGTAATGGTTCAAAGCATAGACAGTAAGAAGAGTCAGTCTTCTTGTACTTAATTCGGCCTTGTGCCTTTAGTATTTAATTCCGATGCAATTTCTGTGTTTCATCGTCAATAAGAAGTTCCAAGGGATACAGTAAACATCAAGTGAAGCGTCGGAATCTATTACGGGTGTCACACGAATGGTTCAAAACATAGTCAGTGGGAAGAGTCGGTCTTGTTGTACTTAAGTCGGCGTTGTGCCTTTTGTATTTAATTCCGATGCAATTTCTGTGTTTCATCGTCAATAAGAAGGACCAAGGGATACAGTAAACCTGGAGTGAAGCATTGGAATCTATAACTAGTGTCACAGGGATGGTTCAAAACGTAGACAGTCAGAAGAGTCAGTCTTCTTGTACTTAAGGCGGCATTGTGCCTTTTCTATTTAATTCCGGAGCAATTTCTGTGTTTCATCGTCAATAAGAATGTCAGAGGGATACAGTGATCCTGAAGTGAAGCATCGGAATCGATAACTAGTGTCACAGGAATGGTTCAAAACATAGTCAGTAAGAAGAGTCAGTCTTGTTGTACTTAAGTCGGCATTGCCCCTTTTCTATTAAATTCCGATGCAATTTCTGTGTTTCATCGTCAATAAGAATGTCAGAGGGATACAATAAACCTGAAGCGAAGCATCGGAATCTATAACTAGTGTCACAGAAATGGTTCAAAACAAAGTCAGTAACAAGAGTCAGTCTTCTTGAACTTAAGTCGGCATTGTGCCCATTGTATTTAATTTCGATGCAATTTCTGTGTTTCATCGTCAATAAGAAGGTCCAAGATATACAGTAAACCTGGAGTGAAGCATCGGAATCTATAACTAGTGTCACAGGAATGTTTCAAATCATAGACAGTAAGAAGAGTCAGTCTTCTTGTACTTAATTCTGCTTTGTGCATTTTGTATTTAATTCCGATGCAATTTCTCTGTTTCAACGTCAATAAGAAGGTCCAAGCGGTACAGTAAACCTGAAGTAAAGCATCGGAGTTTATAACTAGTGTCACAGGAATGGTTCAAAACATAGTCAGTAAGGAGTGTCAGTCTTCTTGTACTTAAGCCGGCATTGCGCCTGTTGTATTTAATTCCCATGCAATTTCTGTGTTTCATCGTCAATAAGAAGGACCAAGGGATACAGTAAACCTTTAGTGAAGCATCGGAATCTATAACTAGTGTCACCGGACTGGTTCAAAACATAGTCAGTAAGAAGAGTCAGTCTTCTTGTACTTAAGTCGGTATTGTGCATTTTCTATTTAATTCCGATGCAATTTCTGTGTTTCATCGTCAATAAGAAGGTCCAAGGTATACAGTAAACCTGGAGTGAAGCATCGGAATCTATAACTAGTGTCACAGGAATGGTTCGAAACATAGACAGTAAGAAGAGTCAGTCTTCTCGTACTTACGTGACATTGTGCCTATTCTATTTATTTCCGATGCAATTTCTGTGTTTCATCGTCAATAAGAAGGTCAGAGGGATACAATTAACCTGAAGTGAAGCATCGGAATCTATAACTAGTGTCACAGGAATGGTTCAAAACAAAGTCAGTAAGAAGAGTCAGTCTTCTTGTCCTTAAGTCGGCATTGTGCCTTTTGTATTTAATTCCGATGCAATTTCTGAGTTTCATCGTCAATAAGAAGGTCCAAGAGATACAGTAAACCTGGAGTGAAGCTTCGAAATCTATAACTAGTGTCACAGGAATGGTTCAAAACATAGACAGTAAGAAGAGTCAGTCTTCTTGTACTTACGTCGACATTGTGCCTTTTCTATTTAATTCCGATGCAATTTCTGTGTTTCATCGTCAATAAGAAGGTCAGAGGGATACAATAAACCTGTAGTGAAGCATCGGAATCTATAGCTAGTGTCACAGGAATGGTTCAAAACATAGTCAGTAAGAAAAGTCGGTCTTCATGTCCTTAAGTCGGCATTGTGCCTTTTGTAACTACTTCCGATGCAATTTCTATGTTTCATCGTCAATAAGAAGGACCAAGGGATACAGTAAACCTGGAGTGAAGCATCGGAATCTATAACTAGTGTCACAGGGATGGTTCAAAACATAGACAGTCAGAAGAGTCAGTCTTCTTGTACTTAAGGCGGCATTGTGCCTTTTCTATTTAATTCCGGAACAATTTCTGTGTTTCATCGTCAATAAGAATGTCCGAGGGATACAGTAATCCTGAAGTGAAGCATCGGAATCGATAACTAGTGTCACAGGAATGGTTCAAAACATAGTCAGTAAGAAGAGACAGTCTTGTTGTACTTAAGTCGGCATTGTGCCTTTTCTATTTAATTCCGATGCAATTTCTGTGTTTCATCGTCAATAAGAATGTCAGAGGGATACAATAAACCTGAAGCGAAGAATCGGAATCTATAACTAGAGTCACAGAAATGGTTCAAAACAAAGTCCGTAACAAGAGTCAGTCTTCTTGTCCTTAAGTCGGCATTGTGCCTTTTGTATTTAATTCCGATGCAATTTCTGTGTTCCATCGTCAATAAGAAGGTCCAAGCAATACAGTAAACCTGAAGTAAAGCATCGGAGTTTATAACTAGTGTCACAGGAATGGTTCAAAGCATAGTCAGTAAGGAGTGTCAGTCTTCTTGTACTTAAGTCGGAATTGTGCCTTTGTATTTAATTCCGATGCAATTTCTGTGTTTCATCGTCAATAAGAAGGACCAAGGGATACAGTAAACCTATAGTGAAGCATCGGAATCTATAACTAGTGTCACAGGGATGGTTCAAAACATAGTCAGTAAGAAGAGTCAGTCTTCTTGTACTTAAGTCGGCATTGTGCATTTTCTATTCAATTCCGATGCAATTTCTGTGTTTCATCGTCAATAAGAAGGTCCAAGGGATACAGTAAACCTGGAGTGAAGCATCGGAATCTATAACTAGTGTCAATGGAATGGTTCAAAACATAGTCAGTAAGAAGAGTGAGTCTTCTTGTACTTAAGTCGGCATTGTGCCTTTTCTATTTAATTCCGACGCAATTTCTGTGTTTCATCGTCAATAAGAAGGTCCAAGAGATATAGTAAACTTGGAGTGAAGCATCGGAATCTATAACTAGTGTCACAGGAATGGTTCAAAACAAAGTCAGTAAGAAGAGTCAGTCTTCTTGTCCTTAAGTCGGCATTGTGCCTTTTGTATTTACTTCCGATGCAATTTCTGTGTTTCATCGTCATTAAGAAGGTCCAAGGGATACAGTAAACCTGAAGTTGAGCTTCGAAATCTATAGCTAGTGTCACAGGAATGGTTCATACATAGTCAGTTAGAAGAGTCAGTCTTCTTGTACTTAAGTCGGCATTGTGCCTTTTGTAATTAATTCTGATGCAATTTCTGTGTTTCATCGTTTAATAAGAAGGTCCAAGGGATACAGTAAACCTGGAGTGACGCATCGGAATCTATAACTAGTGTCACAGGAATGGTTCAAAACTAAGTCAGTAAGAAGAGTCAGTCCTCTTGTCCTTAAGACGGCATTGTGCCTTTTGTATTTAATTCCGATGCTATTTCTGTGTTTCATCGTCAATAAGAATGTCCAAGGGATATAGTAAACCTGGAGTGAAGCATCGGAATCTACAACTAGTGTCAGAGGAATGGTTCAAAACATAGACAGTAAGAAGAGTCAGTCTTCTTGTACTTACGTCGACATTGTGCCTTTTCTATTTAATTCCGATGCAATTTCTGTGGTTTATCGTCAATAAGAAGGTCAGAGGGATACAATAAACCTGTAGTGAAGCATCGGAATCTATAGCTAGTGTCACAGGAATGGTTCAAAACATAGTCAGTAAGAAAAGTCAGTCTTCTTGTTCTTAAGTCGGCATTGTGTCTTTTGTATTTAATTCCGATGCAATTTCTGTGTTTCATCATCAATAAGAAGGTCAGAGGGATACAGTAAACCTGAAGTGAAGCATCGGAATCCATAACTAGTGTCACAGGAATGGTTCAAAACATAGTCAGTAGGAAGAGTTAGTCTTCTTGTACTGAAGTCGGCGTTTTGCCTTTTGTATTTAATTCCGATGCAATTTCTGTGTTTCATCGTCAATAAGAGGGTCCAAGGGATACAGTAAACCTGGAGTGAAGCATCGGAATCTGTAACTAGTGTCACAGGAATAGTTCAAATCATGCACAGTATGAAGAGTCGGTCTTCGTGTACATCAGTCGGCATTTTGCCTTTTGTATTTAATTCCGATGCAATTTTTGTGTTTCATCGTCAATTACAAGGTAAAAGGGATACAGTAAACCTGAAGTGAAGCATCGGAATCCATAACTAGTGTCACAGGAATGGTTCAAAACATAGTCAGTAAGAAGAGTTAGTCTTCTTGTACATAAGTCGGCGTTGTGCCATTTGTATTTAATTCCGATGCATTTTCTGTGATTCATCGTCACTAAGATCGTCCACGGGATACAGTAAACCTGGAGTGATGCATCGGAATCTGTAACTAGTGTCACAGTACTGGTTCAAAACATAGACAGTAAGAAGAGTCAGTCTTCTTGTACTTAATTCGGCATTGTGCCTTTTGAATTTAATTCCGATGCAATTTCTGTGTTTCATCGTCAATAAGAAGGTCCAAGGGATACTGTAAACATCAAGTGAAGCGTCGGAATCTATAAAGGGTGTCACAGGAATGGTTCAAAACATAGTCTGTAGGAAGAGTCGCTCTTCTTGTACTTAAGTCGGCATTGTGCCTTTTGTATTTAATTCCGATGCATTTTCTGTGTTTCATCGTCAATAAGAAGGTCCAAGGGATACCGTAAACCTGAAGTGAAGCATCGGAATTTATAACTAGTGTCACAGGAATGGTTCAAAACATAGTCAGTATGGAGAGTCAGTCTTCTTGTACTTAAGTTGGCTTTGTGCCTTTTGTATTTAATTCCGATGCAATTTCTGTGTTTCATCGTCAATAAGAAGGACCAAGGGATACAGTAGACCTGGAGTGAAGCATCGGAATCTATAACTAGTGTCACAGGAATGGTACAAAGCAAAGTCAGTAAGAAGAGTCAGTCTTCTTGTCCTTAAGTCGGTATTGTGCCGTTTGTAATTAATTCCGATGCAATATCCGTGTTTCGTCGTCAATAAGAAGGTCCAAGGTATAGACTAAACCTGAGGTGAAGCATCGTAATCTATAGCTAGTGTCACAGGAATGGTTCAAAACATAGTCAGTATGAAGAGTCAGTCTTCTTGTGCTTAAGTCGGCATTGTGCCATTTGTATTTAATTCCGATGCAATTTCTGTGTTTCATCGTCAATAAGAAGTTCCAAGGGATACAGTAAACCTGGAGTGAAGCAACGGAATCTGTAACTAGTGTCATAGGAATGGTTCAAATCATAGACAGTAAGAAGAGTCAGTCTTCTTGTACTTAATTCTGCATTGTGCCTTTTGTATTTAATTCCGATGCATTTTCTGTGTTTCATCGTCAATAAGAAGGTCCAAGGGATACAGTAAACCTGAAGTGAAGCATCGGAATTTATAACTAGTGTCACAGGAATGGTTCAAACATAGTCAGTAAGGAGAGTCAGACTTCTTGTACTTAAGTCGGCATTGTGCCTTTTCTATTTAATTCCGATGCAACTTCTGTGTTTCATCGTCAATAAGAAGGACCAAGGGATACAGTAAACCTGGAGTGAAGCATGGGAATCTATAACTAGTGTCGCAGGGATGGTTCAGAACATTGACCGTAAAAAGAGTCGGTCTTCTTGTACTTAAGTCGGCATTGTGTCTTTTCTATTTATATTCCGATGCAATTTCTGTGTTTCATCGTCAATAAGAAGGTCCCAGGGATACAGTAAACCTGGAGTGTAGCATCGGAATCTATAACTAGTGTCACAGGAATGGTTCAAAACATAGACAGTAAGAAGAGTCAGTCTTCGTGTACTTAAGTCGGCATTTTGCCTTTTGTATTTAATTCCAATGCAATTTCTGTGTTTCATCGTAAATAGGAAGGTCCAAGGTATACAGTAAACCTGAGGTGAAGCATCAGAATCTATAACTAGTGTCACAGGAATGGTTCAAAACATAGTCAGTAAGAAGAGTCAGTCTTCTTGTACTTAAGTCAGCATTGTACCTTTTCACTTTAATTCCGATGCAATTTCTGTGTTTCATCGTCAATAACAAGGTCCAAGGGATACAGTAAACCTGGAGTGAAGCATCGGAATCTATAAGTAGTGTCAATGGAATGGTTCAAAGCATAGACAGTACGAAGAGTCAGTGTTCTTGTACTTAAGTCGGCATTGTGCCTTTTGTATTTAATTCCGAAGCTATTTCTGTGTTTCTTAGTCAATAAGAAGGTCAGAGGGGTTCAGTAAACCTGAAGTGAATCATCGGAATCTATAGCATATGTCACAGGAATGGTTCAAAACATAGTCAGTATGAAGAGTCAGTCTTCTTGTCCTTAAGTCGGCATTGTGCCTTTTGTATTTACTTCCGATGCAATTTCTGTGTTTCATCTTCATTAAGAAGGTCCAAGGGATACAGTAAACCTGAAGTTGAGCTTCGAAATCTATAGCTAGTGTCACAGGAATGGTTCAAACATAGTCAGTTAGAAGAGTCAGTCTTCTTGTACTTAAGTCGGCATTGTGCCTTTTGTAATTAATTCTGATGCAATTTCTGTGTTTCATCGTTTAATAAGAATGTCCAAGGGATACAGTAAACCTGGAGTGACGCATCGGAATCTATAACTAGTGTCACAGGAATGGTTCAAAACTAAATCAGTAAGAAGAGTCAGTCCTCTTGTCCTTAAGACGGCATTGTGCCTTTTGTATTTAATTCCGATGCTATTTCTGTGTTTCATCGACAATAAGAATGTCCAAGGGATATAGTAAACCTGGAGTGAAGCATCGGAATCTACAACTAGTGTCACAGGAATGGTTCAAAACATAGACAGTAAGAAGAGTCAGTCTTCTTGTACTTACGTCGACATTGTGCCTTTTCTATTTAATTCCGATGCAATTTCTGTGTTTCATCGTCAATAAGAAGGTCAGAGGGATACAATAAACCTGTAGTGAAGCATCGGAATCTATAGCTAGTGTCACAGGAATGGTTCAAAGCATAGTCAGTAAGAAAAGTCAGTCTTCTTGTACTTAAGTCGGCATTGTGCCTTTTGTATTTAATTCCGATGCAATTTCTGTGTTTCATCATCAATAAGAAGGTCAGAGGGATACAGTAAACCTGAAGTGAAGCATCGGAATCCATAACTAGTGTCACAGGAATGGTTCAAAACATAGTCAGTAGGAAGAGTTAGTCTTCTTGTACTGAAGTCGGCGTTGTGCCCTTTGTATTTAATTCCGATGCAATTTCTGTGTTTCATCGTCAATAAGAGGGTCCAAGGGATACAGTAAACCTGGAGTGAAGCATCGGAATCTGTAACTAGTGTCACAGGAATAGTTCAAATCATGCACAGTATGAAGAGTCGGTCTTCGTGTACATCAGTCGGCATTTTGCCTTTTGTATTTAATTCCGATGCAATTTTTGTGTTTCATCGTCAATTACAAGGTAAAAGGGATACAGTAAACCTGAAGTGAAGCATCGGAATCCATAACTAGTGTCACAGGAATGGTTCAAAACATAGTCAGTAAGAAGAGTTAGTCTTCTTGTACATAAGTCGGCGTTGTGCCATTTGTATTTAATTCCGATGCATTTTCTGTGATTCATCGTCACTAAGAACGTCCACGGGATACAGTAAACCTGGAGTGATGCATCGGAATCTGTAACTAGTGTCACAGTACTGGTTCAAAACATAGACAGTAAGAAGAGTCAGTCTTCTTGTACTTAATTCGGCATTGTGCCTTTTGAATTTAATTCCGATGCAATTTCTGTGTTTCATCGTCAATAAGAAGGTCCAAGGGATACTGTAAACATCAAGTGAAGCGTTGGAATCTATAAAGCGTGTCACAGGAATGGTTCAAAACATAGTCTGTAGGAAGAGTCGCTCTTCTTGTACTTAAGTCGGCATTGTGCTTTTTGTATTTAATTCCGATGCATTTTCTGTGTTTCATCGTCAATAAGAAGGTCCAAGGGATACCGTAAACCTGAAGTGAAGCATCGGAATTTATAACTAGTGTCACAGGAATGGTTCAAAACATAGTCAGTAAGGAGAGTCAGTCTTCTTGTACTTAAGTTGGCTTTGTGCCTTTTGTATTTAATTCCGATGCAATTTCTGTGTTTTATCGTCAATAAGAAGGACCAAGGGATACAGTAGACCTGGAGTGAAGCATCGGAATCTATAACTAGTGTCACAGGAATGGTACAAAGCAAAGTCAGTAAGAAGAGTCAGTCTTCTTGTCCTTAAGTCGGCATTGTGCCGTTTGTAATTAATTCCGATGCAATATCTGTGTTTCGTCGTCAATAAGAAGGTCCAAGGTATAGACTAAACCTGAGGTGAAGCATCGTAATCTATAGCTAGTGTCACAGGAATGGTTCAAAACATAGTCAGTATGAAGAGTCAGTCTTCTTGTGCTTAAGTCGGCATTGTGCCATTTGTATTTAATTCCGATGCAATTTCTGTGTTTCATCGTCAATAAGAAGTTCCAAGGGATACAGTAAACCTGGAGTGAAGCAACGGAATCTGTAACTAGTGTCATAGGAATGGTTCAAATGATAGACAGTAAGAAGAGTCAGTCTTCTTGTACTTAATTCTGCATTGTGCCTTTTGTATTTAATTCCGATGCATTTTCTGTGTTTCATCGTCAATAAGAAGGTCCAAGGGATACAGTAACCTGAAGTGAAGCATCGGAATTTATAACTAGTGTCACAGGAA
Source organism: Schistocerca piceifrons (assembly GCF_021461385.2). NCBI lineage: Eukaryota > Metazoa > Arthropoda > Insecta > Orthoptera > Acrididae > Schistocerca > Schistocerca piceifrons. The sequence continues at coordinate 10,507 of NW_025727842.1, read as the reverse complement.
TGGTTCAAACATAGTCAGTAAGGAGAGTCAGACTTCTTGTACTTAAGTCGGCATTGTGCCTTTTCTATTTAATTCCGATGCAACTTCTGTGTTTCATCGTCAATAAGAAGGACCAAGGGATACAGTAAACCTGGAGTGAAGCATGGGAATCTATAACTAGTGTCGCAGGGATGGTTCAGAACATTGACCGTAAAAAGAGTCGGTCTTCTTGTACTTAAGTCGGCATTGTGTCTTTTCTATTTATATTCCGATGCAATTTCTGTGTTTCATCGTCAATAAGAAGGTCCCAGGGATACAGTAAACCTGGAGTGTAGCATTGGAATCTATAACTAGTGTCACAGGAATGGTTCAAAACATAGACAGTAAGAAGAGTCAGTCTTCGTGTACTTAAGTCGGCATTTTGCCTTTTGTATTTAATTCCAATGCAATTTCTGTGTTTCATCGTCAATAGGAAGGTCCAAGGTATACAGTAAACCTGAGGTGAAGCATCAGAATCTATAACTAGTGTCACAGGAATGGTTCAAAACATAGTCAGTAAGAAGAGTCAGTCTTCTTGTACTTAAGTCGGCATTGTACCTTTTCACTTTAATTCCGATGCAATTTCTGTGTTTCATCGTCAATAACAAGGTCCAAGGGATACAGTAAACCTGGAGTGAAGCATCGGAATCTATAAGTAGTGTCAATGGAATGGTTCAAAGAATAGACAGTACGAAGAGTCAGTGTTCTTGTACTTAAGTCGGCATTGTGCCTTTTGTATCTAATTCCGAAGCTATTTCTGTGTTTCTTAGTCAATAAGAAGGTCAGAGGGGTTCAGTAAACCTGAAGTGAATCATCGGAATCTATAGCAAGTGTCACAGGAATGGTTCAAAACATAGTCAGTATGAAGAGTCAGTCTTCTTGTCCTTAAGTCGGCATTGTGCCTTTTGTATTTAATTCCGATGCAATTTCTGTGTTTCATCGTCAATAAGAAGGTCCAAGGGATACAGTAAACCTGGAGTGAAGCATCAGAATCTATAACTAGTGTCACAGCAATGGTTCAAACATAGTCAGTAAGAAGAGTCAGTCTTCTTGTTCTTAGGTCGGCATTGTGCCATTTGTATTTAATTCTGATGCAATTTCTGTTTCATCGTCAATAAGAAGGACCAAGGGATACAGTAAACCTAGAGTGAAGCATCGGAATCTATAACTAGTGACACAGGGATGGTTCAAAGCATAGACAGTAAGAAGAGTCAGTCTTCTTGTACTTAAGTCGGCATTGTGCCTTTTGTATTAAACTCCGATGCAATTTCTGTGTTTCATCGTCAATAAGAAGGTTCAAGCGATACAGTAAACCTGAAGTGAAGCATCGGAATTTATAACTAGTGTCACAGGAATGGTTCAAACATAGTCAGGAAGTTGTGTCAGTCTTCTTGTACTTAAATCGGCATTGTGCCTTTTGTATTTAATTCCGATGCAATTTCTGTGTTTCATCGTCAATAAGAAGGTCCAAGGGATACAATAACCCTGAAGTGAAGCATCGGAATCTATAACTAGTGTCACAGGAATGGTTCAAAGCAAAGTCAGTAAGAAGAGTCAGTCTTCTTGTACTTAAGTCGGCATTGTGCCTTTTGTAATTAATTCCGATGTAATTTCTATGTTTCATCGTCAATAAGAAGGTCGAAGGGATACACTAATCCTGGAGTGTAGCATCGGAATCTATAACTAGTGTCACAGGAATGGTTCAAAACATAGACAGTAAGTAGAGTCAGTCTTCGTGTACTTAAGTCGGCATTTTGCCTTTTGTATTTAATTCCGATGCAATTTCTGTGTTTCGTCGTCAATAAGAAGGTCCAAGGTATACAGTAAACCTGAGGTGAAGTATCGGAATCTATAGCTAGTGGCACAGGAATGGTTCAAAACATAGTCAGTAAGAAGAGTCAGTCTTCTTGTCCTTATGTCGGCATTGTACCGTTTGTATTTAATTCCGATGCAATTTCTGTGTTTCATCGTCAATAAGAAGTTCCAAGGGATACAGTAAACCTGTAGTGAAGCAACGGAATCTATAACTAGTGTAACAGGAATTTTTCAAATCATAGAGAGTAAGAACAGTCAGTCTTCTTGTACTTAATTCTGCATTGTGCCTTTTGTATTTAATTCCGATGCAATTTCTGTGTTTCATCGTCAATAAGAAGGTCCAAGGGATACAGTAAACCTGAAGTGAAGCATCGGAATTTATAACTAGTCTCACAGGAATGGTCAAAACATAGTCAGTAAGGAGAGTCAGTCTTTTTGTACTTAAGTCGGCATTGTGCCTTTTCTATTAAATTCCGATGCAATTTCTGTGTTTCATCGTCAATAAGAAGGACCAAGGGATACAGTAAACCTGGAGTGAAGCATCGGAATCTATAACTAGTGCCACAGGGATGGTTCAGAACATAGACCGTAAGAAGAGTCAGTCTTCTTGTACTTAAGTCGGCATTGTGCCTTTTCTATTTATATTCCAATGCAATTTCGGTGTTTCATCGTCAATAAGAAGATCAGAGGGATACAGTAATCCTGAAGTGAAGCATCGGAATCTATAACTAGTGTCACAGGAATGGTTCAAAACATAGGCAGTAAGAAGAGTCAGTCTTGTTGTACTTAAGTCGGCATTGTGCCTTTTCTATTTAATTCCGATGCAATTTCTGTGTTTCATCGTCAATAAGAATGTCAGAGGGATACAATAAACCTGAAGCGAAGCATCGGAATCTATAACTAGAGTCACAGAAATGGTTCAAAACAAAGTCAGTAACATGAGTCAGTCTTCTTGTCCTTAAGTCGGCATTGTGCCTTTTGTATTTAATTCCGATGCGATTTCTGTGTTTCATCGTCAATAAGAAGGTCCAAGGGATACGGTAAACCTGGAGTGAAGCATCGGAATCTATAACTAGTGTCACAGGAATGTTTCAAATCATAGACAGTAAGAAGAGTCAGTCTTCTTGTACTTAATTCTGCTTTGTGCACTTTGTATTTAATTCCGATGCAATTGCTGTGTTTCAACGTCAATAAGAAGGTCCAAGCGATACAGTAAACCTGAAGTAAAGCATCGGAGTTTATAACTAGTGTCACAGGAATGGTTCAAAGCATAGTCAGTAAGGAGTGTCAGTCTTCTTGTACTTCAGTCGGCATTGTGCCTTTTGTATTTAATTCCGATGCAATTTCTGTGTTTCATCGTCAATAAGAAGGACCAAGGGATACAGTAAACCTATAGTGAAGCATCGGAATCTATAACTAGTGTCACAGGGATGGTTCAAAACATAGTCAGTAAGAAGAGTCAGTCTTCTTGTACTTAAGTCGGCATTGTGCATTTTCTATTTAATTGCGATGCAATTTCTGTGTTTCATCGTCAATAAGAAGGTCCAAGGGATACAGTAAACCTGGAGTGAAGCATCGGAATCTATAACTAGTGTCAATGGAATGGTTCAAAACATAGTCAGTAAGAAGAGTCAGTCTTCTTGTACTTATGTCGGCATTGTGCCTTTTCTATTTAATTCCGACGCAATTTCTGTGTTTCATCGTCAATAAGAAGGTCCAAGGGATATAGTAAACCTGGAGTGAAGCATCGGAATCTATAACTAGTGTCACACGAATGGTTCAAAACAAAGTCAGTAAGAAGAGTCAGTCTTCTTGTCCTTAAGTCGGCATTGTGCCTTTTGTATTTACTTCCGATGCAATTTCTGTGTTTCATCGTCAATAAGAAGGTCCAAGGGATACAGTAAACCTGAAGTGAAGCTTCGATATCTATAGCTAGTGTCACAGGAATGGTTCAAACATAGTAAGTTAGAAGAGTCCGTCTTCTTGTACTTAAGTCGGCATTGTGCCTTTTGTAATTAATTCCGATGCAATTTCTGTGTTTCATCGTTTAATAAGAAGGTCCAAGTGATACAGCAAACCTGGAGTGACGCATCGGAATCTATAACTAGTGTCACAGGAATGGTTCAAAACTAAGTCAGTAAGAAGAGTCAGTCCTCTTGTCCTTAAGACGGCATTGTGCCTTTGGTATTTAATTCCGATTGTATTTCTGTGTTTCATCGTCAATAAGAATGTCCAAGGGATATAGTAAACCTGGAGTGAAGCATCGTAATCTATAACTAGTGTCACAGGAATGGTTCAAAACATAGACAGTAAGAAGAGTCAGTCTTCTTGTACTTACGTCGGCATTGTGCCTTTTCTATTTAATTCCGATGCAATTTCTGTGTTTCATCGTCAATAAGAAAGTCAGAGGGATACAGTAAACCATATGTGAAGCACCGGAATTTATAAGTAGTGTCACAGGGACGGTACAAAACATACACAGTAAGATGAGTCAGTATTCTTGTACTTAAGTCGACATTGTGCTTTTTGTATTTATTTCCGATGCAATTTCTGTGTTTCATCGTCAATAAGAAGGTCCAAGGGATACAGTAAACCTCAAGTGAAGCATCGGAATCTATAACTAGTGTCACAGGAATGGTTCAAATCATAGTCAGTAGTAAGAGTCGGTCTTCATGTACTTAAGTCGGCATTGTGCCTTTTAATATGTAATTCCGATGCAATTTCAGTGTTTCATCGTCAATAAGAAGGTAGAAGGGATACAGTAGACCTGATGTGAAGCATCGGAATCTATAACTAGTGTCACAGGAATGGTTCAAATCATAGGCAGTAAGAAGAGTCAGTCTTCTTGTACTTAAGTCGGCATTGTGCCTTTTGTATTTAATTCCGATGCAATATCTGTGTTTCATCGTCAATAAGAAGGTGAGAGGGATACAGAAAACCTGAAGTGTAGCATCGGAATCTATAGGTAGTGTCACAGGAATGGTTCAAAACATAGACAGTAAGAAGAGTCAGTCTTCTTGTACTTAATTCTGCATTGTGCCTTTTGTATTTAATTCCAATGCAATTTCTGTGTTTCATCGTCAATAAGAAGTTCCAAGGGATACAGTAAAACTGAAGTGAAGCATCGGATTTTATAACTAGTGTCACAGGAATGGTTCAAAACAAAGTCAGTAAGGAGAGTCAGTCTTCTAAAACTTAATTCTGCATTGTGCCTTTTGTATTTAATTCCGATGCAATATCTGTGTTTCATCGTCAATAAGAAGGTCCAAGGGATACAGTAAACCTGAAGTGAAGCATCGGAATTTATAACTAGTGTCACAGGGATGGTTCAAAACATAGACAGTAAGAAGAGTCAGTCTTCTTGTACTTAAGTCGGCATTGTTCCTTTTATATTTAATTCCGATGCAATTTCAGTGTTTCATCGTCAATAAGAAGGTCGGAGGGATACAGTAATCCTGAAGTGAAGCATCGGAATCTATAAGTAGTGTCACAGGAATGGTTCAAAACATAGTCAGTAAGAAGAGTCAGTCTACTTGTACTTAAGTCGGCATTGTGCCTTTTCTATTTATTTCTGATGCAATTCTGTGTTTCATCGTCAATAAGAAGGTCCAAGGATACAGTAAACCTGGAGTGAAGCAATGGAATCTATCACTAGTGTCACAGGAATGGTTCAAAACATAGACAGTAAGAAGAGTCAGTCTTCTGTACTTAATTCTGCATTGTGCCTTTTGTATTTAATTCCAATGCAATTTCTGTGTTTCATCGTCAATAAGAAGTTCCAAGGGATACAGTAAAACTGAAGTGAAGCATCGGAATCTATAACTAGTGTCACAGGAATGGGTTCAAAAGCATAGACAGTAAGAAGAGTCAGTCTTCTAGTACTTACGTCGACATTGTGCCTTTTCTATTTTATTCCAATGCTATTTCTGTGTTTCTTCGTCAATAAAAAGGTCAGAGGGATACAATAAACCTGAAGTGAAGCATCGGAATCTATCTAGTGTCACAGGAATGGTTCAAAACAAAGTCAGTAAGAAGAGTCAGTCTTCTTGTCCTTAAGTCGGCATTGTGCCTTTGTATTTAATTCCGATGCAATTTCTGTGTTTCATCGTCAATAAGAAGGTCCAAGGGATACAGTAAACCTGGAGTGAAGCATCGGAATCTATAACTAGTGTCAGAGGAATGGTTCAAAACATAGACAGTAAGAAGAGTCAGTCTTCTTGTACATAAGTCGACATTGTGCCTTTTCTATTGAATTCCGATGCAATTTCTATGTTTCATTGTCAATAAGAAGGTCAGAGGGATACAGTAAACCTTGAAGTGAAGCATCGGAATCTATAACTAGTGTCACAGGAATGGTTCAAAGCAAAGTCAGTAAGAAGAGTCAGTCTTCTTGTCCATAAGTCGGCATTGTGCCTTTTGTATTTAATTCTAATGCAATTTCTGTGTTTCTTCGTCAATAAGAAGGTCCGAGGGGTACAGTAAACCTGAAGTGAAGCATCGAAATCTATAGCTAGTGTCACAGGAATGGTTCAAAACATAGTCAGTAAGAAGAGTCAGTCTTCTTGTCCTTAAGTCGACATTGTGCTTTTTGTATTTATTTCCGATGCAATTTCTGTGTTTCATCGTCAATAAGAAGGTCCAAGGGATACAGTAAACCTGGAGTGAAGAATCGGAATCTATAACTAGTGTCACAGGAATGGTTCAAAACATAGTCAGTAAGAAGATTAAGTCTTCTTGTACTTAAGTCGGCATTGTACGTTTTCTATTTAATTCCGATGCATTTTCTGTGTTTCATCGTCAATAACAAGTTCCAAGGGATACAGTAAACCTCAAGTGAAGCATCGGAATCTATAACTAGTGTCAATGGAATGGTTCAAAACATAGACAGTAAGAAGAGTCAGTCTTCTTGTACTTAAGTCGGCATTGTGCCTTTTGTATTTAATTCCGATGCAGTTTCTGTGTTTCATCGTCAATATGAAGGTCAGAGGGGTACAGTAAACCTGAAGTGAAGCATCGAAATCTATAGCTAGTGTCACAGGAATGGTTCAAGACATAGTCAGTAAGAAGAGTCAGTCTTCTTGTCCTTCAGTCGTCATTGGGCCTTTTCTATTTAATTCCGATGCAATTTGTGTGTTTCATCGTCAATAAGAAGGTCCAACGGATACAGTAAACCTGGAGTGTAGCATCGGAATCTATAACTAGTGTCACAGGAATGCTTCAAAACATAGACAGTAAGAAGAGTCAGTCTTCATGTACTTAAGTCGGCATTTTGCCTTTTGTATATAATTCCGATGCTATTTCTGTGTTTAATCGTCAATAAGAAGATCCAAGGGATACAGTAAACCTGAAGTGAAGCATCGGAATCTATAACTAGTGTCACAGGAATGGTTCAAAACATAGTCAGTAAGAAGAGTCAGTCTTCTTGTACTTAAGTCGGCATTGTACCTTTTCTATTTAATTCCGATGATATTTCTGTGTTTCATCGTCAATAACAAGGTCTAAGGGATACAGTAAACCTGGAGTGAAGCATCGGAATCTATAACTAGTGTCAATGGAATATTTCAAAACATAGACTGTAAGATGAGTCAGTCTTCTTGTACTTAAGTCGGCATTGTGCCTTTTGTTTTTAATTCCGATGCAGTTTCTATGTTTCATCGTCAATAAGAAGGTCCGATGGGTACAGTAAACCTGAAGTGAAGCATAGAATCTATAGCTAGTGTCACAGGAATGGTTCAAAACATAGTCAGTAAGAAGAGTCAGTCTTCTTGTCCTTAAGTCGGCATTGTGCCATTTGTATTTAATTCCGATGCAATTTCTGTGTTTCATCATCAATAAGAAGGTCCAGGGGATACAGTAAACCTGGAGTGAAGCATTGGAATCTATAACTAGTGTCACTAGAATGGTTCAAAACATAGACAGTAAGAAGAGTCAGTCTCCTTGTACTTAATTCTGCACTGTGCCTTTTGTATTTAATTCCGATTCAATTTCTGTGTTTCATCGTCAATAACAATGTCCAAGGGATACAGTAAACCTGTAGTGTAGCATCGGAATTGATAACTAGTGTCACAGGAATGGTTCAAAACATAGTCAGTAAGAAGAGTCAGTCTTCTTGTACTTAAGTCGGCATTGTGCCTTTTCTATTTAATTCCGATGCAATTTCTGCGTTTAATCGTCAATAAGAAGGACCAAGGGATACTGTAAACCTGGAGTGAAGCATCGGAGTCTATAACTAGTGTCAGAGGACTGGTTCAAAAATAGACAGTAAGAAGAGTCAGTCTTCTTGAACTTAATTCGGCATTGTGCCTTTTGTATTCAATTCCGATGCAATTTCTGTGTTTCATGGTCAATAAGAAGGTCAGAGGGATACAGTGAACCTGAAGTGAAGCATTGGAATCCATAACTAGTGTCACAGGATTGGTTCAAAACATAGTCAGTAAGAAGAGTTAGTCTTCTTGTACCTAAGTCGGCATTGTGCCTTTTGTATTTAATTCCGATGCAATTTCTGTGTTTCATCGTCAATAAGAAGGTCCAAGGGATACAGTGAACCTGGAGTGAAGCATCGGAATCTATAACTAGTGTCACAGGAATGGTTCAAATCATAGACTGTAAGAAGAGTCAGTCTTCGTGCACTTCAGTCGGCATTTTGCCTTTTGTATTTAATTCCGATGCAATTTTTGTGTTTCATAGTCAATAAGGAGGTCCAAGGGATACAGTAAACCTGAAGTGAAGCATCGGGATCTATAACTAGTGTCACAGGAATCGTTCAAAACATAGTCAGTAAGAAGAGTCAGTCTTCTTGTACTTAAGTCGGCATAGTGCCTTTTCTATTTAATTCCGATGCAATTTGTGTGTTTCATCGGCATTAAGAAGGTCAGAGGGATACAGTAAACCTGAAGTGAAGCATCGGAATCTTTAGCTACTGTCACAGGAATGGTTCAAAGCATAGTCAGTAAGAAGAGTCAATCTTGTTGTCCTTAAGTCGGCATTGTGCCTTTTGTATTTAATTCCGATGCAATTTCTGTGTTTCATCGTCAATAAGAAGGTCCAAGGGATGCAGTAAACCAGGAGTGAAGCATCGGAATCTATAACTAGTGTCACAGAAATGGCTCAAAACATAGACAGTAAGAAGAGTCAGTCTTCTTGTACTTAATTCGGCATTGTGCCTTTTGTATTTAATTCCGCTGCAATTTCTGTGTTTCATCGTCAATAACAAGGTCCAAGGGATACAGTAAACCTCAAGTGAAGCATCGGAATGTATAACGGGTGTCACAGGAATGGTTCAAAACATAGTCAGTAGGAAGAGTCGGTCATCATGTACTTAAGTCGGCATTGTGCCTTTTGTATTTCATTCCGATGCATTTTCTGTGTTTCATCGTCAATAAGAAGGTCCAAGGAATACAGTAAACCTGAAGTGAAGCATCGGATCTATGACTAGTGTCACAGGAATGGTTCAAAACATAGTCAGTAAGAAGAGTCAGTCTTCTTGTACTTCAGTCGGCATTGTGCCTTTTCTATTTAATTCCGATGCAATTTCTGTGTTTCATCGTCAATAAGAAAGTCCAAGGGATACAGTAAACATGAAGTGAAGCATCGGAATTTATAACTAGTGTCAATGCAATGGTTCAAAATATTGTCAGTAAGAAGAGTCAGTCTTCTTGTACTTAAGTCGGCATTGTGCCTTTTCTATTTATTTCCGATGCAATTTCTTTGTTTCATCGTCAATAAGAAGGTCCATGGGATATAGTAAACCTGGAGTGAAGCATCGGAATCTATTACTAGTGTCACAGTAATGGTTCAAAGCATAGACAGTAAGAAGAGTCAGTCTTCTTGTACTTACGTCGACATTGTGCCCTTTCTATTTAAATCCGATGCAATTTCTGTGTTTCATCGTCAATATGAAGGTCCAAGGGATCCAGTAAACCTGAAGTGAAGCTTCGGAATCTATAGCTAGTGTCACAGGAATGGTTCAAAACATAGACAGTAAGAAGTGTCAGTCTTCTTGTCCTTAAATCGGCATTGTGCCTTTTGTAATTAATTCCGATGCAATTTCTGTGTTTCATCCTCAATAAGAAGGTCCAAGGGATACAGTAAACCTGGAGTGAAGCATCGGAATCTATAACTAGTGTCACAGGAATGGTTAAAAACATAGACAGTAAGAAGAGTCAGTCTTCTTGTACTAAAGTCGGCATTGTGCCTTTTCTTTTTAATTCCGATGCAATTTCTGTGTCTCATCGTCAATAAGAAGGTCCAAGGTATACAGTAAACCTGAAGTGAAGCATCGGAATTTATAACTAGTGTCAATGGAATGGTTCAAAACATTGTCAGTAAGAAGAGTCAGTCTTCTTGTACTTAAGTCGGCATTGTGCCTTTTCTATTTATTTCCGATGCAATTTCTGTGTTTCATCGTCAATAAGAAGGTCCATGGGATATAGTAAACCTGGAGTGAAGCATCGGAATCTATTACTAGTGTCACAGGAATGGTTCAAAGCATAGACAGTAAGAAGAGTCAGTCTTCTTGTACTTAAGTCGGCATTGTGCCTTTTGTATTTAATTCCGATGCAGTTTCTGTGTTTCATCGTCAATAAGAAGGTCAGAGGGGTACAGTAAACCTGAAGTGAAGCATCGAAATCTATAGCTAGTGTCACAGGAATGGTTCAAGGCATAGTCAGTAAGA